>NW_004567109.1:48545911-48584122 GCF_000260355.1 Condylura cristata | reverse complement strand
GCTGCACCACCAGGGAAGGCCCTCCTTCCAGTTTCAAGTGATAATGTTCTTTATTGCTATGAGGATAAAATTTGAACAGTTGTGATTGACAAGATCAACTTTTATAGACATTTTTTTTTTATCTTCCCAGCTTCCTAAACTACATCTGCCTGCCAATATCTTTGTTATTTCTGCAGGTTCTTGAACATACTAGTGCCTTTGGAAATGTTCTATCTTTTGGCAAATATTTTATCCTTTGACAGATTGTCTGTTTCCCAAGTTTTTCTCATATATCACTTACTCATCAAGATTTTAATCAGATGTTTTATTATAAGGGGACTAGTTGCTTGCAGAACTGGTATCCTTAAGACATACTCAGAAGTATTAAGGAAAGCAAATATTAGAGCTAAGTGCAACTGTCCCTCAAAATACCTGCAATGAGCCTTTAGTCAGTTCCATTGAGATAGAAATATGGGGTGGGGGGAGACCCTCCCTGCTGGCAAAATGGGTTAAAGTACAGCACTGTAAGCTAGCTGCAGCCATGCTTCAGCATGAGTTCCTTCCCAGCCCCGGAGCTGTAAGACCCACATGGCACAGCAGAATTCTTCTGTCCCGCCCACTGCTCCCCTCAGCAGTGTAATTCATTGGTCTGCCTGTTCTACTCCCCACTCTGTCTCTGGTGAATCCTCTCAGTACTCCTGCCCCTCTGACCTGTACCCCAGATCTTTTTGCATAAATACATACATCTTTGGGGGAGGGAAGAAATATGGGATGGCTCTTGAAAGTTGTCCCCAAAAGATGCAGGGAAGTCATTTGTTGGATCCTACATAACCTTGGGTGAAACAGTTCCATGTAAATGGAACTCTTCTATCTTGGAATGGTTTTTCAGGTACTACATCTCCTCAGAATTGGTGATGTTGGTCTTGAGACCATCTGGGTAGAGAAGCAAGTAGTTGTTATTCTTCTTGTCTGTGTTTCCATTGGTAGTGGTGAACTATCAGTGTACAAATGTATTTACTGGTTTTCTTGACTGGATTGTGGAATCATTGAGGTCTATTTTAATTCTTTGTACACTGCTCCTAAAACAAAGCCAGGTGTGTGGAAGAAATACAAATTGAATGAAAATATCATCCTATACAAAGTTACTGTTTTGTCAAAGAAATTCTAACATTTTAAGGATGAATGAAGAATACATAATGGCAAATAAAGATTGTATATTTCTTAATATTCATAATGTGATACCTCTATTTCATAAAAAACACAGTACTAAAGGAACCTCTCGATATGTCTTCAATATGGTTAAATGAGCTGTATTAATACTTTATTATTTAGTAGCTATATTTTTAGTGATACTACTATATCATAGCTATGATGGCAACCATTGTAAACTATATTAAACTTTGATAATGTTACATATTTTCCCTTCTGTTTTGAAAGTAATTGCAACATTAAAAGGAAATAAAGTTTAGCAGGTTTCTGCCTATGTCGAAAAGTAGAATGTTTCTGATGTGATTTGTTATGTTATTTTTTTTGGTCTTGGGGAAACTCTTAATTTATATGGGAAAAATTTAGGCACTCTCAGAATCCATATATAACCTAACCAATGAGGATGATACCAAATAAGGATTTTGTATTTTGGAAAAATAGAATCCTATAATTAGAAAATTCTTAGTATATTCATGAAGTTGTTTCAGTAATGATATACTATCTTAGAAGAACTGTTAGCCTGTTTGAAGTGCTGAGTTTTTCATAGGAAGGTAAAATAGGTGGACTAAAAAAGACTGGAAGCCTCTAGAAAGCTGGCATATTTTTTACATCATTTTTCATGTGTCTATTGAAAGAATAAGTGATTTCAAATGTAAGATTCAGTTTAGTACTCACCCCCCCAAAAAAAAAATCCACAGCACACATTTAAGAAAGTAGATATTTAGAACTTCAATTAAAAAAAGAAACACTGAAATAAATGTTCAAGACTAGTAATCTGTTTTATGAATGTCACAGTATTTGTTAAAATTCCACATAAGTATTTCAGTAGTGGAGTGACAGTTCACCAAATGAATTAGAACACCATATAATTATCCCTAAGTAATGCAAACTAAGATCCCATATGACTAGTGATAGTGGCATATAATGATAGTGTCATCTCTCCATTTAGGGTACAACATGCCATTGGAGAAGATGAGATGAATCCTAAATGGGTGGGTACGGCTCCCTGTTACAAACTTAACAGATTATGACATCAGGCTGATACCCTATCCATCTGTTAGCTGTGCGGGACAGAGGACATATTGTTACGGTGATTAGGCCAGGTGGTACTTCATTTGATAGCACAGCTGTGCTAAACTTCCACTCCGAAACTTAAAACCATGTGAAACTTTCCTTGTTTGGGGTCACACTGAAAAGAAAGAGCGACAGCTGGGATATAGTCTTAACGAGTTCTGTGTGGAGATTTAGTTGAAATTTAAAATAAAAATTTTCACAATATGTTATGAGGAATGAAGACTTAAAGTCTGAGTTCCGATGTTTGCGTATGGTACAGTTCTTGAATTTTTGATTAACCAACCATTCAGTCATGCAAAGGAAAAGGCAGTTGTAGCATATGTAGACTCTGTTACTCAACAATATTGAAATGATTCAGATAAACAATGTATATCAGTTCTGGGGCACAAATGCTCTTAATAAACATTAACTATTAATTTCATTATTCTAGATTTTCTAATTTTTGAGTGCCTTGTCCATAACCTTCCCCATCCCTAGTTAGTTACTTTAGCATTCTAGAAAGACATGTTATACACATGCGTATGGATATTTGCAAATGTGAAATCAAGAAACCTCACCACTTAGCTTTTACCTCTGATACATAGGTAAATGGATGAGACTGACTTTGCTTAGAGAAGGTAGAAGACAGGCTAATAGCAGACATAGTTCATCCAAAATTTGTATTTGTGATTTTTTAAATATTTCTTTATGTATACAGAACTAGGGTACAGGCCAGGGGTACAAGTGAGAAGATTCACCAGAATCAGAGTGGGGAGCAGAACAGGTCGATTGACGAAGTATACTGCTGAGGGGAGCAGAGGGTGGATCAGGAGAGGTCTGAGCCATGATCAGCCATGGATCACCTCTGGGGCGGGGATCGAACTGGTATTGAAGTGACTGTGTCTAGTGTGCTGTGCTTCAACCGCTGTGCCACCAGGGAGTACCCTTGTGTAGATTTTTAATAGGGTATTCATGCAACGGTATGAAGCCCCATGGTCCCAGACTTGAAGAGGGGAATCTTCAGGGTTCTAGTATCCTCTCATCCTTTGAAGGCAGCTTTACATAAAATCCAGTCTGCATTTCTTAATGTTGCATGTTAATGGAGTAAGATGATTGCCTATAACAATTAAGGAAACATAAGCATCAGAAGTCTGTCATGAATTTCTCATCATAAAATTTACTCCTGTTCAGTGAGGGATCTGAGGATTAGAAATGCCAAATCAATAGAACATTGACCAATTTATTTATATAGACATGTTAACTATGAAGACATACAGTGGCCTCTTCCAGTTAAGGTATATATCTGAGAGATATTGCCTGCAAATTCAGCCATGTCACATGTAATTAATACTATCTTCAAGTCATTTTAAAGATAAGAAAACCAGATGTCTCATGAAGCACTTACTGTAGCCTATCCTAAAGTTTTTGATTTAACATTTTCTTTGTATTGTTGTGAACTAATGCTGAATAATAATTTTACTGGAAAACTTCAATTGAGTCCAATCAAACATACTCACCTCTATATACATTTTGTGAACATTAGTCTTCATATATGTACAAAATAATACTCATAAAACGATAAAAACAAAACTAATGACTAAGTGTAGTATGTGTGAGACTAAGAACTGGAGGTAGGGAGGAGTCAGGAGAAAAGACTGAGATTATTACAATGTAAAGTCAATTCAGAATGCTAGTTATGTAAGAAAGAAGTCAATAATATTTGTTTTAAGAAAACATACATAACACTTGAAAGCATAGGCATTACCCCACGGCTTTCAAGTCATTTCAGAATATTGTGTAACAGGGTTTTGCAGTGTGTATTATGTTCTTTAGGTGGTTTGTTGGCTATATTGACCACAGGCAAGTTTTTATTTTATTTTTTATATTATGCTAACATGTCAATTTTCTCCAGCAGAATGCAAATGTTATAGAAATAGAAACTGATTTTTAAAAATGTTCATTTATGCATACAGAACTGTGGTACAGGCCAAAGGTGCAGGGGTGGTGAAAGGTTTCCCCAGAGTCAGAGTGGGGAGAAGATTGACAAAGTACACTGCTGAGGGGAGCAGTGGGTGGGTCAGGAGAGATCTGCCATGCCATGTGGATCACCTCCAGGGCGAGGGATCACCTCCAGGGCGAGGGATCACGCTGGTACTGAAATGTCCATGTCTAGCTTGCAGTGCTGTGTCCTAACCCGTTGGGCTACCAGGGAGGGTCAGGAACTAACTTATTCTATTGTGTTGCCCTGTAGATATTTACTAGTTTTATCCTTAAGTTAGTAAATATGTATACATAACTTTCCTTATTAGCTGTATGCATCTATTTCTCAAATATTCATTGAGATGGCTTTAGCACATTGGGGGTTCCTCGTTAATATTCTTAATAAGTACTTGGCAGGTATTTTAAAAACTGAGTCAGAAATTTGAATTTTTTGGAAGTCATGCTTTCACATGAAGAATGTCCTTTGTGAAATAATGAACACCTCTCCCTGCTACATGATTCTGTCTTGCAGTTAAATACAATAGTATAACAACAAATACATTATTCAGTACTTAACAATAATATATAATTTTTAATAGTTTTTATTAAAAACAAATTAATGGGAATTTGAGCTAAAAGTCTAAGTATTTAAGTATTCTCCTAATTTTGATAGTATATATTTTATTTTTAAACATTTATATCTACTCTCCACTGGGTTATGTACCAGTACCATGCTTTTACAATATAGATGATAATGTATTTTGATGGGGGGATTAATTTGGATCAAATAGATCTTCATCAATAGCAGTACACTTGCAGCCATTGCATGCCAGACCAGGCAAAAAAAAATTATAGGATGTTGCTCACTGGCAAACAGCAGAAGCAATTTTGTAATAAAATTTGTAAAGTAACATTTTCTAATTTGACTTGAATGTTAAATCCCACTGCATTAAAGCATGTATTTTGCTGTGCCTACAAGTGATATTTTTTAAATGAAGTTCTGAAATGTCATCTACACTTTTGTAAGTCTCATGAATAGGTTTTGAAATCCTGCTTTACTCCTCAAGAAAATTAGAAGGAACCTGTCTTAATGAAAAGTTTCAATAATATATTTTACTTTGCCCTTACAATCACTAAAAACCTAAATTTGTCACAATTGCTAGTATTTCATTAGAGAATTAACAGGGTTTTTGATGTTAACTTCCCACTCACCTGAGAAATACTGAAGGACCTTCAGAGTAGTCACAGTCATAGTAGCTTAATGTGACAATTTCCAAGAGGATGAAGACAGATATAAGTTTGACCTTAACAAAATGAACACAGTGTGGAAGAAGACATTATAAATGTATAGAAAGGGAGTGGAACTATAGTACCAGTGATATGCATGATTGTGTTTGAGGAAAAAAGAACAAATGAAGATGGCTCAAATTAAGTGTTTATGTAGAGCAGATATGACAAGTGGATTTCACCTTGGATGTGAAATGCAAATAATTGTTAACAATTGGAAGCGTTAAATCAACAAAGGTTCTGGGTAGGATTCAGTTTGAAAAAGGAGACATGGACTTCCTAGGAATACTTGTCATTAGGCAGGAACTGGGTTCTAGGATTTATGGTTGTGTGTATGTGTATATACATATGTACACATGTAGCTTTTGGTTTGTTTTATAATATTTTATTTTAATTTAATAGTTTATTTTAATATAATAGTTTATTTTTACTTAATTTTGTCAGTTATTTATACTTTTTTTAAATAAGTTTATTTCTACATCATTTTGTACATTTTTTCCATCTCAATTGTAATCCCTGTGGGTTTCCCATCACCAAGTCACCGATGTGCCATCACCATAATCCTGTGCACTCCACCCCCCCCGTTTTTGATGTCATTCTCCACTCCACCCCCACAAAATGTCTCTGGTATATGGCTGTTCATTATTCTTGTTATTTTCTCACCTGGTCCATTATACTCCTGCTATGAGTGAAACCATCTGGTATTTTTCTTTCTCTTTCTGACTTATCTCACTAAGCATGATCTTTTCCAGCTCCATCCAAGTTGCTGCAAAAGACATGTGTTTCTCTTTTTTGGTTGCTGAGTAATATTCCATTGTATATATGCACCACATCTTTTTAATCCAGCCATTTACTTTTGGGCATTTGGGCTGCTTCCATGTTTTTCCAATTGTAAATAAAGCAGCAATAAACATGGGGGTGCAGGTATCTTTTTCAATCAGTGTTTTTGTGTCTTTTGGGTAGATACCTAGGAGTGGGGTTGCTGGGTTGTAGGGAAGCTCCCTGTTTGGCAGTTTGAGGAATCTCCAAACAGTTTTCCATAGTGGTTGTACTAGTTTGCATTCCTACCAGCAGTGCAGGAGAGTTCCCTTTTTCTCCACATCCTCGCCAACATTTGTTGTTGCTAATTGTTTGAAGATGTGCCATTCTCACTGGGGTGAGGTGGTATCTCATTGGTTTGTTTTTTTGTCCTGTTTTTAGAACTTCTAAAATCCCTGAAGTTTAAGTTAGGAGAAAGAAAAAAATTTCTCAGTATGTTAGTGGAGATAAACCATATTATTAGAAGGTTGGAATTTACAGTAGCATTCCTTACCTCCTGAGAGGGAAGAGGAGCTTGTTAATTGTCCATTGACTTAATCACATCTGTGTAGTGAGATATTGATAAAAAACAAAGGATGGGGTTCAGATAGTTGCCATATTGAGTAACAGGTAAAGATTCAGAAAGAGTGGTGTACATGGAGAGGACATGGAAATCCCTCAGCTTTCCCCATCCCTTGCCCCATATGTCTTCCATCTGACTCTCCCTAAACTACACCCTTTTTATGATAAATGTAGTAATGAAATTTTTCTCAGAGTTCTGTGATCCATTCTAGCAAATTAAGTGAACCCCAACTCAGGGTTGTTAGAACCTCTGACCTATGCTCAGTAACACAAGTGACAACTTGGAATGGTAACTAGAGTCTGAAGGATGTCCTGAAGGACCAAAATCTCCACCTCTCCTAGGAGTAGTGCAGAATGGAACTGTTGGATACCCTGGATGCCATGAATTGCTTGGTGCTGGGAGGGATCCAGAACCCTTCTACCAGGGAGGAACTGTGATTGAGCAGCTGTTGTCTCAAATTTGTTTTCATTTTTCTTATAGGGCAAACTTAGTTTTCATGTGCAGAGAAAGTTAAAGACAAAAATCTAGCAAATTCCCATAGCAGGTTATTAGCAAAACTATTGAGTCAAAATTCATTCAATCTGAAAAGATTGAAATATATTTTCACTTTTTGAAAACTGGGGAATTTTCAAATCTATACATAGACCTTCTCTCAAAACCCTAATGTAGATTGCTAACAGGACAATGACCATTGAAGTTAAGCAGAAACATCCAAAAGATTTATCATTCACATACAATTATCTACAACAAGAATGGTATATTAAGAGATCCCATCACACAAAAAAGCCATACATAAAGGGTAGGACTTCTGTAATTCAAAAAGGAATTGTATTAGATGATCAGTTTTTAATGAACAATGTGTGAGATTTTGAGATAGGCCACATTATGTTGTTGAAAGATAATCCTTAGAGTGCTTCCCTAGCAATAGGGTGATCTGATAAATGCATCAAAACTAAAATTATTTGAGAATGCAAGCCCATTTAATCAGTATCAGTCTCAGATTGTCAGTGTTATTAATGCTGTTCATCAAGTTTCAAATAAAATGGCTATAAATTTTCATATTAGTGAGCTTGAAGTAATGTAAAGAACGGAGAAATTTCTGTGCTGTCTGCCTCAAGAATTTTTTTAAGCCTTTTTGCTTTTACCACAGTAGAGTGTAGACTGATAACTTCGCCTCATTTTATCAAAACATTTTATCAGCAAAATATGTAAATATCTAATAGATCTGACTATTAATATAAATAATTTTAGCAATAATTGAAATCATACTAGACATACATTTAAAAAGTCTGTTTTTCTCTTGCAGAAATGAGGAGTATATAGATTTAGACTTCTTGCAATTAGTAAATGCTGATAATCAACTTGAATTTTAACAAATATTAAATGAAACCTGTTACTTTCATGTTACTACATGTGATATATATACCCTTAAAAACACACATGTGGGGCCCTCCCTGGTGGTGCAGTGGGTTAAAGCACAGGACTAAGAATCGTAAGCCACTTCTGCATGAGTTCAATTCCCGCCTGCCCCGGAGGGGATCCAGATGGCGTGGCAGACCTCTCCTGGCCCACCCACTGCTCCCCTCAGCAGTGTACTTCGCTGTTGATCTGCCTGTTCTGCTTCCTGCTCTGTCTCTGGTGAATCCTCTTCACCCTCTGCATCTCTGGCCTGTACCCCAGTTCTGTATAAAAAAATAAATATTTAAAAACAAACAAACAAACAACACACACATGTGCATGCAATACATTCCTGCCTCTACATATTTCATCATTAATAAATGGGTCATTTTGTACATACATTTTTGTGTGTAACTTGCATTTTACAGTTAGCAATCTATCAAAGAAATGTTTCAAGGCTAGTATTTATAGATCTATCTCATTAATTTTAAAGACCATGTACTATTTATTTATTGATGTACCTTTATTTATTTAAACACTCCCCCAGTGATAGACACTAGCCTTGTTTCTCCTTCTTTGTCATGGCAGTCAGTGCTACAGTGAACATTTTCCTATGCATGTCTGCAGAACCATGTGAAAGTTTATAAGGAAACTAGCAGAGGAGTTTCTGTGCTTAGCAATTACAATCAAGTTTCCTTCTATGGAATAACTGTTCCTCAAAATTGCATGACAGTACTCACTTCTCCACACTTTCACCAATTCTACATATTACAAAACTTAAAAATTTGCAAATCTGCTGAAAACAATGCTTCAATTTTTCTTATCACAGTGTTATCCAGGTATTTGTACAATAACATGCATAATATGCATTCTGAATTCTTTGACAGTACACCTGTGGCCATATAGCAGTATTTAAATACTTATTATCTCTATCAACCTTCCCCTTGATGTAGTTTCTAGTTCCCCCTTCTATCTCTTTAATTTTTTAATAAAACATTAAATACATTCAGTTTCACAGTAAGTACAGTTTAATGTTAGAAACTTTTTTCAAATATCTATGAGAAATTTTCTTTGTTATATATATTTCATAAATGGATCATTCAGTCACAAAATACTTTATATGCGTATTTAATAACTTCAGATTCAGTGGTACTGTTTTCTACAGGTCTAGTCTATTCTATTCTGTTTTATTCTAATCACTGGTGCTAACATCATTCTACTACATGATTTTTAATTTTTTAAAAATATTTACTTATTCATACAGAACTGGGGTACAGGCAGAGATGCGGAGGGTGAGAGGATTCACCAGGTACAGAGCGGGGAGCAGAACAGGCAGATCGACAAAGTACACTGCTGAGGGGAGCAGCGGGCGGGTCAGGAGAGGTCAGCCACGCCATCTGCATCCCTTCCGGGGCAGGCAAGAATCAAACTTATATGGGAGTGGCTCAATCTTCTCAGTGCTGTGCCTTAGCCTGCTGTGCCACCAGGGAGGGCCCACTACTACATGATTTTTTAAGAGAAAATGAGACCGTCCTTATTTCCTTTTAAAATAACCGTCTTGATAGGCCCTCCCTGGTGGCGCAGCAGGTTAAAGCACAGCACTGAGAATCTAAAGCCACTTCCGCATGAGTTCGATTCCCGCCTGCCCCGGAGGAGACCACATGGCGTGGCAGACCTCTCCTGACCCGCCCGCTGCTCCCCTCAGCAGTGTACTTCGTTGATCTGCCTGTTCTGTTCCCCACTCTGTCTCTGGTGAAGCCTCTCACCGCCCCTGAGCCTCTGGCCTGTACCCCAGTTCTGTATGCACAAATAAATAAATCTTTAAAAAAAAAAAAAACCGTCTTGATATATTTGTCAATTTATATTCCAATATTGTCAGTTTGTGAACTGAAACTTTCTTTGGAATTACACTCAATTTGCAGATACTTTCCACATTCATTATCTTTTCTAAAATACTGCCTTCCCTTCCAAGAATGCATATTTATTTTGATTCAGGCTTTACATATTTCAGCACTTAGTCTTCCATGGACTTACTGAACACTGCATCTTTGCTTTTTTTTCCTATGCTCTTAAGAGGTATTTAATGTATTTGAGTTCATTGTAGTGAATTCATATTTTATTATGTGAAAGTTTAATTTGAATTTTTCAAATTTATATCTCTTATGCAGTATATATTAAGCTTTAATTTACAATCCAGTTCTCCTTTGTTCTTTGTTTCATTAAGTTCTACCTTATGTCTTTAATACCTCCCTCAACTTATTTGAGTTAATTTGACTATTCTTATTATAGCTTCTTAAATTAAAACCTTACTTTGATTTTTTTTTTCAGTTTTATTTCCTAAACAGTGCATTTGTGATTACACAGTTGCCTCTGAGGAATGTTCTGGTTGCTCTGATGGCTTTTGGTATAAGTTTTCTCATTTTCAATCATTTCTAAATAGAATATAATTCCATTTCCATTTTTCTCTTTGATCTGAGTTATTTAGGTAATTATTTTTTTGGTTCCCAAGTGTGTTCTATTCTTACTTTACATGCTTTCCATTTTTGTCAACATGTATTATATTCATTTTGTTCAAAGAATACAGTCTCTATGATGTTTAGGTTTTAGAATTTAGTGAAGATTTTCCCCTATGAAGCGCAAATTTATTTTTGATTTATAGTCAGAAAATAACCTATACACTCTTAGCAGTGTGAATAAGCTAAGTTTAAATACTTGTTTTTTTTTTTTTTTTTTATCTTTCAGCCTATCTTGTTGTATTATGTTAAGATGTTAGAATTTACCAACATAATTTGTCAATTCGTTCTAAAATACATGGTTTTGTTGCAACTATTCACTCCTTCCATATAATACTGGTTTACATATTTGTATTCTTTACCTTATTACCTTGTACTTACAGCCAAAGAGGTGGTATATACATCCCTGAGCACATAATTCACTTTTTTTTAAAACAAATTTATTTATTCCTTTAGAATTGGGGTACAGGCCAGAGGTGCAGGGGCAGTGAGAGGATTCACCAGAGTTGGGAGCAGAACAGGCAATCAATGAAGTGCATTGCTGAAGGGAGCAGCAGACAAGCCAGGGGAGGTCTGCTTTGCCATGTGGATTACTTCCTGGGCCAGGGATTGAATTCTTACTGAGGCTGTTGCAGCTAGCTTGCAGTGCTGTGTCTTAACCCATTGTACTACCAGGGAGGACCACACATAACTTACTTTTGCAGTGAATTATTTGGAGATGGACATAAATGAAGTCAGTAAATTTTTTGTTTGATCTGTCTATGGATCCTGTGTATCTGCTCACTGAGCAATAATACCATGTCCCAGATGACAGACTCATTATCAAGGAACATAAAAGCTGTTGAACATCTTACTTTTGGTTGTTGTTTGTTTAGCCTTACTGTAGCATAAGGATAAAATTGAACTTTATTACAGGACTGATTTGGTAACATGATTTAAATTAAAAGTGTAAGACGTTGGTTTTAAGAGCTCCAAACAGTGGTGAAATTGAGGGAGGACAGAAAATTGATGGGCCATATTATGCAACGATAAAACATGTTGCAACTTTACTGTTTCTATGAATTGGGAAGGCAGGTAATAATAAGCTAAAGGACCTATATTTTCAGACAGAAGTTTCAAGGCAGAATGTTGACAGCTGGTTGTCGAGTTGTATTCAAAAAGGTATCTCAAAAAGTTGTGAGTGTGGATTACAGTTAAAGGAGTTTTTTAAGGCACATTTTTAATAGTGCTCTATTAAAATTGAGATACTAACTTTTGAAGATTGAAAAATATACCTACTCTTATCTTTGGCCAGGAAGAAAACAGCAAAACTCTTCTTTTGCCATGAAGGTCATATTCTCCCTTGTCCTTTTTAGATGTGACTAAGAAGGATGATGATACAGGATATTACAAAGAGAACATAGAGTGAGAACTAGGACTGTTAATACAGATAGGAGGCTCTGGAAACATTTACTCAGCAATACTTCTGAATTATTATGAACCAATACTGTTGTATGGTGACCTTTCTCCCTCCTTTTTAACCCTCTTTTCCTTTTTTTTCTTTTGGCCATTCTGTTTGATTATTACATGTTGCTATAGAAGCAGGTAGGTTACTATTTTATTTCAGAGTTCTGTGGACAAAATGATATAAAATTCAGACCAGATCACTGGTCTAATAAAAATCTTTAAATGTGTGCCAGATTTCATGATTTGCTAAGAGCTTAGAGTGTCTTAAATAAAAATAACATGAGAGATGAGTGAATAATACTGGAAAATGCCTTATTTATCATATATTATTTATAATACTTTTATCTGTAGACAATTTTTCATGTTTCTGAAATATAGTAGAGGCAACTGACCTATTCCAAATAATGTAAATTCAGTTCATATTTCTGTGCACTGTTCATGCTGGAAAAATATTAACCAAAGATGAAAGATGATGCTTAAATTGTGTATATTAATAATGTGAAAAAAGAGAAAATTAACTGACATGTTTCTACAAGGACAGTACCTGAATAGAAAAATAATAGAATTGAAAATTAATGCTCTCTTCCAATACAACTTTGTGAAAATTTGGTTGATATTAATATGATCTACAAGATAAATAGCAAAGAAAATCACTTTGTTACCTGGTATGGATACTGTGTCCAAAGTGAATACAAAGTTTTTAAACATTGAAAAATCTGTCAGGATGGTTGCCTTATCACATTATGGAAAATTACTTTCTTTTGACTGAAGGTGACTTTTTATGGTTACAAACTAGTCTAGATACCTCCATCACTACTTGCCACATTTTTTTTTGTTATATAAGTACTTATGTGTGTATTGACATTTATTTAAAAGTGAATTCTCAAAGACTTGTAGAATAATCACAATGAGAAAAGTGCCGAACGATTTTATGAGGCAGTAATCCAGTTCTCTTATTGCAAAACCCTAACCAGCCTTCAGCCTTATAGTTTATCCACGCGGGAACCAGATTATTGCCTCATAAAACAGCTCGGTGCTTCTATTATGGCTTAAATATAATTGTGTTTAAAGACCTTGTTGATTCCATTTAGTAAAATTAGTTTTTATCCTCAGATAAAGACAAGCTTAAAAACTCACCCTTGATAGCTGACTACAGAAGAGAAGCACCAGGGTGGGAGGAGGTAGGAACAAGAGGGGGAAAGTGAAGCACAGTATCAAAGTATCAATGGTGGTAGAATATGTCTGAATGGGTGGTGGGAGCAGAGGGTGCTAACATAGGATGGGGGTATGCCAGTATTACTTCAATTAAAAACAGATCATTAAATAACACCAAAGTACCTAGCAATACAGACTTACTGTGAATAGAAAAACTAGTTATTATCTTCTTTCACCAATCCCCTTTAATATTTTGATCTCATCTTAATTATAGTTCAAAATATTTTAAAGAAATTTTTACTAGCAGTTTTATACATTGTCTCAGTTTATTGTTATATTTAATCATTTTTTTCTGAGATAATTTAAAGTTAACTATTTGGGTTAATAAAATATCAGAAAGTCCATTTCTCTTGTTTACATTTATGAAAATTAAACAATGATAAACTGGGTTTCAGTGACATGCATTTAATATCACACTCTATAATGATAGACAAGTTTGATTCTGAATCCAAGTTTTGTCGCTGTTAAAATGCATGGCCATGGTCAATTTGCTTAATACTCTAAATCTAAGGTTCCATATTTTTTTAAAAAAGGGAGGACATTTTAACAGATACAGAACCGCCTCATTGGATTGTTAATGAGATTCAGTTTGCCTAAATGTTCAATTGGTTATTTTTTCCTTATGTGTACTAGCTTCACTATTTTGTAGAAATGAATGAACAGTGGTACTTATAAAGATTGTAAAGCAAATTGGAAAGATTTAAATATTTTTGTTGTAATTAGTGCTCATCAGCTACAGAACAAGGATCAAAAAGGTAAATTTTCATAGTATAAATACCAACTTTTTTTTTTTTTTGACAACAGAAAGGATAATTTGAGACTGCATCAAAAAGCATGAAAAAAGATACATGGAGATGAACAGATGTCAACTTTTGATAGACTGATTGTTGAGTTGGAAAAATGATTTCCTGGCAAATGCTACCATTAATTTTAAAGCATTATTTTTATATGTGGAATTATTTTATTGCAATCTAGCATTCCATTTTCTCCTGTGAAGCTTGTATGTTGCTTTTCTTGATAATCACAATTTTAAATCATGTGATTCACATTTTGTACTCATGAGTGTTTTTTTCTCTATTCACACATCTATTTATCAGTGTAAGTTTGTTTTTCCTAAAATCATTAAGTTCCTTTAATGTGAGAAACTCCACAAATTCATAAAATTAACAAATTTAATACTAAATGGGAAGTGACCATGTGAATCTTGTAAGTTCAAAACAGTAATATACAAAAGGCATGATGATATGTCTAAAATGTTGTGTAGTATACTTTATCAAAATTTACAACTATTTTAAAATGTAACTAGCATGGTAGATTCTTTTTGTAACACAAAGTATAAAATACTTTGCTATTCTGTAATTTTCATGTAGTTGGTTGTCAACTACATTGGTTAACTGTCAAATTTCAGTGGAATTATTTTAACTTTTAAAGAAAATGCATACTTACATGAAATAATTCTAAGGAGCATAGTTATCAACTGTATGCTTTCTAACCTGTGGAAAGTTGGGAGAGGAAAAGATTAATAGTTGGAACTAATAGCAATGAAGGAAAGAGAAGAGAATAGGAAATAGATTCTCTTAAACTCAATAAAAACATGGTAGCTTCTCTGATAAATTTTGATTTTTTAGAAAAATATTATTATAAACAAAGGAAATGCAGGCTTACATCTGCCTAATTTATTATTTTACACATTTCTCTAATACTACGAGCAATGAGGTTTTATGTGTTACCATTTTCTTGGTCCCTTGAAAAAATATCAGTGAATCTCATAAAGCTCATTGCCGTCTCTCTCATTCGGGTATTGTGAAATGTCCATTAACATTTATAGAGTGCTGTGAACTTCTTAAAGACATTACCTAAGAACAAAATAAATGATTTTAAAGCAACATTTGAATAATTTAATTGTAAATGAATCAAACACATACTCTTTAAGCTTATGTAAATAAGACTATGAAATTAAGCAATGAAATACTTGGCAAAATTGCTTTAGGCTTTATGAAATGAAAACATTTAAAATATGTCTTAATATATTTCAAAACCTTAATATACAGACAATTTTGTCAAGCCCTGATATTATAGATATCCAAATCAGTTATTCATATTTTTAATAAGGTTCCCACAAATTCTCAAGAAATGAAATATTAGAAACATTTTTAAATCTAAAGAAATTATCACTTTGTTTTCATTCAGTAGTGATTTCAACAATATGAAAAACATTTATTGTCTACCCATTCTACTGCTACTTTATGACAGATAATGGTTGACTTTGTTATATCTATTATCCCATCAACAAATATTTATTGATTTTTTTTTTTTTAGTATGAATAGTAAAGTAAGAAATTCTAAGTTGGCTTAAATATCAATGTCTAGTCTTGGCACATCAAACCTAATATTTAGAAGTGGTGTCTGAAGAAACATCATATTTTGATAAACTCCATCATTAATGCCTTTCATAGAATCAATTTTTATTACAGAACACCATGATTTTTTAGTGGAAATTCACTTTTTTGTTACCCAATTGACAAAATCATGAATAAATGTACCTTATATTTTGTTTGCCCGCCTATCAGTGCTCAATTGTTTTGAGTGCATTTGAGAGATACAGCTAGAAAAATTCAGATTTCTGCTCTGAATTCACCAAATAATGTAAGTAATTTTGATTACTTAAAAATTATAAAGTTTTATGCTTAAGGTCATTAAATTGTCAAGATTAGTAGTTTGTCTTTGAAAATTTTGCATAAGACATAGTTCAATATATAATAATCATCATAGCATATGCTGAGGTAGAATTTAAGAAAAGATAATTAAAGCAATAACCTTGTGCCAAGCCCTATGCTTAATGGATATTGTCTTATTCAGTCACAACCATCCAGTGTAGATATTACTACCATTTCATAAAAGGAAAATTTAAACCACTGGGGATATAGCAAGTAGGAGAGAAGATGTAGAATTCAATTCCTGTTGTTTGTGGCCTCAAATTGAATGCTTTATAGTTCACTTCCTGCCATGATAATTCATTTTTATTGCTTTTAGTAGTTACAACAGGTACAAAAACATTCATAGATATATTTCGAGGTAAGTAAGGAAGCTCTGGTTTATAACTATTCTCCATAGATTTTTCCAGAAAACTAATTCCCATATGTTATCTGATTAATGTGTTAGAAAGCAGGAGTGATAGAATTTCAGTTTGATAAGGATATATACCTTGGTCCTATTTTATGGACAATTTTTCCTAGTAGAGGGAACTCCAGTCTTCATATTGGAGTTGCTTACTTCTGTGGAGCATACTTAAAAGATAGAAGTTAATGAAAAAGAACATCTAATAACCACACACAATTTTTACATAAATACCTTATAATAAAATCTTAGAACAAAAATAGCGAAAAAAAAGTGGCTTTTCAAGTAGACCCTGGAAATTTGTAGATGTCCATCCTACTGTACCTTGCAGATGATCCTGATGATATCTTCAGTGATACACATCTCAGGCAATCTTATGTTAGGTGGAGGTCTTTGGGCAAGGATTAAATAAATATACATAAAACTGGAGTCACTAAATTCACTGCTCAGTGGGAATCAGTTGCACATGAAATGTTCTCATTTAGTCACCTCTTCCATTTTCTCCAATGAGGCTGAGGAAAATAGCCAAGAAAGAGATGCTTCCCTTTTATTGTGACCATAGTATGTTTCATTGCTTTGATAAACTCTTTATATGTACTATTGTATATAAGGTTTCAGTTTTCAGTGAAATATGTTTTATCCTCATTTTCCTGCATAGGAAGTAGACTTTAAAGTTAATAGGCTAAGGTTAATCAACTAGAGAGTGACAGATCTTGGATTTCAGCCTTGTTAGATTTCATTCCAAGCTGTACGCTTGACTTCTATATTAACTCTAATTTAAATAAAGTTTGTAATGTAAGGTTTAACTTGAAGTGGGAAATAGAGTATTCTAGTCAAACCAAATAGAAATTTAGAAATAAAGGCCAACAGTCTTGTATAGTTTTTGGCAGGTATGTCTTAGAATTTATGAAGGGATAAATAGCAGGACTGAATTCAAGGACTTATATATGCTGACTTTTTGTATTATGATAGTACTGACAGTATCATTATTCCTAATGTAAATGAGAAAACTGAGGCCCAGAAAGTTCTCGTCACCCATCTGCTGTAATTTGGACTTCAACAACAATTTTCTCTTCATTTTCTTTGATGACAACACTGAATATTTATGACTCGATATTTATCCTATCCCACCCACTTCTGATTGGGAAAAGAGTGTTAGCTGTCATCTTCCTTTCCCTTCTGTCTTTGTAAGCAAGTGAGGACTCAATTTTTAACTGTTAATTTGGTAAGACAAAAGAAAGTTAGAATTTTCTATTAAAACTGATACAGTGCTGCAAAGCATGACTCACTCAAAAAAACAAAAGCAATGTGTGATTTCCAGCTTATTCATCATGTTCTATTCTTTACTTCAGTCTTTTTTCTCTCTTCTTTAGCATTTAATGTGAATAAGAAATACTGGACAAATAGGGGAACATGTCATTTTCTAAACACAATTTATATAGACTGTATGTTAAAGAGAGTAGACATCAGGGAAAAAATATTTTTAAGTTATCCCAAATGGTCTCTAGGTAAAAAAAAATAAATAAAATTTGAGAATCTTTTACACTATTGCATAGAGATGTAATAAAAGACACACAAAGAAGTCATTCCATTTTAAATGTCAAAATGGAAACACACAGAAAATCTTTATTAAATTGTGTTCCATGCAAGAGTAAAGATTGAAAGAGTAAACTAACATTGAAAGACAAACTAGCTGGTAATGAAATACTTTCTGTAAAACTAAACAGCAGCAGTTATATAATGGACAAAGGTTAATGGATTGGAATAGGTATGAGACATCAATTTTGTATAGCATTTTGCTCATTCAGAAATTAGGTTAAAAAGTCTCATTTACTCATTCATTCAACAATATTTTATTGTGCCTGTTTGCCAGACATCATCCTAGAGGATGGTATATAGAATTGAGAAACAAACAAATAAACAAACCAACATAAAAATCTTGAATCCTATGGAGAAAGAGCTCTATAAAGTCTGAAGCATAGGGAGGAGTAGAATTGCTATCAAATCATATTGATTGGCTTAGTTGCTTTCCTTTCTGGTTCTAAAATGTTCCTGAAGGTTTAATTCTTAGTAATGAAAAATCTAACCTTATATTGAAAAAAAAAGGAAGGTGAGATTCTAGGATAATTCTGCTTGCAAAGTAAAATGGCTTATGACTTAAGGGTTTGTTTATTTTTGTCTCAGGCAACACAATCATTTTATCTGTACTATCTAATCAACTGCATCCATACCACTTGACCTGAACTCTATAAATAAGGACAAATATCCATTCTAGGAGACAAATAGTCACTGAATAATGAAACAGCAGTTATTCATAAACCATAGAGTCTTAAAATTTTCTCACATTTAAGGAATATTTCTTTAAAGAATGATCAGTTATTCTCTGCAGTTTCATGATTTTTCTATTTCAAGGTACTGGATCTTTTGTGAAAACTGATGTCTTGTGAACTTGGGCTAGATGTAGCTTTTTGAAAAGGCCAAAGAGAAAGTCTTAACTCCTTCTTAAGATGCATTCTTGGTCCTATCAGTGACCTCTTCATTGGGGAGAGAGGGAGGAAGGAAGAAAGAAAATGAGGTTTCCTCTGATGACAAGTCAATTTAAGAGAACCCTCTGATCAATGACTGCTTGGCTAAGGAGAGAGGTTTCTGGTTTCTTTTAAGGGAAAAAAAGCCCACACATCATTAATGGTTTGTAGTTTTGAAAGTGGAATACATGTTCTTAATAAGACATAGGAAAGTTAAGTTTGATTTTGCATAAGGTCTTCATTTGCAGAGTATAAAAGTGCCCAGAATAGAGGAAGTAAAACTCAAAAGTTAGTTGTAAAATTCATTGGAAAGTAAATAATAATGAGCCTTAGTATACTTTTAAAAAGTTGACTGTTTAATTGCTAAGCAGCTTAAAAAATATTCTTAACTTTGCTATTTGTTGGAACTAGTAGGAAGACTGATGTTGAAATTATGTGAAATTACATTGCTATCTGAACCTACTGTAAGTTCAGAGGCTAAAACATGAAAGGTATTTGAGCATGAATTGGTTTAGAACATACAAACAGTGAGACAAAGGAACATACCTGTTTATTATTTCATGTAGGAAACCAAATTAGGTTCAAAGTAGTGAGTGGGTGTGCATTAAGTGGATACTGTCATGTCTATTAGTGACATCTGTTGTAGATGTGAAATTATTTACTCCAAGAATTCTAACTACACTAATGATTGCTTACATCCCTTATTTAGCTTGTAGTGAGCTCATACTTCCCTTTGTTCACAATGTTTTACAATCAGCTAAATGAATAACAGTAATAATTCGCTTTGAGATTGTACTTCTCATCAAAGTATTTTAAAATGCTTTTGCAAAGAATTAAATTGTACAGAGTCCAGTAATGCATATAGTGTGCTGTTTTTCACATTGCAAAGTGAAGACATAAAGAGCTTAAGTGGCTCTTTCCAGTTCTATGGAAAAATCAGTCAAAGATTCATGAATTAATTGTAGGAATCCTGGCTCCTAGTTCATTGATCCAAAGCTGGACCTCATATTTATTAGATAGACATATTTGTCTTTAAAGGCTAACCAGAAGCATGCATTTCTAACAGCTCTAACTATCAGCTTAGTAATAAATAATAAAAAAGATGGCTAAGTTGGTTCAAGTTTGACCTGCTATATTTCTAACAAATTTTGACTATTTTTAAAAATATATTTGGAAAAATGGAAGTCTTTTGTATCATCTTTGTTCAAATCTCCCATGCACAAATAGGGGCACATTCCTGTCTAAAAAAAATAGATTTTAAATACTGTTTTAAGGGGAAGGAAACACAATGGACTAGGGTGTTGGATCCAGGGTGATTTGGTTGCAGGCACCCTAGGGTGGTGACACCAAATTGAGAGAACATAATGTTACCACAATTTTAATAATAAATGAAGAAAAAGATTAATAATTGGACACTATCCAAATAAAAACATTAGACAAACTAAAAAAATCTACATGTTAATGCATCAGCATAAAACATTGAAAATTAAAGAATAAAAATGAACTGCCCTGCCTTTAAAAACAGGAGAAACTAGATTTTTGACCAAAGTTGCAGTAAAAGAAATGAATTATTTTTCATCTGTGAAAATTACCTTAGAATTAAACAGTGGCCAAAACTCATATATAAATGTGTGTGAATCTCCCTGTAGGGTTTTGCATGTGTATAAATTTAAATGTTTATATGTATGTGTTAATGAATACAAGCCAATTTTCATTAGTTATCTTATTAAAAAGCCTTTTGGGAATAAAAATGAACTCATACTTTTAACTGTCTACTTAAGTAATCTTTTGTCACATCACTTTGTACAATATATCACACTAAATTTAGAAAACTTTAGAGAAAGTTTTTTAACGAAGTATCTTATCTACCAAGTCTAAGTATATGCTGTGTTAAAATCCATTCAGAGCATACTTCTATTGTTGTATATGTTGAAAACTCAAAAAAATCTCTGCTTCATCAGTTGTGCTGCTGCCTTATCCAAAGGGCTTGAAAACTGTTAGCCATATAAAATATGTTTACAAACACACCACACACACGTGTCTATATATATATATATAAAAACCAGTGTGTGTGTGTGTGTGTGTGTGCATCAGCTTTATTCATAATTGGGAAAATTAAAGCAATCGACATGTCTTTCAGTGGGTGAGTGGAAGATAATAAACTATGATATACCCAAACTGCAGATTATTATTCAGCACTAAAATGGAATGATCTATCAGACTCTCAAAAGATAAGGGGGAGCTTTAGTGTGTATTACTTAGTGAAATAAGCCATTAAGTAAGGTTAAAAACATGTGGAGGCTTTGGTGTTATGACAATCATATGTGTAAATCATATACAGTCTTATAAACCGACGTGATCTCAATCTAAAATAATTAAAAGCATCATCAATGCCAAAATGCTATATACTACATGATGCCATCTATATGACATTAGAGACAACTTGAAACAATGGAGAACACAAAAAAAAATCAGCGGGCTGGACTGATTAAAGCGTGCCAATATTGGTACATCCTGAGTAACACATACCATATAAGTAAGTGATCTTAATAACAGGAAAGGCTGGGTATTTGTGAGCGGTGGAGTTACATAGGGACTCTTGGTATCATTCTTTCAAATTTATGTAAACCTATGGGTATAAAAAAATCTGGTTAAAAAAAACACAATTAAGTGACCCTTTTGAAATTGTTATTTTTGCTGGAGTTATCAAAACTTTATATTTAAGACTGCTTGAGATGAATCTAAAATATAGCTTTTTAGGGCTATGTTTTCTCCTGTGATGCTCTGGAATACTCATGTTTTGAAATAGGCCTGAGAGAATTGTCTTCCTTTGAGTGAATAATTCAATATCTCAGTCACTTGGTCAATCACTTGTCTTTCTAAATGGAATTTAATAGCCTTAGTAGACGATACTGTTGAGAACATTAAAATAGAGTAGAATAAGCTTTCCTTCTATAAGACTCCCTGATCTGGCTGTTTATTATGTGAGGTAAGGTGAGATTATAAAGATCAGTAACAGCTAGTGCCATCCCTCAAAGAATCTAAAACTGGGGCACACCTAGGATTTGAGGTGGACACCTGCATGCTGTAATATTGTGTATCACTCAGTCAGTGGAAAGGCTTAAGGAAAAATTTATAAAACAAATATTACCTAGATGGTCCCATGGGTACACAATGAAGATTAAAAAATAGAAACACATGCATATATAAACCATTTAAATAAGCCAAGATATGCAAGTAAAATGTACTTATTAAGACCTGTTTAAAATTAGTTCATTCAAATATGTTTATTTGGTACCTAAAATGTGTCATACTATTCTGGGATACTTAATATTCATGTAGTTTGGAGGAGCTAGAAAGATGGATATCATCAATATTCCTCTTTAATTCCAGGGTGATCACAGAAATGAAAGTAATACTCAGGATGTTGTGATTGTGTATGACAAGAATATTTGAGTTGTTGTGGTGAATTATGGAAGGGTTGACTGAGAATGCCACATGTACACTGAGATGAGAAAAATGAATAGGAGTTTGAAGGCCTTAAGAAAAGGGTTACTGTCTCTCATAAGAGTATAAAGGCGCCTAGGCAGGACTGTCACTGGAGAGTCCAGGTGGTGAGGCTGGAGGCTGGCTAACGAGGCAGGCCATGCATGGCTCATTAACCTGGATGTGCACACTGGTCTTTCTGCAAAAGACAGTGAGAAATAAGTACAAAGTTTAAAGCAGGGTCCAATATTATTAAGTTCTACTTTTTAAAAAGGTACTCTGATCATTTGAAAAATGGATTAAAAATGAGTAAGAATAGAAAGCATTAAGAATAAAGGGACTCTGTAGCAGTCCAGAATAGAGGAGATGAAGACTTGTATAGATTCCTAGTGACAGGATTTCCAGGGAACCATCTCTCATGTTTGGTATCAGTTTCTAAAATAAACTAAATTATACTTGTTTAATAGCAAGTGAAGTTTCCTGAAGAGATCCAAATAGGACGCTCATGTATTAGTCAAATGTGTATTCAGTATGTATTGATTGTGGGTTGGTAGAGTGTTCTGGCTGTCTACAAGTTTTTATAATGGTCCAGGTGGTGCCTAAAGATTTCATGAATCGACTCCCAAGGAGTCGGATAATGATCTTTTTTCCCCAAGGAGGAAAATGATATTAACATATTGTCATGACTGGTGAACCTTTTCAGTAACATATATCTTGCAAAGATCTTCAAATTAAATAATGTACTCCTTTTGTATTCCTCATGTTGGGAGCAAAGCTTTGACTTTTTTAGATTTAAAAAGGCTTTATATAAATCTTACATCAGAAGATGCCTTTAAGTTATAGAGGGAAAAGAGATAATATACTAGATACTATCTTCTTGTACATCAAAAAAAAAAATCAGGTTGATTACTTAAGTAACTATTAAAAAATCACAGAAAAATAGAACCAGGTTGATAATCTATTAGCCATTTTTTTGTTGTTGGGTGACATTATGTTTTAGAGCTAAAAGATCTCCCCCTTCAGTTGCTATTACACCACACCCCCCACCAAGACATTCATGGTCCCTTACCATAGGCCATTATCTTCCTCCTCACTCTGTTCTCACCACCAGCTGGAATTTTAATGTTCCTTCACTTTGAATACTTCCTTGCACATTACAATTGTTACTTGGGTTACTCATTTTCCAATGACATTTATTATTTCAGTTTCACTCTTTTGGCATTTTGATTCTTCCAAAAACCCATACACAAGTTGTTTGACCTACCAAGACTTACTGACAGTATTACTTTTCTCATCTAGAATAAGACAGGCCCATACAATCTTTCATCAGTCTGAAAGACAACAAAATTATCTAGTCGTATTTTTCATGTAGTAATTCTTAAGGACTGGATTTCTTGTCATCTGGCTCTTCAGAAACCTCTGCCTCTTCTAAATACTGCAATGGAAACAAGCTTTAAACCAAGAAAGTGTATGTATAATGAACTTCAGATATACAAAAATTCACTCTTTTTACACACCACAGAATATAGGTAAACCATATGTAACATGATTACTATTTTAGTTAAAATACCTATAATGATCCTAGATGATTAACAATAGGATATACCTTTGAAATAAAAATGGTACTCTAATTTTTATGAGAATTTCTTACACTTAAAATAAATTTGAAATTAATATTTCACTCTTAACTTACCACCAAAAACATTCAAATGGATTAGAGAATAGTTCAACTACGGCAACAATATGAATCAGCTTAATATGTCTCCTCCCCTTCATTCATCTTGGAATGAGATAATGAGGCAAGACTACTCTAGTAGAGATACCATTTTTAGATGAATAATTCATCTGTGAATAGCCCCAGATTGCAAGAATTACAGCATCATTTAACCATTATTTATGGCTAGTATGAAGTTAAAAGTTTTGGCAATTTTTCACAATGCATGGAGAGAAAAACTATTCATGGTAACATATTTATACATTTTGTAGAAATATATAAAGATGATTTGTCTTTACTAAGTTAATTGTACCTGTTGAATAATATTAGTCTTTAGGTTAATGAATGCTATTTTTAACATTAGGTGAGCATTAGCTACTAAATAACTTGTGGAACCATTTAATCTACCTCATACCTACTAATAGTTTCCCCCATGGCCCTGACTCCTACCTTCTATTTTAAATATAAACAAAGAAACTTATCAAGAAACATAATTAAATCCTACAATATAACCTTTTCTAAATATAATATAATCAATTCTAAAAAATGTCATTTCTGTTGGATATTTTCTTGCACACAATCTGTACATGCTAATAAGTAACTACCTAGCAGCAACTATACTGAGGTCAGAAACCAAGTGCTTAGTTAAGCATGAAAGACAAAGATTGAAAATTTGAAACTTTATTCCTGTAAATTCAAAACAAGTGCAGGTCACTGTATATTAAATTAAATTGCAGCACATACAGAATAATTCCTAAAATCGACTCATTCATATAACTCTTATTCATCATAGTATGGTAGCTACCCTTTGTCATTCTTTCTCCTTTACTGATGAAAACAAAAGCAAAAACAGAAATCCAAAGACTCACAACTATAATGATGTATCATCGACTGAAGAAATTATACAAACAAATCATAAACAAACAACAAATAAATGTTCTGCTGCTACCTAAGATTTATAATAACATCTATCTAGGGGATCATTTGTTTGCAGGAAAAAGAAACTAATCAAATTAATATAAGAAGAAAAATATTTATTCTTACCAATTGACACTCTTGGAATTCAATATTAAGTCTGGCCTTTATTCTGAAGGCTAGAATAGTCACCAAATGTTACAGATGGAGAATAATGTAAGATTTGTGTTTCAATTATTTTAAAGTTTATCAATTACATGTAATCTGTAATCATACCAATAATACCCATTTCAACTAAATTTGAAAATGCAATTCAAATTATAAAAAGAGGGGAAAAACAAACTGTGATTAACCATTGTTAGATTTATTTTCCTGAGACTCTTGGATAGATTCAATGAAACAGTAGGAAAAAAATAGAACATATAGTATGACTTCCGCAGAACAAGAATTTCCTTGGCGGTCCTTTGATGCATCTATGATTTTTGGCATCATTCTTGCTCCCCACTCCTGGCCAACCACTCAGCCATCATTTTAGAGACAGAGGAAGACTCTGAGTACTAGGTCTGTATCTAATGTCCTTGGTCCTAAGGCTGGCCTATGGACAACTTTTCTGCAAATCTGAAAAGGACACAAAGGGTGAGGAACTTGAGAAATCAGTATTTTTACCAGTTTTGGATATGATACGTTCTGATGGTAAGGTGAGCTCAAGGACTCAATGTTTAACTCCCACTTTAAGCAAATTTGATAATTATTCTTTGAATCCTGTTTGTGTTAATCAGGGTTTTCCAGAGAAACCAAACTAGAACCAATAATCACTAGGATGTGTGTTTATGTTTACATATGTGTAAACACATGCATAGAATGATTGTAAGTCATTTACTAGTTGTGTATACCGAAGTGACCTATGATCTTCAGCTAGCAAGCTGTAAATCAGTGGCATTGTTCCAGTCAAAGTCTGAAGGCCTGGGAACTAGAGCTGGGCTAAAGCTGATAGGCTTGAGAGACAAGAAAAGTGGAAAAGAGGTTGTATTTCACCTCTAAGAGTAAACAACAGCTGATGTGACTTCTGAAATACTTAAGCAGAAGGAATTCTCTTTTTCCCAGGGAAGGATCAGCCTTTTTGTTCTCTCCAGGTATTTAGTTAATTGGATGAATCCACAATTACTAAGGAAAACAGTCTGTCTACTCCTTTGCATGTTACTTTTATCCAGAAAAAAATTGTCCACGACACCACCTAGTCAAGTTGACACAATGAACCTATTACACTAATTTTCTTGTGTGAGCATAGATTTCACTCTTGATACTTCCCTTTATTTCCCATATGATCCACTACATCTTCTCCTTTGATATTTCTATTGGCATACAAATATATTTTAATTTTTGCTATCTTCTAAAAATTTTAGCATGGCCCCCACATGTCCCACATGTCACTATAGTGTATATATATATATATGTATATATATATATTTTTGTAAGTTTAGAACTAATTATCAGTATCATACCCCTTTAGCTTGCCACAGTATTTATCATAGATATCTACATACAGTATGAATTCATAGATTCACATATTTATAATCCATCTGTTCTCTGGTATTGTACTTCAATAATCACCATCAGCTTACGTCCATCTTTTTCCTTTTCTACTCTTCATCTGTTTGTAACTTCTCAGGAATACGTGATGTTGTCCACCTTGGTCTTGTCTTCTGGAAATCACATTCTTTTGACTTCCTTAGCATCTTATTTTCTCCTCCTTGAGTGATTGTTATTACCTCACCGTGATTGCGCTGCTTCATTATTTGCCAGCCTTCTCAAAACTGAAAATGAAGCATTATCCTTGATTTCTTTTTATTCCCTTTCTGGAAGTCTTGAATGATCCTAACCTCCAGTTTTGAAAGTCACTTGAGCATGGATTATTAACATTGCTACCTTAATGATCTTATCTTAGGAAATGAGTAAAACTTTCTGTGCTTCTGTATATTAGGTACATTCATCTATATATTCCAAGTAGTAATTGAGGAAAGTTTTATAAGGATTGAATGGGTTAATATATTAATGTACTGTATATAAATATATTAAGGTATTATAACCTATGCCAAGTGCAAAATAAGTGAAAATATTCATGTGCTATGTAAATATATTATGTTGCAAACTATGCTAAGAACAAAATAAGTGACAAAGTAATAAATGGTGTATGCACATGTGTGTCTGTGTTCATTCACATTTAGTAACATAAACCCCCGTGGGTTCTTTTGTTCATTCTTCTGCCATCCTGTTCAGTGGATCATCCCTGCTTTCCTTCTCACTGGATACATTATACAAGGGTATTGACACATAGTACCAGGAAAGATCTAGTCTGGAATCAAACATTAAGTAAATATTCATAATCAGTACACTTTGTAGCATTGGTCAAGAACCAACTTTTCAGAGTTTCAGTTGCCTCATCTGTGAAAGGGGGCTAAATAACAGCAATTTCTATGTTACAGGATACTGAAAACTCAATTTAAATATTGAGATTCCAGTCCCTTCCTGGTGGTACAATGGGTTAGTACACAGCACTGCAAGCTAGCAGCAGCCGCTTCAATGCAGGTTCAATCCCAGGCTCCAGGGGTGATCCACATGGTGCGATAGACCTCTTCTGACCCCACCCGTTGCTCCCCTCAGCAGTGTACTTTGTTGATCTGTCTGTTCTGCACCTTACTCTGTCTTTGGTGAAGGCTCTCACTGCCCCTGCACCTCTGGCTTGTACCCCAGTTGTGTATGAATAAATAAAATATTTAAAAAATACTGAGATTCCAAATAATTAGAACAGTGTTTATCATCTAGTAAATGTGTGAGATACAAGTTTTATCATTATGTCATGAATTATACATACTTGTTCTTCACTAATGAAGGTAGTTGTGGTTATCCTATAGTCCCATTGGATTATAAGCTAATTAAATGCCAAATAGTTTTTATTACCAGAGCCCCTACCATTATATAGTCACGTATATAGTTGATGTAAGTAATTTTAGTAATTCTTCCTAATAAATGTGTTTCCAGTAATACCTTATATATACATCTTTTATTCTAGTAAACAAATTTGTTGCCTATTACGTAAGTATTATAAATAGATGCCTATAATTGAAAGACAACTAAAGCTTCTGAGTACAATGATTAAGTTTATGAGAAATAATTTTTTAGAACTCATATTAGAATACATTTGTGATATAAAATATAATTGTGTATAGGTAGGTTACAGAATTAGGCTACAAAGTTGAGTATATTTGTCAGAAAGGAAAAAAAATGAAATTGGTATGTACTAAATGCTTTCAAATCCTTTTTGACTTCTTTAACAAATGTGAACCCTAAGTAGCAATTACTGTGGGCATGCAAACCAGATTCTTTCTCATGTCATTTCTAATTTTTCTTTGCTGCCATAGAGATTAATTTGAGCTTACTTTAAAGCCATGGCCTGAGTTCAACTGTAATTAATGTCCAAAGAGATATTGGAAATTTTGCAATTAAGGGACTGTTTCTATTTCTTAAGTAAGGGAATGTTTAGTTTTAACTTAGAAGCTTTGAAAACTCTTAATAAAAACAAAAAAAAATAAATTCAGTTTCACTCTACTCTAAGTCAATATTTATGTAAATAAGCTTAAAATGTGTTAGACTTTTCTTAAATGAGAAGTGAGATCACAGCATGAATATTATCAGTGTTAATCATGTTAAACACACAATTGACTTTATAACAAAATTTTAGATTTTGTAATTAATCATAGGAAAAGATGAGTATAAATTCATCACTTTCAAAAGTATATGGAAATATGTAAGGTTTGCAAACACCATCTAGATATTTTTTGATAAATTTATCCAGTCTGAAGGAGAGTTGCAATGAGTAAATAACTGAGGCAAGATATACCAATTAATATTTGTCAATCATTTACTATGTGTATGACGTTAAATTTTTAGACTGAAATGGTCAAATATGCTTTTATAATTAACAAATGTCCCCACCATGTCAAATATTTCAGTCACTTTTCTAGGTCCTAGGTTCTTTAAAATGAGGATTTTACCCTCAAGATGCTTATATAATAGAAGTAGAATTAAGTAGGCAAGGAAGTCACACATACAGAAAGCTGTTTCAGAGAAATAATGCAACTGCAATAAGAGCAAAGTGAAATGATTCCACATACTTGGAAGGGGCTGAGTATTCTTTACATTAGATAATTGTGAGGCCTTGGAGATTTTTGATGATTTCTTTGAAGATCAGATAAAAAAAAATGTACATAATCTGAGATTGGAACACAGTAGGGCACTTTCCAAAATTCAAAAGTACAATGTGTCTGGGGGCAAGTTAGGAAAGTGAAGAGGAAGAGGAGGGTAGGTGGATGAGACCATATCACATAGGGATGTTAGTGCCTTTGCAAAAACCTAGGTTGATTTACTTATAGTGAAAACCTGTTGGTAGTAACTTCATTACATTAAAATTACATTAAAAGATTAGTAACCTAATTCTGTTGAATGAACAGCCTAATAGTAAGAGAGAAACAAGGAGATATGTTACTTGGTAGTTGATGTAAACAGGGTCAGAAATAGTTGTGAATTAGGTAGGGTTATGGTTGCTAAAGGGTCAGATTTAGAATTGCTTATATTTGAGGGATAGTTCTGATTGCTGAGATGACAGAGTGAAAGGGAGAAGTCAAATATGACTGCTGGGTTTTGTTGATTTGTTTTAACCTGAGGAAATGAGTTGATATTGCTGTTTGTAAGGATGGGATAGATTTGGTAATAGGAAATGTTGATATCTGGGCAGAACAGAATAAATTGTTCTGTCTGAACTGTATTTAGTTTGAGGTACACAGAGAGACCACTGTAAAGATATGAAAAAGGAAATTAAATACACAAGTTGAGGTGAAGAGAGAAAGCAAAATGAGAGAGATCAATTTAGGAGTTATCAGTGCATAGGAGATGTGTAAGGTCAGGGGACCAGAGGAAGTAACCAAGGGACAAAGTGTAGCTAGACAGAAGTAAGCCAAAAATCAACTTCAGGTTTCCAAAATATGGTATAGAAAGAAAAGAGGAAACAGTAAAAAGAAATAGAATAAACAACACTGAAGAGACCAGAAAATTGAGAGGCAAGCCAGGAAAATGAGCTATCAAACAAATCCATAGAAGAAAATATGTTAAAGAAATTTGTGGTAAATCATGTCAATCACAGGAGCTAAGTTAGCCTTTGATAGGACTAATCTGTTTTGATATCAGTTAAAACCTTGGAAGGAAAAGCCTTATTAGAAAAGGATAAAATTTGATAGTTGCAGAGATAGCAGAGAAAAGGTGAATGTTCAGAGAATTTTAGCTATGAAAGGAGAGCAGATAAATGGCTCATAAAGGAACATAAAATCCTTTGATTCAAAAAGTAAAACATGAAACTTCATTGACCACCACAACTGTCATACTATTTATCTTCAGGATTGGTTCAGGTAACTACATGAATAGGTAAAATTCATTTTTTAACATGTATTTTCTGCAAGACTCTGAAACTAGAAGCTACATAAAAGGCAACAGTCTTCCTATATGAGTAGCTATTTCCTTGGATAAGATTCTCTTTCAAAGATCTACTATACATCCACCCCCTAACCCCAACCCACCTCCCCACTTGGTCAGTCATAAACTTGCAATCTGATTGTTCCTCATTAAATGCTGAGGTTATCTTATATTTTTAGGTAATGAAATTTAGCACTGTTGTGTTAGCAACACCATACTGATAAACAGGAGTTGTAGATCAGGCTTCACAATGCAGGATGCTGCCCAGTGAGCAAGATCCTTGGCTTTGTATTGTTAGAATAATCATACAGCATCAGTTACATGGGGTAGGAGGAAAAAGAAAAAAAAAATGGGTGAAGTGCAAAATATGTTTATGTCTTCTGGGCTTCAGGAGGATGAGAGTCTGCTGGCCATATTTCCTTATCTGCTTGATGACCAGACTCCCAGGCATAGTTCCAAGCTTATAAACAAAACGTTCCACTGATCAGCTGTTGGGGTCCCTTGTTATACATCAATCAAGAGCCTCCCCACCCCTGGTGTTCTTGGTCACACTTGCTGCTGCACACTGTTCCAGATGACCATGCTTTCTAGTCTTGGTTGATTTGAAAGGCACCTTGTAAGAATGGGCTCCTCTAACTGATAGACAGGGAAGATTGACCTTGTATAGGGATGCAGAACTGCAGGTAACAAAAACAGTATCAATTGTGTTACCACTTTTTTGGTGGAAATAAGTCATTTGTTCTAAATAGATAAAAATGTATTCTTTCATAGTTGCTTGGTTTTAAAATAAAATCCATCAAAAATAACTTTTATATTCAACTTTTCTGGAGAAAAGTATAAAGAACAAAAGCATCTGCAGTGTGTGTAAGTTGGCAAGTGTCCTTGTCTGGCACTTTCTAAATTGTTTTAGCAACGTTTGGCAAGAATCTATCACAAATTATGGATGATTATAATTTTGCAGTATGTGAAAGCAGATGGAGAAAATGAATTGACAGAGAATGTTTCTTCTTAGGAAACTGATCAGTAATAATAATTATCTTTAAAGAAGTTAAAAAAAAACAGACTTTAAGACATATGAGAACTTACCCTATGTGAAAATTCTTCAAATTCATAAAATTGGAGACTGATTAAAAAAAATAACTATCAATAATTACTCTGGGAAGATGCACATTTTCAACTGGAAAATATCCTGACTAGTATTAAAAGTAAGACTGTCTCAGTAAAATGTGTTTTCTATGGAAATAATAAATTAAATTGGTGGCTAAAGAAGAATGAACATGTAATTGATAGTGGCTTATTTTTCTTAGTGATAAAATTGCTAACAAATAAAATCATTTTCAACATTTAAAAAAAAGTTCAAGAGTAATCATAAAGAAAATCATGGTAACTTAAAAAAAAATCCTCATTTTAGAAGTAGTAGCTGAACATAGTGAGTTATTTTAAAAATGTGATTGTACTTTGAGGTTTAAAAGAATGTACTCTTAGGAGGCCTGAGTGAGAATCAGAATTTCTGCGTTTCAACCCTGAGCCCTTAATCTTTGCAAATGACTTGCTGTCTTTCTATAGAAAAGTCTTCTTTGCCTTCACAATAATACACCCAGGATCCAATCACTTGTAGCCACCTCCAACCACTACCCCATTGGTGCTAATGTTGCCATCTTCTGCCTAGTTTATTGAAATAATCTCTTAACTGTTTTTCAGGGTGTGAATCTTGCTTCCTTTAGACAGTTCTCAAAATGACACCCAGAGAGATCTTGCTTAGTGTAAGTCAGATTATGACAACTCCTCTTCTGACTATCGAGGGTTTCTCTCACTTACATCCTAGCCCCATGTCTGACTTCAGGTTTTGTGTTTTCCCTTTTGCTCCCATTTGTTCAAACATGTTTGCACATACAGGCATGCTCCAGCTTCCAGTTTTTTCTGGCTGCTTCCTGTGCCTGGACCCCTTTTCATAGATATTTTCATAACTCATTTTCTCAATTCCTTCAGGAAAACATCCCTAAATGCCCTTTTTCACTGAAATCCTCCCTAACACATAGCCATCACCTTTCCCTGATATATTATGATTTTTCTATAAGGCTGTCTTCTATGTACTTTTGTTATTTGGACTGTTTGTAGTGCTTCAAGAATGTAAACTCCAAAATAGCAGGGATTTATACCTCTATTGTTCAGTGACCTGGTGCTACATAGGAACACACATATTTTTAAGTAAATCTGAATAGTTTGTAGCCCTTGTTACTATGGTTGGGAATTTATGTATTTTTACTACCTCAGACATAGAATGGCAGGTAAATCACTTAATCTCACTCCCTTATAAAATGAGGCTAAAACTAGGCAGTTATGGGGATTAAACAGGATAAAAATATCTACCTTACAGCCTGCAATGAAGGTAAAATAGAACATTTGCATTAGGTACACTACTGGCAGATAAAAGGTGGTGAATTAATGTTAATAGAATTTGCGTCTGAATAAAGAGATAATGTTATGCAAATCCAAATGTCATTTATTTGGGCTCTGGTTTTGTATTTAGGGAAATAAGTTACGTGGATTATTTTTTATGGGAAATTTTATAAAACATAGAATTTTACCCTTTTATAATGGATAATGAAATGCCCTATCCATATATATTTAGATGGCTTCTATTTTTCATTCATGAAATAAATATATTTGAATATGCAAATGTTTGTTGCTCAGAGACTACCAGGAAAATTCTTGGATTTATTGAATATTATAATGAGATACTTGGAGACCACACTCAACATGAAACCAGGAAACCTCTTGGTAAGAGGGCATTAAAACGACTTAAGGCTTAAAATTTGTTACTACGTCATTGAAGGGGAGTATCTCAGAATGTAATACTTTTTAGTTGGGTGTTTTCATAAAGCAGAAACATTTATGTGACTGAGTGTCTTAATTTTTATCTAGATGGTGGGAGGAAAAAGTGGGTTTAAAATTGTAATTGGAAAAGTAACAGTAATCACTCCCATTAGTAGAGGGTGAGGTATATTTGGTAATGGTGGTGTGTGGCCTGCACAACAATCTTGTTATTGTTTGTGCTTAACTGTGACTACTGAGTGGTGTTGTTTCAGTATCACTTCATCATGGTCATGTAATAGCCTTGTCTGGTGTCCATGACCTGTAGGATGTTTGTGTTGCGCAGAGGGTCATGAGCCCCTGAGTACAAGTTGAGTAGTGTGCTTAGCAACAACAATGCCTGACAGGAGAGCCAGACCAGCTACCAAATATCCTGCACTGCTCCTCCATTTCTCAGACTTCGGGCACATTGCATATTTATTGGAACTTGGTTTTGACAATTTCAGTGCCTTTTTTACTTAGTGGTAAATCATCTAAATTAAGATGATTTTTTTTTTAAATATGTAAGTCTTGGTGAAAAAATTCAGCATAATATTATATTCAAATTAACCTTAGTAGATTTGTAGTACAGTTTTGGTAGTTTACTCAGTCTTTCTTAGATAATTACAAATACCTAAATATAGCCTTAATAATATATAGAAAAAATGAGATTTACTAGACATCTGTAATATAGGGTTAATTTATAAGAAAGTATTATCACAAAAACAGCATTTGTAATAAGATTAAATAATAGAAATAAAAGTTGCTGTGCCAAAAAAAATGTTATCGTAACTTAATCTGGGAGAAATATCCAATTTCCTCAAGTGCCTTTTACATATTATAGCTTGCATAAATTCACACCATTCATTTTTGGATCTCTGTTCAGAAACTTTGTTCATTGTTTATGACAATCCCACTTATTAAAAAAAAAACTTTCAATCTATTTAAATGCTAGTCAGTTGTTGGTGTCTAGGGTAGTAGCTATTATACAAAGTAAAAATTTTCAGCATGTTTGAAATCTAATCGGAATAGATCATTAGCAGGATAGTGACCCATGTTTTCTATTATAGATGATTGATTATAGGTAACCTATATAGACTTTTAGCTCTGAAAGATAATCTTGTTAAATTCCTTTTTTATAGGGAGAACAAGAACTAAATACATTAGATGATACTATAAGACATGCAGAGATTCAAATAAGGAACTGGATTCTTTTCTTTTTTTGTTGACTTTAGAATCATCATTTCCACTATGACCTTTATCTTTTGTTTGGTTTAAGTTGAAAATCCTTTAGGATGCCATTCTTATATAGCAATTCACATATTGCCATCCACATATAGCGATCTACATACACAGCAATACATTCATGTGCTGTTTTATTAGTTGGGGGCCCCCAAAAAACAGTGGACATTTCTTTTATTCACATTTTGCTACACACACAAAAAATTCTACTTGATGACAAAATGCTTTTACAATGGTTACTTTTGACTGTACAGTTTGAAATGAGAATTTGAAACTGAATGTCTGTATGTAAATCCCAATCTGCCTTTTTTTTGTGGTTGTTAAATTATCTATTTTTTACTGAAATTGATTTAAATAAAAAATGTTGGCACCTCACCAATAATTGATGAAAGTCCTGGATCTTTTAATATAGAGTACTCTTAGGTATATGTATAGATCTAACATGTATGGTTAAGGAACCCATTTCTGTGAAATACAATTCCATAGCATGTTTCATAGTTTTATAAGGTGTGACTTGGGATAATTGAAAGTGGAGTTAGAGTAGGAAACACTATTTTTTAAAATTCTATTTTATGTGACAAATTACTTCTTAATGAGAAGTCTTCCAACAAACCAATAAAAAGTAATTGTAAACAAGAGAGATTCAGATGGATTTCACCATAATTTTAAGATTTGTCATGTTTTCCTGTTAACAAGTCTTTTATTTTTTTCTTTTTTAATAAGAGCTTTTGGACTCATAAATTCACTAAGAAATTCCATGTGTTCTCCCAATTTCTTTTTTTTTTTAAATCCCACATACTAATCCATGTGCATGTGTGATATACTTTGCTAAATGAAACACTCAATTATAGGTCTGTGTTTGCTGTGTGCCAGTTTAGGCAATGTTTTTGCATCGGTGAGACCATCCTTATTTAACACCTCATAAAAGGAAAAGCCAGCCTCTTCCAAAAGAACTAATTTATTGTACACTAAGGATCTGTGCTTAAAAAAAGGACTCCTACTGTATGTAAAGTAGATCTGACGCTTCTAGAGTACCTAAATACTACAGATTCCATACACCTTGGAAATAAAGATGCAAATCACAAAACAATAAATTCTAGGTTTTTTACAAACACCTTGAAGAAAACTTTAACAAGTCATAACTGTCAGATCAATAAAGGATGAAAATTTTGGTCATGCAAAAGAATACAAACCATTCTGCTGTTGCAAACATCTCTCCCCCCACACACACTCATTCATTCCCTCCTCCTCTTTTGTCTTCCTCTTCCCACTTTCTCTTCCTATCCACCCCCTTTCTTTGGTTGCAGGCACATCATCAAACTTAATGATAAAAACCTTCCACAAAAATAATTCTTAAGCCTTAGGAACAAACACCTTTTTGGCACCCTGAGAGAATATTCCACAAACACCATCCATCTCCTTCAGATCATGATTTACAACCTCTCCTTTTGGCCGACTTGAGCCATTTGTGAGCATGCCCCAACAGCGTCACACTGGGATTTTCTTCCACTTTGCCCTCTAAACACATAGCCACTGAGCTGCCTACCACTGCCAGTGGGGAAGCATGTGCTTGACAGTCAAGTACGAGATACATTAACAGGCTGTAAAATCACTTTTTACAGCAACTGCTTACTAATTCCTAGGCTTTCTAGGAAAAAAAAAAAAAGTAGAGGTGGGCAGAAATTCCTCTAGATTCTGGATCACAGTGTTTTGTGATCCAGATATGCTAAGAAGGCTAGTTACTAACTTGAGGACATGAACTTTCGGTTTTCAAACAAAAAAATACATGTCTCTCCAGCCATAACTAATAATCTCAAAAATAATTAACAATTGTCTGATACATGCAGTTTTTCTGGAAACTGCTCTTGCAGTTGAGGAAAGGAGTCTGAACCACAGCTAAATTAATAGGACGAATCGTAACCCACTTTTAATTTGTGTGCTCACTAAAACAGATGCACATACACTATTAATTGTTAACTGACTTGCAAGGGCACAAAAAATATGCCCCCCAACAGGAAAGCACACACACACATTATGGTTACTTGAAAACATAGATCTTTAAGATGTCTATATTGAGTTAAACAGTAGTGCCTGACATGTCTAACAATATTTATGAAGGGTGATTTGTAAACTGTTTGGTATAACCAAGTGATGGAAACCAGAGGGATTTGTAAAGCTGGATGCTTGATTGGGAAGTTAGCATTCTTACTCCCCCTCTACCACTCCCATTCCTTTGAAAACATGTGTATATACTGAGCAGGAGAGAAAGTAATAATGGCATAAAACTACACTCTTTAATCCATGTATTTAAAAATTATATATTTAATTATAGAAAAGACACTTCAAAAAACCCACTCAAGTGGTCTAGAAAGAGTGATCAGATCATACACAAGCATGTATATTAAGAAAATCATATTCATGTTTATTACATAGGCAGAGAGGTTCATGTTTTCATTCTTTTCTTGGGTTTTTATAGGCTCCAAAGTATGAGCTGGATGTTTTCAGTTTTCAGAATTAAGTTGCTGAATCAGAACTAAGATTGGAAGATACATACTCTTTTGCTGCTTGTAGGATTGTAAATTGCAAAATTTTAGAAAGCTATATTGAAAGTTTTATACTGTTTTAAAAATATCTGTGTACTAGGAGTAAGTTCACCTTTCTGAATTATACCAAGGATATAATCTGAAATTCATATAAAGATTTCTATAGAGAGTCAGTGTTACAAGTGAACATGAAAGACAAATACAAGAACAGAACAGTTAATATGGCATACATGTTTTGGGGATAATAAACCACTAAATTATATGTGAAGTATATTCAAGAATTATTTATAATGTAACAGTAAATACAGTTTATAATATCAAGTAGTATAAAGGTATGTCCAATATTTCAGATAGTGTGATCTTTATTACAAACATACTTTGTTAGGTTTAAATGACGGAGAATTTAGAGTGTGAGGAAGAAAGTCATAAACAAGTTTTGAGAGAATGGTCGTAAACCCCATTATGCTAGAAGAATAATATACATGAAAAAGATACAAGTATGTTGGCATTGTTTTCAATTATCTGAAATACCAATATAACTTACTAAGAATTTAAGGCAGGAACCACCTTCCTGTCAGTCTGTCTCCCTCAGACACTACTCTACTAATGACAGTTTGGCCAAATCTCTCATATTCCAACAATTTCTGGGTCAAGTTGATAAAGCTACTAATATAGGCCTGACCATTTTCCTTATATCAAGCTTGAATTTCAGTTTGCAGTCAACAATAAAAGTGTACTCTATGGCCCTCCCTGGTGGCGCAGCGGGTTAAAGCACAGCACTGAGAATCTGAAGCCACTTCCGCATGAGTTCGATTCCCGCCTGCCGCCTGCCCCG
>NW_004567109.1:48529921-48545781 GCF_000260355.1 Condylura cristata | reverse complement strand
AAAAAAAAAAAAAGTGTACTCTAAACTAAGCAAAAAGAAATAGGCTGAGAATGAGAGGCTCAGAAATATCAGAAGAGGTAAAATGTCTACACTTGAGTGTCTCTTGGATGTCAAAGAGCTCTAAAAGGCAAATTAGCAGGAGTAACATAGCTGGTAATTATCTGTCTTGTTAGATAAGATCGTTATTCAATGCTAAGAAGATGCAAAATGTACCCACTATACCCACTATACTTTCTAGCCCAGCAGTCATCTTATTTGGTATATCCACAGAAACAGAAAACTTCCCTTTCATCTAAATCTGTTAACAATTTAGAGAATAAATTTCCCTGTAAATGATGAACTCCTAAAATTTCTATGGAATGACAATGGAGTGAGACAATTGAATTGCTTTTAAGTGAATAGTGGAAGACGTAAGACACTGCTCTGGCAAGTGAATTATTTTGCATATGATGGGGGAATATTGTGTGATAATGTAGAGTGATGAGAAGTAAGTTATTCAACTTTCAAATGGGAGATATCAAGGTGGCATCATTTTTAAGGTTTCTTTATGACTGGTGATTTGAAGAACGAACTGGTTGTTCCTAAAAGGTGAGATTGGGAAAAGACATTCTGGACAAAGTTAACAACAGGTAGAAATGTATGTGGACACATAAGTTACTAGCAGACTGAAGACTGAAGGGGTAGGCCCTTGTGTCAACTGAGTAGATTGCTTGGGGGAAGAGAGCCATAGCTCAGAAAAGTAGTAGGGTAGCTTGTGAAAATTTGGTATGGAATTGAACTTGTTCTTGTAGGTGATGGACTATCATTGAATGATTTCAAGGAAAGGTGACCAGTTTGCAATTTCAGAAAGTCAATCTGGCTACCAATGAAGCAAGCAGGTATAAAGAATGGATAATGAGTAGTAGGAGAGATGATGGTAGTTATCAGCAACCTTTTGGGGGTGGTGGGGAGAAACTAAAATAATTTCAAATATTGTGATATGAAAAATGCAATACAAACATAATGTAAAACATAAGAGAAGAGTGTTATTCATCCTTTTAAAATATACTCAGGTTTTATTTTGTTGTGTCCTTTATTAAATATTTTTTAAATTTCAAGCAACTGCCTTTATAAAACATTAGGGACTCCTGTCATGTTTCATTAGTGCTACTTCAGGAGTGTAAGCATAGCATAATACCACTTATTTTTCTCTTAAAAATTAAACCCATTCTTGTGTATTGGGGAAATGATTCAATATGTTATTACTCTTAATGAACCCAAGGGTAGTCAGCTTTCTAGACTACCTATGGTAACGTTTTGACAAGTAAACAAAAATCTGTAATAAAGCTGAAATATTTAATTTTTTCAACAATTATAGTCTCCCATTACTAATGTTACATTGTAACTATACTATATATCCCCAAAACTGCTGTTGTGATGCAGATGTTGCCTGTTGTATCAAAAATGTCAATTTTAACTCTTCGTTGTGACACAAAACTGATACCTAAATACTGAGTCCATCTAAAGTCCACCAAGTATAAGATTGCTTTTACAATTGATAAGAAAGATATACTAGTTTCCATAAGCAAATAGTAGGGCTGTCCTAATTAATTTTCTCATTTGCTTAAAATATATTATAACATTTTTAATGAAATATTTGAGCCTTCAGCACATGTTAATAAATCTCTAAAAGTTTAGTGATTATGGAAAAATGAAAACTCAGTTGTTTTTTCTGCAATTTCAACCAGTATTCATTGTATTTTATTAGAAACCTAGTATATTTTTTTAATTTTTAAAAAAGATTTATTTATTTATGCATACAGAACTGGGGTATAGTTCAGAGGTGGGGGAGGGTGAGAGAATTCACCAGAGAGTGGGGAAAAGAACAGGCAGCTCTACTGAAATACACTGCTGAGGAGAGCAGCAGGTCAGTCAGTAGTTTGCCCTACCATGTGGGAAACCTCCCTGGCTGGGGATCAAACTCATGCTACAGTGGCTTTGGATAGCTTCACAGAGCTATGTTTTAATCTGTTGCACCACCAGGAAGAGCCCTAGAAAACTAAATACAATTTTAAGTATTCTTTTATATCTCATTCTGGTTTGTACCAATACTGAAATGTTGCATTGGTTTTTCCCTTTCTCTTCCTTCTTAAATACATATAAAATAGTTTTTCTTCATTTTTTAAAGAGTAGATATGGTAGTTATTACTAGCATTGTGAATGGTACAGTTGCCTTGGTGAGACTGTTGCTAGTGTCCAGCATTGTTTCCTGACACCAAGATCTCCTCTTCTGGAGCACAGCAGAGGTAATAAAGCAGTTCCTGAGCAGAACAGCACCTTCTGCCCTAATAGTTAGGGGTCCCATTGGCAGCTAGGGATGAGTGCCAGGACAAGGTCAGCTTAATTAGGGAGCTGCAGGGACAGTGCAGGGAAAAAACATCAGGGTTGTTCAACAGGTTTCTAAGATAAAAACAGTAAATTCTAAGAAATGCTAACCCAAATATAGTGCTGAGATGAGGTCAGAAATTCCAGGAGGGCTAAACTAAGACAATAAAACTTGAAAAAAAGACTTTGGAATTGAACAGAGGAGATAAATTCTAATGTAAGTGTTGGAATCTGCCTAGAGGAGTATGGCAACTAGGAAAAAGAGCCAATCACAAAATAAGATTTTAAAAGAAAAAAATATAAATACCCTGAGATGCAAGCCCACAACAGCCTCCTTGTCCCTCCCAAGTACAGCATACTTGGGAGTACTTAGGTTCGTCCTTTAAATAAACTTTCTTTTTCTTTCTTTTTTTTTTCTTTCTTTCTTTCTTTTTTTTTTTAGTAGTTCGTTACTTTCTTAATTGTCTCTCTCTGCTTACTTGACTACAATGTCTGCTTCATGACAAACCAACCCATGGTGGTCTCGTGGCTGGGCCTTAGTGCTGCCACTGCAGCATGGAATCCAATTCTGGCGGGGAGATGAGGCCTGAGAAATTATGGTATTGATACCATTTTTGGAGTTTAGGGCCTTGGGTTCACTTTGGGAAAGGTTTCACCAGAGCTCACCTTTCAGCAGGTTTACTAGGAAAAAGGACAGAGGAATAAAGGGCATTTGCATGGGCACAAGTGGGCAGAAAGAGCTGTCCTAGAAGGGACAATTTTGCTGAGAGAGGCCTGCATGGTTGCAGGCGGTGGCCTTAGGAGAACAGCCTCTGCTGAGGGAGGTCAGTGCAGAGAAGATCTGACAGGGTACAGGTCATGGGCAGGCAGGAGGCTGCTGCTCTGCAGAGGGAGAGAGGGTGGAAAGAAGCACCTGCATAGGTGCAGGTGAGCAGAGGACTGCTGCCCTGAGCCCATGCAGAAACTGCCCTGATAGAGTCGTTTTCTCTATAGGAGGGGCTCACTTCTTTGTGGATTGGCCTGTTTGCTGCTGATTTTGGATAACTCTGTAATCCCACATTGGGCACAATCTCTGTATCTTTACCCTCAGGTCTGTGCTTCCAATATTCCCTACAGCAGTCTGATACAGGAGTCTCTGTGACTGGGTGAATGGTCATGTTAGTTCCTTCTGCCCCCACCTCCCTGCATGATTCAGGTTCCAACCTTGTGCTTCCTGCCTCATGTTTTCTACTCTTTTCTTCCATCATTATCACTTAATGGTGGTGATAATGACCACTGATCTCGTTTCCCTCAGCTAGTAAAAGGAACCAATTTGAGGAGAAGGAAAGTAGTTTGATTTGTTGACAAATGGAGGAGGGCTGCAGACTCATGTCTGGAAGACCACAGTCTTCTTTGGAAAGTGGCATGATTATTAAACAAAGGAGTAAAACAGGGTAGATGGGAAAGTGTTGGCACGTGAGTTCCAGCTTGCTTTGTCAATGACTTGTTCATGTGTCTAGTAGCAATCCACCTGTCTTCTTTCAGGTATCTATTTAGATAATTTACCTCATTTTTTGATTGACTATCTTATTTTTTGTTGAGGTGTATAAGTCTTTTGTTTGTTTTTGTTTTGGTATGTTATGAATATTAACCCCCTTGTCAGAAGTTTGATGTGTGGCAGGTAAATTAAAATAAACTACTAACCTCATGGACTGTACAAGTTCAGAAAATACTTGATTATAGTCATACCTCAACTTGCAGATGCTTATATAAAGGTTGGACATGGAAAATTTCTTACCAGTAAGTAAAATGACACTGTTAAGTTACTAATAAAAAGTAGATAAAGGGATGAGCTATATTTACCACTGATGATTTGTTAGTATATGCTAAATTTAGAATTAACTGCAATACTAAGGCTGAAGAGCCTGCTTTGTTTAGAGACAAATTAGACCAAAATTATAATGCTGTTGAAAAGGAAAAAATGAACAAACAAAACAAACAAACAAACAAACAAACAAAAAAACAAAAACAAAAAACACTCGATCATCTGAAGCATCTGGGGAAAATTTCAAACTTCCATCTTAAGGAAATTCAGATGGACAATTTGGGACCTAAATATACAGTGTATGACTCCTAGAAATAGAAAATTTTCAATAGTAGATTATTCTGGCCTCAGAAAGCCGTTTACAGATTCTGAACTCTGCCCCTGTTTCCTAAACATGATAATATTGAATGCCAGTCAGGTACAGAGAAATGGTCATTTATGTATACCAATGTTAACAAGTAGAGATTCAAACAAACTTTCTGGAAAGCACTGTGGTAAATGAGAATCTACATAAGGGTAAATGAATAGGTTTAACGACAAGTTTATTCTCTTAGTCTTACTAATATTTCTGCAGTTGATCTTACAGAAATAGGCTGAAATGCAGTGGTGCATGTGCAGATAGACTCATTGGAGTTGTATTTGTAATTGGCGCTAAATATAACTATTCTAAAGAACTAACCATGGGGGAATGGCTATGGTTACAGTAGTGGGAAGATCGCAATTAAATGCTATGTAGTTAGAATGCATTGTATACAAAAAAACAGTTGCCAAAGACAAAATATGTATATTTGGGTGTATATGCATATAGTTAAATCATAAATATAATGATGCATTAACATATTACAATAGATCCCCCTAGGCTAGAACTTAAATTTCTTCTTAAAGTTTTGTAAGAGTGGGACTTCATTATGATCAAGGAAAAAAAAATCCAGATAAATTAGTTCAACAAAATGTTAATCCTCTGCAATTTTGATACTTATTTCTGAGTTCAGAAGAAAGCAGCAGCAGATACTATGAATTAAGTCTTAACTTTATATGTTAGTATTGCAGAATCTACCCCCAGTAACAAATTATTCTTGTAAAAGCTTCAGTTGTGGCTAGCAAGGAGAAAATTTGCTAAAGAAAAATCATCCTGATGTGTATAATTTGCTGATTTCCATCTTGTAAATTCAACCAGTATGACTGATACCAAGCTACAAACATTTTAGCATCCATCTTGCCATATTATCTGATACTTCAACTCTTCACTACCAGATGCTCATTCAAGTTTCTGAGCTAAAATAGTAAGGTTTCCTTGTGTTATTTCTATGGTGAAAGCTTTGTTCATTGTGGATTTAACTTTCCTCATGCTATCATTACTATTTCGTAACATTAAAACAAAATGTGATTGGTTATGTGCCATCTTCAATTTTTATCAACATGTACTTTTATTTTTACCCATAAATTGAATTCTTGGAGGACACTCATCCTTTTTGTTTCCACAGGTTTATTTATGGATACTATTGAAATTGAATATTTGTTTTCCATAGCTCTTACCTGTCTCTTTATAAAATCATTGGTTGTGAGATTATACTTAATCTTTTTGCATAATTAAAATTCTATTCATCTAAAATTTAAAGTTAATTCTATCTGCTACACTATTGACTTTTAATACTAATATTGAGAAATTTGTTTTTCCTTTGGACTTTTTCAGTTTCTGAGTGGTCACTTCTTGGTAACTTCTTTGTTACCAAGCATTTTTCTTTTTGGTGAATTTCAAATCTTATATTCTAACTTGTCCTTTTAATTATTCACTCCTCTTTGAATATTTTCTAAGGGCATATACTTACCATTTATGCCTGTTAATTTTTTTCATGATTATTTCAAAGGCTGCAGTTTATTCAGTATACTCACCATTTCTCAGCATTCCTGAATTCAAATTTTGTAAATAGGCTTAATTTAAATTATTTTCAAATTTCCCATACCTGCTCAGTAAGGAGGCATGTTTTTTGATTATACCTCTATTGTTTTAAATCTTTTCTTTTTTTCCCTGCTGATAATGGTAAAAAAAAAAAGGAACCCAGTAACTAAAGTGTGTTGCAGTATCATTAATTTTACTCTTTTACTTATTATAAGAGGATTTAATATTCCACTGTTATAATCCATTGTACTTTTTCTTAACCCTATTCTCACCTCTCTACTTCACCCTCTGTATGCTTCAGTGCCATAGTCAGCTAAAACACACTCAATTTTAATTAAGCTCTTAAACTATCTCATTTTTACCTGTCATCGTTTCCCTTTGGAGATTAACTGAAAATTATAACACGATTTCTTCATTTCAAGAATATAATCTTGTTTGTATTAGATTTTAAAGACAATTGCCTGGTTATGTTAAAGTTGTTGTGTTTTGAAATTAATACTTTCAAAGAAGAACCAAGGAGTAATCAACCTATGATAATCTATGACCTGTTCCAAACAATATGTTTATTATAAATGTTAAGGGGAAGAGGATAAAAGAGGCAGGGTAGTTGAATTTAACTTAATATTTCAGTTTCTTCACTGCTTGAGAACAATTATCTGGAATACTTCTCACTCTGGAAATTTATGAAAGCTCTGAATATATTTTCAGAAAGATTGCCAGAAATCTGTTAAAACCACATTATAGTCAAATTTGTGAAAATGAGATTATCATGGTGAGATAATCCTGCATGGGTAGCTTTTTTGTGTGTGCATCTTGAAAACTGGTACTATTACCTTTTGTTCTAGACTGACTTTTAGTTATATTATGAAGAGCTGACTTATGTAAGAAAGTGGTTTCTTCTAATGAACTGGAAGGGCAGCTTTCTTATTGTCCGTTGAAAAATATTTGGGTTCCTTATGTTTGGTATTCTTTTCCTGTATTGAAACCCACTACATGTGCTTTTTGCATCGCCCTGTGAGTACTGTGGCTCAGATAACTGACACAAAAATGTTGTTAATCTTGCTAATGCTATTGCTATGAATAGTGAAAGCTCTTTTGTCTCTGACCTAAGAATCTTGTGTCTTTGACTATTATCCATGAAACCTATGCCAGGTAACATTGTAAGTTGCAAAGAGGGTAAAATAAAAGAGCCTTTATGAATTTTACACAAATAATAAACTGTCATTTGACTTGGAAATCAGTCTTGAGTATTAAAAGTTTCAAACTTATTAAAAATTATGTGATTGCTTCCTGATTACCCTACAATGAAGAAATACTGAAAACTAATCATTTTATAGCAAGTATCACTTGTTTTGCTATGGAAGGGTGAGATAATGATAAATGAGGTAAATGCTGGATGGAGAATTATAGAAATAAGTGATTAAAGGGGTAACTAAAGCCTTAGGTATATAACTCTAGGAATTAAATTTAGAACATCAAAGCCATAGCAATTTACAAATCTGAAATGGCTAAAAACATTTGAGCTAAAACACGGAACTATGTATAAGGCTAAGTGTATTTCCTACATTTCTTGACTTGGAAGGATAATATGATAAAAACTGAGACAATATGGAGTTTTTGTATAAATTAAAAAGCATGGTACCCATCTGAGCATATTCTGGATGTTAAATTGGGGGCTTGAAGATGTCTTTGTTCTGGGACACAGTCCTGGTTGATAGCTTAACATTTTTTAGCTTTGTGAATAAAACTTGATTTCTATTGTAAGGTTGCTGCCACCAAAATAACATCTCGGGGAAGAGCACAAAAACCCAAGTGCAAGTAGGAGCCATGTAGTCTTATTTTCCTTGTGTGTCTGTGTCTTGTTACTATTTTTTATTTCATATATACTATGTAACAAGTACTATGTTAGGCATTGTGAAAGCACTGTCTAACTTCAGTCTCATAACAACCATATGGAACAAGCAATATTATTAACCTCTAGAAAATTAAAACAATGAGATTTAGGATGATCAGAGAAATACAAGTAGCAAAGGTAAATCACAGAGGTCTGTCTGAATTAAAAGCTATGCACTGAACGTCACAGACTTGTCTTCTTCCACCCTTACTTGAAATTTAACTGCCAGGTTGCAGCTTTTCATGCTCTTTGTTTCTCCTTTCTCACTCTCCCAAAGTTCTCCATAATGAATAAATACTCCTAAGTTACTTTTGATTCATGTTACCTGTATGACATTAAATATAGGCTTAGATGTTCTAACTAGAGTTATATACGTGAGAATTTAGTTACCCCTTTAATCATTTATTTCTATAATTCTCAAGCCAGCATTTACCTCATTGATCATTATCTTACCCTTCTATAGCAAAACAAGTGACACTTACTATAAAACGATTAGTTTTCACTATCTGTTCATTGTTGGGTAATCAGTTTGCAAATCTTTTTTCTATGCAAACCATTTCTGAAGTCAGTGTTAATTCCTTATATTTTACATTTCTTGAGTTGGAAGATTTTTGGTACGTGTTTTCTTTCCCTTATTCTGATAGGTTTCTGGAATTTAACATGCTTAAAAGTTTTTGTATTGGATGAATTGTAACCATCCAGTATTTTAAAAATGGCAAAATCTTTTTATATAAATTACTATGTTCTGAACTTTATTGGTATAGTTTGCAAATTTGTTTTCTATGCAAGCCATTCCTCACTTCTTATAATCAAACCAAACTGTCTCAATTAATTCTTTTGATTTTCTATTCTCATGTCTGGAGCAACATATCTTTTTGAATTCTCTGCTTCCCAGAATTCAGCAAAAGCTCATTAATTTTTGGGTCTCTTGAATAAAGGATTAATAATAACTTGGAAATTAAATAGGCTAGAATGATCTATATTTTAAAGTTAGGGCATGTGTCATGGGTACAACTTGGTTCTCCTAAATCCACTGGGTTTTCCTTTATCCATTCTATTTACATCCACTTGTTTCTATAGAAGAGCGTGAGCATACCTTTTGAGGGGGTTTGCTCAAAGGAGCTCCTTCAGCAGCTTAGGTGAAATCAGATTTTGAAGAGCAAACTAACCCTGGACAGATGCAAGACATGAGCACCTTCTTGGGAATCCAAAGCCACAGATTCTTTTGTTAGTCAAGTGTCAGTCTTGCTCTGTAAGTAAGAACAAAGCTGGTAAGAAGAAACAGCTTTTCTTTTCACATTAGATTTTAAGAGAAAAACAATGTGTGCACATTACTAGGACATTGGGATTAAGTTACTTGCTCTAAAAAAAAAAAAGAAAAATATTTAGGCATAAGTTTTGTAACAGGAATTTGTGTAACTAGCAAGTAAGTCATATTCCAAATACTGATTTTCATTTTCTCATTAATTTTTGGATCATTAAGAATGCACTGTGGAAAAGTTAAGGAAGAAAACACTATGGGCAAATCTTTAATCATAAGAGAAAAGTCAAGGATTATTTTTTAAATCATAAAACAGAAGTTAAGCATTAATATCTACTGTTGCCATACAATTAACTACAAAGATAAAAAAGCCATGATTTTCATTATTTTCATTTACATTATTTTTGTTATTCTTTCATGTCTAGGTTTTACCTGCAATCATCATTCAATACTGTTTTACTGATCTTCAAGTGTTGTACACTTTAATGAAACTTGGTATTATATGCAAAATTAAGCGTGGAATAAAAATACTATTAAAATATGAAGTTCTAATAATAGTACAATTATTAGGTCATCATGCTGATGCATCAAATTCCATTGGCTAGATAATTTAATAAATGGACTGCTTTCTGAGAGAAAGATATGTATGGAAAGTAAGCTTCAAATGATTTTCATATGCAAAAGATGCCAAAATTTGATTTATATTTATTAATTTTATGAAGCATAATGATCCCTAATGATACACAAAACTGAAAATACACAATATTGCCATGGAGTTAAAGAATCTTCCGGTTGTGACAGCAACTGACTTAACGAGCCAATTCTGGCAATAATTGAGTTTCTGTGCTTTTCTTTTAATTTCACTACCTGATGATACCTGAGAGCAGTAGACTTTATTTCAGAATCCCATTAGGTACCATTATGAGATCCTATTTCCTGGGGTTTTAAAATCTAATTGTCAGTCAATGTGTTACAGTAAGCCTAGCTTTCGTTTGATTCTCATGGCTCTACGCGGTGGGAAAAAAACAAAAGAAGTATGTTCCATCATCCTGTCAAGGAGGTTTCTTAACAAATTACCTTTCCCCTCAAAAGAAAACACAGAGAGACTTTTTTGTTGCTTTAACAATTCTCATAGTTCATATCTTCTTTTCTAAGCTATTAAAGGGAACAAAAACTGATAACCCATAGAGCTCAGACATCCTGACAACTGATGTCTTTAAGATTTATGAAGAAATTTTAGTATTTAATAACTGGATAAGAGTAAACTATGCTTTCTAAGGATATTTTAGATCTCTTCATGAACCTCTGCCTTGTCTAAGAAAAAATAATCCAGCATATATTTCATTTAACCTGTAAGAACATTTGACTTAGTTTGAAAATTGATTATTTCCTTCCCCTTACGATACTTTGTGATAAAAGATGTTCCTACATTAAATATATTTTCCATGAGACTTTAAGATTTCATAAATATTTTTTAGTTCTAGCTCACTGCTGAATTTTTAAATACACTTAAGCCTCCTCACATTCTTAGCACAAATTAATATTGAATACCGTAAGTTTCACTATTATTCAACTCCATAGTGAACAACCCAAAGTTAATAAGAGATTAAGTTAAATTTACTTGAATTTTTGGTAAGCCCTGTATAGAAGTACATAGACAAGAATTATGTCACATCAAAATAATTTTGGCAGAAATAAAACTTTTATCGTAGGTGGTTCAAGTGATAGATTTAATGCTACTTCTGTTTGTGTGTAAAACACTATGACAGGTTTTTATATAAAAGACCAGCAAATTGTTAGAAATCACAAACTATTGCTTAAATATCAGGAGAACACAATTAACTATATATTAGTTTTCCTTCAGAGCTAAGGAAGAAGAAATGAAGGTTTTTTTCCCCCCCCAAAAGTATGAAGTTCTAGATCTTGGGTTTTTACCTTGAATTGTTGTAACTAGTTTATAAGTGGTCTAGAACGTTTCTGTCAAAACACCCTGAAGTGATCCTGTCCTACTCAAGGAGGGACTGGCATGTTTTTTTTCTGCCTGCCACGTATGCATCAGAGTTGCTATGATTTTTCCAGACTTCATTAAAACATAAGGTTATATAATTGTGACCTGAGCACTTGGCTTCCCTCATAGTCTGTCATAGACTGATCTATAGGTACATCATTTCTTCTAGCAACAGTAGTGAGAACAGTAGTGAGAAGCTATGACTTGCATTCTGATCTACAGCTATTTATAACAGTCAACTTCAGTTCCACCGTGGCTCTGTTTTTTTATTTATGCAGACTTGTAAAATCACAGATCAGCTCATGCCAGTCAGATTAGAGAGGAAAAATTTGAGCTTGAATATTTCATCAGAGAAATTCCTAAAATCTGTATTTGGATACTTCCAATAATTTTAGTGATGGGGGCGGGATATTTTATCATTGAGAAAACTGTTAGGTCTTACCAACAGAATCAGTTTAGAGCCACCCCTTGTAGTAAACACTGTTTACTTTTTGATTAAATACTTAAAATAATCAACTGAAACTACATGGCTTCTATTTTATAAATAAAAAAATATGATACTGCAAAGTATTTTCAGAATCACATAGTAATAGCAATGGTGACTCTTGAATTCAGATCTTCATGACCATAAAATCTGTTCCTACTATTGTCCACAGCAGATTAAAATATCATGTTTATGTCTATAAAACCATAAATAATATAAATTCTAGAAAAGGAAGATCAGAAGTTTAGGCTTTATTATGATTTTCTTCTGATATTAATACATTGCTGCTTACAGCACTTTTCATTGACTTGTTTGACTCCAAAGGCATTGATAAATGCTTAACCACAAGCATTTTATTTTGTATACTTTGCTGAACTCATTCTACTTTGGGCTGATGCCTTGAAATATAGATAAAGTATAAATAGAATCAAAATATGCCATGAGTTTCCACTATACAAAGATTTAGTACATCAGCACATCACGTTTTGAGAAAAAACAGACATGAATATGAGATCAGATACCATTCTTTAAAAGGCAAAAGGTAAATAGATGTTTAGCCACCACTTTCTTCAGTTATTAGGTCGAATATGAGAATTCATGACAAGATGATACATTTAGACTAACACGTATTGGCTTGTGTCTACAAATTTAATTCCATTGTGATAGGAGAGAGTACATAAATGAATATAAGGAGCAATTTTGTCATTTTGTAGTTACTCATTAATAGGTTGACCACATAAGTCATTGTCCAAGCTGGAATATATTAAAAGTAAATAGGGCTATTAATAATATTCTAAAGAAAAGACACCAGACAATTGTGGTATACAATAATTTTATGAAATCCTTACTTTGTGTTTAACAATGTTTTAGGGACCATGAATGGTCAGAATGAATTTAGAGGATGCCCACTAAGGTGACAATATAGTTAGAGGAATAAAATTTATACATGGTAAATCTAGGGAATTTTATAGAGATTAACAGATAAATATAAGTCACTTTAAAAAATGCTATGGTAATTTCAATAAAAGAAAGATTATCATGCAGGAGTAATAAACTTGACTGAGTATAGAAATCTGGATTAATAGAAAAAGAAAAGCTAAACTCTATGTAGCATTGATTATTGACTATTCTCTTTTATACCCATACAACCCAATTAATACTTCTGCTGATAAACAAAAAGATAATAGATACTAAAACAAAAAAAAAGTGAGGAATTTTAGAAGAATCCTGAATTATTATTCATATTGAAAATAGTTGTCCTTAGATTAGAAAATTAACATGTTTATATTATGCCATTGCTGTCAATAAGTTTATCAAATACTTCTTTGTATTTAGTAAATTTACCCTAGTGGCAATGTATCAAAAACCTATTGCCACAACATGCTGCTAACAAATTACCCCCAAACTCCGTTCGTACAGGAAGAGTTATTCTCATTGGCACATATCCGTAGGTTGACTGTGGTTCAGTTGATCTAGACAGGGCTTGGCTGGACAACTCAGCTTCAGGCTGTGCATTGGCTAGACTTGGATCCAGATTGTGGTTCAGTTCAATTTTCTTCCATTTTTCTTGTTTTGGAATCCAAGCAAAAATTGTTGCAGCTACCTCAGCAACACTAGAACACAAGTGTAAACATAAATACAACTACATAATTTTTAAGTCTTTTATGCACAAAAGTGCATGGTGAAAGCCAGTTGTATATTCAAGTGCACTAGAATGGGGGAGTGTGTCCCATCTAAAGAGGACTATGGTATTTATTAAACAATAAACGTTACAGAAATTATCCGTGAGAAATCTTTTTTAAACTGTATTATCTTTAAATAGGGTTCCATATTATTTCTGGTTTTGTTATTTTTTTTTTTTAATTTACCTATTTATGCATACAGAACTAGGGTACAAGTCAGAGGTGCAGGACAGTGAAATGATTCACTAGAGACAGAGTGGGGAGCAAAACAGGCAGATCAACCAAGTACACTGCTGAGGGGAGCAGCAGGTGAGACAGAGGTCTGCTGTGCCATGTGGGTCATCTCCCTGGCTGCGGATCAAACTCTAGCTGAAGCAGCTGCAGTTAGCTTTGCAGTGTGAGCTTCAACCTGTTGCACCACCAGGGAGGCCCCTGGTTTTGTTACTTTATAAGATGTAATCTGTAAAGTCCTAACTTCTATAAAGTAGGAAGGTTTCACTTATTTTTAAACCAAATGCATCTGGCCGCAGTATGAGTTTGTTGGAGAGAGGAATCCTCATTATAATAATTTAACAATACAGTTTTATTGGCAGTAATAAAGGGGATAGTTTGCACACCTCTTGGCTATGCTAAGGAGACTGCTTGGGAGATGGGGGAGTGGCAGCCTCCAGACATTTCGGTAGCTGTCCTGTCTAGAAGAGGGCAGTCGTTTGTTGTCAGGGTGAGTATCTCTATATAATACTTGAATCAGACCTTGGTGAAAGCTTCATGACTGTGGGCATAGACTTCAAAAACATCTCAACTTTTCTCAACTTTACTGCTTTTATTTATACTACTCTTCAGAAAATTACTAGGGCCACTAGTTAACTTTGATTTTGGAGGGACCTTTCTCCACAGCCAAGTTTTAATTGGGCCTTGACTTTCTTAGGTCTATTTGTGTCTTCATAAACAGGTGGTTGATTTTTAATTGGTAGCTTAATTCACATTCTCACTCTTCTATCAGCTAGGTTTATAAGATGTCAATGTATATAGCATCTCAATCAGTTGAGATGTTTATACAGAGGACCAATATGAATATTCCACAATTAATTTTTCTAGCTGCCTCTTGGGTAAATAAAGTTGAGAAAGTTATCAATTAAGGTTACATTTTAAAGCATTTTTTTTGTAGTTTGAGGAAACATTTAAAATATATTATTTTATATTGATGATCCCAGTTATAATCTAAAACATATTTCCACTTAAATAAAAAAAAATATTCAAGTGATTTTATATCCAGCTTAATATAAATCAAGACAAAGAATAATATCCAAAGGCCGCCTTCTCTACTTTATTCTCAGGCAAAAGTAGCGGAAAGCTTCTGGTTTGTTAATACATCTCAAAATTAAGTGGATTAATTCCCACTTAGGTAATGCTTAACTACTTGTCCAGTAACAAATAGTTAGGGTAGAAATAGGAAACTTACTATCTATATTTTTATATGAATAATTTAGGATCCTGGTCAAAGTTGGACATGCTTCAGAGTCACTCAGGATAGCACTTGATAGGAAAACTCAAGGTCTACATTCCAAATACTTTGTAAGAATATTGTGCGGTGAGGCTTAGGAAAATGCTTTGTTAACCATCGGCCTATATGCCCTAGCCTCCAAGTAATTCTGAAGAAAAAAGAACTTGTGGAGAATATGACTGCATTAGTCTAAGTGATTAGTGTTAATACTTGCAGTAGACTTTTAAAAATGTATTATTACCAACTTAATGATTTAGTAATCAGACTTTTTTTTTTAAGATTTATTTGTGTATACAGAACTGGGGTACAGACCAGAAGTGCAGGGGCGGCTAGAGAATGCACCAAAGCCAGAGTGGGGAGCAGAACAGGCAGATCGACGAAGTACACTGCTGAGGGGAGCAGTGGGCGGGTCCGGAGAGGTCTGCCGCCCTATGTGGGTCACCTCCTGCCCTCCTGGGCAGGCAGGGATTGAACTCATGCTGAAGTGGCTTTAGCTTCTTAGTGACGTGCTTTAACCCACTGCGCCACGAGGGAGGCCCCCAAATCGGCATATCTTTAAATATAGATATAGTTCCACAGGCAACAGGAAGGTCCATTGAAGGTTAAATTAAAACAATGACAAAGTAACCTTGTCCAGAGCTGGCAGGTTTTCTTACCGGTGTGTGGTTTCTGCTCATATGATGTGTGGTTTCTGTTCATATCATGCGTGGTTTCTACTAATATCATGTGTTTAAGATTAATTTAAATAATTGAAATAAAATGCAAAACACAAGTTTACAACATTTGGCAAATACTTTTTTTTTTTAAGGTGCCACATTTGTTTTATTTAGGTCATTCTACTTATAGTAATTTTTTTTTTGGTTGATTTCCCACTTTTTTTTTATTACAAAGTTTATTTTTACATCATTTTGCACATTTTTTTTTCCATCTCGATTGTAATCCCCGCGGGTTTCCCATCA
>NW_004567109.1:48468038-48527730 GCF_000260355.1 Condylura cristata | reverse complement strand
ACTTGGTCGTGGTGTATTATTCTTTTAATGCATTGTTGGATTCTGTTAGCTAAGATTTTGTTGAGGATTTTTGCATCGGTGTTGGCAAATACATTTTTAATGTAAAATAGTCAAAACAGTAACAAGAAAATATTTAAAAGGATAAAAATACATTTTAAGATAAAATAGTTAAGAATTGGCTTACTAGAAGAAAGCTAAAAATAATGCTAAACATTATTTGATAAAACTTAAATTGACAGTTTTTAAAAAGAAAATTAAGTAAAAACTGAAAATTGAAGAAGCAACAATCTAAGGAATACATAATGAAGAAAGACAAAGAAACCAAACTTTCAGATTCAGTTGAAACAGATAATCAACTATTTTAGTAACTCCAAATAAAATTACTGAGAAATTAAAAGAGCATCATGGTAAAAGGAGCTAATATATTAAAAGTAAATGTAAAAAAAAAAAGAGTGCAAAAGAAAAAAGCTAAAGGAAATAGAAGTAAATGCTAAGCAAGTTACTGATAGTAAATTTACTAAGACTCAGTATTTATATGAAGGAGAATCTGGGATTTACCTACCAGCTGCAGAAAAATTAAAAGTTAAAGTCAGGTTTTGAGCAAGTGTTTGGAGTCTCTGTAAGTCTTTGGGGCTAGGGGCTAGGGTTCAGAAAGGAAAAATTGCTTTTTTTTCTTTTTTTTGTTCTTTCCCTCACTCCTGACTACTAATTAGCCTAGTAAATTATCTGTAGGCAACAGCCAGACACAAAATACTTGCTGGGACACATTTTTAAACTGCTGCAACACCACACTTACTTTGCAACATGTGCATATCAGGAAATTACTTTGATTTGTGTGCAGAATGATCTGTTTATGACAAGAATAAGAATAGTACTTTTCTAAGTGTGTAACATTTGTTTGTATCTAAATACAGTCGTGCCTATTATATTATCAGGATGCAATCATACAGATTTGGACAAAAGTCTAAAGTATTGACTAAAAATAAAATACTAGGAGCACCAATATATATCATTCAACAATATGAATATAGATACTGTTTGCACTTTGTCATCTAGGGTGGTTTATTTAGATACTTGGATGTTCTTATTACTCATTAAACATTAATGTTTTTGTTTTGTTTCATTCTTTTACATTCTTTATTTACTTACTGACTTGATGAATATTTACTGGACAGCAGCTATGTGTTAGGAAATGCACTAGTGCTGGGATGCAGTGGTAAACAAGATGAGGTGATTATTCTAAGGCAGCTTATACCCTGAATGTTCTCTGAAAGAACATTCAGAGAACAAAAAAGAAGCATTCTAGATATCAGATGTATGCTATGTAGAGAATTAATTGTGTTGTTTGCTAGTTATGTAGCTATTCCATTAGGGAAGCCAGGGTAGGCTATTTTGAGGATATGATTTTGAAGCTGAGCAGTGAATTCCAATAATATGCCACCATTCATAACAAAACAAAAAGCATTGCTGGAAAAAAATGAATCAATATGGTGTGATCTAGGGAATGAAGAGCAGTCAGTGTATTAGGAGTAGAATGAAAAAGGAATAAAAGGGACAGATGCAAATTAGCAAGGTAATGGGGAGTACATATCAGAAAGGACTTCATGAATGTAATGAGAAGGTGGTATGTTATTCTAGGTATGATGGTAAATTATGGGAGTATGTTAAGTGGGGGACTAGCATGATCTAATTTACACTTTAGAAAGATCTTTCTTACTGTCCTATGAGAATGGCATAGAAATAGAAGAGAAGGAAATAGAAGCAATTTGAAGACTATAGTTCAAGCAAAAACATCATCTGGGATGGATACAGTTGGGATATTACGGAAAGCAAGAAGTTTATGTTAGGTGGCTAAGTCAACGAAGCTCAGTGATACAGAAAAGGAGGAACTAAAACTATTTTTTTTTTTAAAGATTTACTTATTTATGCTTACAGAACTGGGGTATGGGCCAGAGGCGTGGTGGGTGAGAGGGTTCACCAGCGACAGAGTGGGGAGCAGAGCAGGCAGATTGACAAAGTACCCTGCTGAGGGTAGCGGTGGGCGAGACAGTAGAGGTCTTCCACACCATGTGGGTCAGCTCCCTGGCTGCATATCAAACTTGGTGATGCAGTGGCTTTGGAGACTTTCATAATGTCATAATGTGATGTTTTAACCTATTGTAACCTATTGTTCCACCAGGGAGAGCCTGTAAAACTTTTTTTTTTTTTTTTTAAGCAACCAGATAGATGATTATTACTGAGATTGGGGGAGAGAAAACTTCTCTTGGACAGTTTATGTTTAATGTCCAAGGGAAGATGTTGTTAACATCTATGTAGTAATTTAGGGTTGTGGAAATGGAGAAATTAGAGCTTAAATTGAAGATTTCGGAACTGTACATGTGCTGATTCTCTATAAGTGCAACTAAATATTTGTTCCTTTGTTGTTTTTTAAATATTTTTTCTTTTGTAGTGATGTTTATAAAGACTCATACCAGACCCATATGTCTAGACTATAATGATCGAACTTCTCTAATCATTAAGTTGACTCCTCCCTCTAAATCTCAAATACGTTACTGTACTACATGACTTGTCTTCTCAGAAACCTAGTTCATTTATTATTTTGTGAATGCTTTTGCTGCTCTACCCCCATCCGTTTCTTCATCTCATGTCTGAAGAATTCTAATTTACTGTAAGTTTCTGTATTTGATGACAGGTCCTGTCTCTCAACTCTAAACCCAACAGCAAGTTTCCTACCACAGTTCTCTGTTCTGTAAAGGGGATACATCATTATTGACCTTTTAGGATTCATAGCAGATTAAATGTTAAAATGAGCCTTGAATATATGTAGATTTTGTTTTCAGTATTTTTTTGTTTCTCAAAAGCAAATTTGTTGCTGCCCATTTTCCAAAATAGGAAAAGTAAACAGTGTTATCAAAAGTTTTGTCTCTGGTAAAGTAGTTATGTGTTTACAGTTACCTTAGTATGAGATTGTTTTGGTTAGCTCTCTAAGCAAAAAGACATTCAATGAAAGACTGGAAGACACAGAATCCACAACCTGTGAGACAAGTATTGAGGTTGAGCAGAGATTAAAAGACTTCTACTGGGAGGAGATCTAGCAACTAAAATCCTCAGTAATTTTCCCAGAACAAATACAACCTCTCCTATGACTGTTGTTGCTGCAGCATAAAGGGTTATATCAGGAGATAATCATTTCTCTTACTTTTACAAGATGAGCTTCCAAAAATCTGGAACAGAAAACTGAGATCTGACCTCTTTGGTCACCTTGAACAATATATGCAAAGACCAAGTAAGTGCTACAGGCAAAGACTGTTTCTATAGAGCGAACAGATAGTAGTTCCCTAAAAAACTTAACTACTACTATAGATGAATGCTTTCTCCCCAATTAAGTTATCGGTCCTTTTTGAACATATATGCACACCCACATTTGTGCACATTTTGTACACATGCATATACACAAATAAATTTAAGTATTCAGGCAACGTTAGCATGTATCCATATTTGCACATATGTATAATAAATAAGCCCTGAACTTCAAAGTTTGAGTCTTAATTCCTGAACTTATTATTAAACATTATTGCATTCTTGAAAGTTTTTGTGTAATAAAATACCGAAATACTATAGTACATAGAAAATGTTCAATAAGCCTGATAGCTGTAACTACTATTTTTTTTAAAGATTTATTTATTTGTGCATACAGAACTGGGGTACAGGCCATAGGCTCAGGGGTGGTGAGAGGCTTCACCAGAGACAGAGTGGGGAACAGAACAGGCAGATCTATGAAGTACACTGCTGAGGGGAGCAGCAGGCGGGTCAGGAGAGGTCTGCCACACCTTGTGGTCACCTCGGGGCAGGCGGGAATCAAACTCATGCGGAAGTGGCTTTAGATTCTCAGTGTTGTGCTTTAACCCGCTGCGCCACCAGGGAGGGCCTATAACTACTATTTTTAATACAACTGTGGCACAAGCTGATTATCTTACCTATATAACAAAACTAAGTATACATAATTTAAGATAATAAGCTGAGTGCCAAAACTAATAAAAATGAAATCACAAAGGATCCATTGTTCTTCACTATACATTTATTTAAATGCGTGATTCACTTTTGTATAAATAGAATCAAGTATCCGAAATAAGAATTGAAACACTGGCTCAAAGTGCAGTACTTCACCTTTCACTATAGTAACTCCTACTTCCTGACTTTTTATTTTACTTTATAGTACTCTCAGTACTATAAAGTACTATTCCCACAGTCTCTCAAGCTAATCAATGTTCAGAAAGATGCACCCACCATTATTAATCAACAAAAATTCTGCCAATCTCAGCCTTCAAATGTTATATTGTATTCTCCACAGAAAGTCACAAAACCCTTTTTGATATTAAAAATATCTTTAATCTCATCATGATCTACTGCACAGTCCATTGCTTTAAACTATTAATCTCATTATATAACCTCCCTGGCCAAGTCACTCACTTTAAAAGGACTTCCCTTTTGCCATCATTGTAATGACCAAAGGAAAAGAAGATAGCTCTTTCCAAACCTCAAAAGGAAAGGAAGTGATCTATTCTTTATTACACTTTATTATGTCCTTTTAAAAATCTTATCATGTATTAGCAGTAATATTCATGACACTGGACTACACTTAAAATAGTCAGATCTCATGGTTATCAAAAAGCTTCACTTTAGCATTTAATCAACTCTAAAAGCCATTCATTGCTTTGGATATTCCCTGTGCAATGAACATTATCCATAAGCATTTTCTTTCTTTGCATAGAGAAGCAAGATGGCATAAAGGATGGAGCATAGCTCTAGAAGGGACTTACCCAATTTTTTAAAAGGGCATTTTAATTTCCATAATAGCTTCTCTAAGGAGCCTGGTGAGTGGCCATTTAATCTACAAAGTTTAGGAAAATCTTAAAAGCATGGTCTTGCTTTCTATATTAAGGGCTTCTTTCAGAAATGAGCAGGTATCTTGGTGTAGCCTCAATTAAGCAACAGCACAAAGTTGGATTCTGCAGTGATAGTGGAAGCTTCTTCCTTGTCTGTGGACATGGAGAAAGGTCTTTCTAATGCAAACTATATGTCTACAGTGATAATATTGCTACTTTTTTATTTTATATCAGGGTGTAATTGACAAATATATATGTATAAATGTATATATGTTAGCGTTAGGTATATGACTTAATGATACAATATTTGTATATACTGTGAAATGTTCATCTCAATAAAGCTAGTTAAAGTCCATCATCATAAAAACAACCACTGTACTTTCTAAAGAATCACCTTCTTAGAAGCTTGTTACAATTTATAAAAGAAAAAAAGCCCTCGAACTTGGTCTTCCTTCCCACATATCCCACAACACAATGTTTTGAGAAAAATTAAGTTATTGTTAATCATTTTATCACCATTACTAATTTCTGATTCACCTGATGTAAGGAAGCCTCAACCATGGTTGTGATCAAATAAAAGCTGTTTGTCAGCTTGGAGGTAACAGATTCTCTGATCATCCAAAAATCCAAAAGAAGCAAAATAAAACCTTTATTGTACATAAACTTTAGTATACATTTGTCACTTGATTAAATCTATTCATATCTCCTTATTTTCTACATTTTCCTATGTTTGTGACCAGACATTACCTGCTTGGCTAATTCCATTTTTCCTTTTTCTGAATCTGTTTTGTGGATGTTTACCAAGCTCACAGTCTCGATAACAAAATCTTCCTTAGCATCAATTTTATAACTTAACATTACTTTGAACTTCATGCTGGAAATTCCTACAAGAATTAGAGATTAGTAATTTACACATAACATTAAACATTAGCACATGCAGCCATTTCGTGTATATTTCTTAGCTCATATTCTTGAAAGTGCATCTTTTCTCCCAAATTGTCATTATTTTAGCAGTATGTATACATTATAGACAAACATATATATATATATATAGTTATGCTGTATAAAGACTGATATGATTTGTTATTTAGTATAAAATAGATTATTGTGCTTTGGGTTTAATTTCCACAATGATCTATGTCAGTGCCTTCTAGAAGTATTGCTAATACATATGTAACTATCAGTAGCTAAACTTCTTTACAATGTTCATGGCAATTCATACATTATTTTCATTATCTTATTCAACATAAAAACAAAGTGACATCATAATCACTCTGTTAAATTTTATTGCATAAATTAGATCTGAGGAAATTGAGGTTCAGAATGATACAGCAAGTTTCCTAAAGTGAGTTAAATCCAGCATTAGCTGATAGAATTAAAAATTGACCAACTTCTCAAAAAGATAGCAAGATTTCAGAGGAAAAAAACTCAGTAGTGTGGCAGTAGTGTGCACTGTTCTCACACTTAAGGATACCATGTCAATTTGAAAGATACTGGGTAATGGAAGATGAGGAACATTCTTATGAGAAGTGATAATAGAGGAAGAGACACATTTTCCTAGATACGTTGGCATTGGTTATGGTCAAAGGACATATCTTACATTGGAAGATGGAAACATTAAAACATGATTAAGGCTATATTTCTACAGTACTGAGGGATAGGGAGTGAGTCAAAATGAATGTCATATAGAAAAAGAGGATGTGAATTATATATATATATATACAAACAATCACATATATATATATATACATGCAAACATATATATATATATATATATATATATATAGTTAAATTGGATTAGAAAAAAGTAATTGTAGTAACATAAAAACTCACATCAACTAAGAACTGTGAACTGGAGACATTCTATGAGGGAGGAGTAGAGAATAGGATCAAAATTGGATGGGAAAAGCACATGAGACTATGGTGATGGCACACGGGTGAATTGATGGTGGGAAGTCTACAGGGATTACAACTGAGATGAAAAATGTACAAAATGAAGAACAATGTAAAAATATATATAAAAACAAAGACACAAAGATGTGTTTTATTTATATATATGTGATTAAATTAGAAGGATATTTTCATTGTTTCCCTTCTGTAGAAAACTTTTTTGTAACACTGTTTTTATATGAATGTTAATTTTATGTTGCCTCTTAAATTATAGAACTGAATTGTAAAATTCACCAGTCATTTGTATTAAAATTTGCAGCTTCTAATCTTCGGTTTCCTATGAAAGATTACTTTCTTTCCCTTGTCTAGCCATTTTGTGCTCATTGGATAGAGACTGACAAGCAAAGAGTGAGGAGCCTGTTCTATAAAGAAGGTAGACATGCAATCATTAACCTCATTTAAATTTCTCAGTGATTTGGTGGTTGAATTTCCCAACAGTAAAATTGCACCTAAAATTGATCAACTTCAGTGTCATCAACAGATGTCCCTAAAACCGTTAACAACTAATGGATTGTTTAAAGGACCTTAATAGCTCATTTGTCTAGTCAAAACCCCATCTACTCAACCTTTGGAAACCATACTTTGCTGTCATTAGAAAATTGAGTCCATTGTCCTTTAATTTTGAAATGACATGTATTTCAAATCAATTAAGGCATAAAGACTAATTATCTGGTGAATTTGTGACAACCAAAGTGTTTTGAATAGCTGATGAAAAAAAATAGCTACAGTAAAACAGTCTGTGTACTGATGAATTAGGTTGATGCACCAAAAGGAGAAGTAGGTAATCTTAATATAAATATATTAGCTCCCAAAGGACTATTAAATAAGAAGTGTGTGTCTTCTCCCAATGACTCCCAGTGGTTTTTAATAATGAAAGCTTATAGTTAAAGGCTTCTATCTTTTCTGTACATCTTTGAGGTATTTGGAAGTATTCATGGCTTAAAAGTTCTCTGTAATATCTTTTTATTTAACACTTATCTCTCAGTTTATCTTTGAGTATTTATGGTTATAACTGCAATTTGTTCTATAATCGAAACATGGCAACTTTTACTTTGAAAATTTTTCCTTAGAAATAAAATGAAGCTTTACCCCTTCATGTTTTATATTGTCTCTAATGATAATATCTGATCCAAATTATGGTCCGGTAAATGCATGTAGTGAAGCAAAATTTCACTGTAATTTTTCAGAAGGCTATAGTCAAGGATGGTAATGCACTTTAGTTACCATAATGCCGCTGAAAAGTAGCTATAATTAGCAAATTATGAATAATAACTTTGCTATCATTCCTGAAAAAAATGCGTGAATGCAAATATGTTGTAAGGAATCACATTTGAACATGTAGTATATACCAGCTATATAATTTTATTTACTACCATAAAACATTTCCTTATTTTTATTTATAATGTTTTACTGGGAAAATCATGCTTTTATGAGTTATTTACTTGCACAGCCTAGATAAAGGTAAGGATGCTCCAGATTTGATTAAATATAGTCGATTTTGAATATTTAATCTAGTTGAGCCAGTTTATAGAGGAGACTGTACATAATAGGTGATGGCCTGTGTTTCTGAGAATGTTTTTAAATTAATGTTATCTCAATAAAATTTTTTACATAACTATTCTGAGGGAAAAAAAGGAGTATCTTTCTGGAAATTATTATTGACTAATCTTTTCTCTATTCTTAAAAATGACCCCATAAAAATAAAATTTCTTAATGTATAATATAAAACTTTGGCAAAATGTATCATTATACTTTCATTATACCAGAATTTTTTCTTCAAGAAAGTTTATAGTAAAACACTCCTTTATCAGCCCCTTCCAATTCAGATATATGTTCTTATAGTGCAGCCTTTTCTAGATGACATTTTCAATGGAATTATTCAATATGTGGCATTTAGTCTGACTTCTTTCACACAGCATAATGTACTCTAATGTAGGAATATTTGATCTATTTAAATAATAATAATACTATTATCATTTAATACTATTCTTATTATTTAAAGATTGGTTTATTAGGCATACAGAACTGGGGTACAGGTCAGAGGTTCAGGGGTGGTGAAAGGATTCACCAGAGACAGAATAGGGAGAAGAACAGGCCAACTGATGAAATACACTGCTTAGAGGAGCAGTGGGCAGGCCAGGAGAAGTCTGCTGTGCCATGTGGATCACCTCCGGGCTGGGGTTGGGGGAACTCATGCTGAAGTGGCTTTAGCTTCTTAGTGCTGTGCTTTAACCTGCTTTGCCACCAGAGAGTGCCCACATCCATATTATTTATACCAATAGTTTTTCTTTATTGCTAAATATAATTATATTTTATGTATTTACCACAGTTTGTTCCACTATTCCTCAATAGAGACATTTGGATTGGTCCCAGTTTAGGGCAATTGAGAATAAAACTAACCTCAATATTAACATAAAAATATGGGGAGGGCACATACTTTTGTTAGATTAGATGCATCACAGTAGTAGTGTTGTTGGCTCATAGAGTATTATTTTTAATTTTAAGAATTTCTAACCTATTTCCAATGTGCCTATTTGTCATTTCATACCAATAGAGTTCCAGTTGTTCTGCCTCTTTGGTAGCTCTTCATATTGTCAAATAGATTCATGGTGTCTAATTGCGGTTTTAATCCATATTTTTCTAATATATAATGTTGAACATCATTTCAAATACTGACTAGTCAAGGAGTGAGTTTAAACCAATCTTTGTTTAATCTTTCATTCATTATGTTTCTTTTTGATTGTTAACTATCTTAAGTTTTGAAATTTGGATATATCCTGTATTTTTGTGCTTTGTGTTATGCATGTTTTTAATATATTTTTTCACATTTTGTCACTTTTTTTATTGTCTCAATGGTGTCTTCCTATGGGTACCTTGGTGGTGGGTGTGGTTGTTAACAACTGAAACGATGGGATCCTATATTTTCAAATCATATCTAGTGTTGCAAACAGATGCTACCTTAATAAATAACCAATTTATTGCTTTTTTTCTCATATGATTTGTAACTTGCTCACATTACTCTCGAATATTTAAAATTTGATTATTTCAATTCAGTATGAACTCTTTGTAATATATCACTAAATTTCAGGAATAACAAAAAGTCACACGTGATTGCCATGCTAACTTAGGGTAAGACCTGTGAATAGTCATAGGATGTTGTTTCTGGACTCTGATGCGAGTTATATTTTAGAAATCCACCTAGTGTAGTAGGATCTAATGTGGCAGATCTTAGAGAAAAAGCTGTTATATTTTATTTTAAAACATACTTCCCAAACTAGATATTTCTTCATGGATTGGATGATTTTGAAGATATATAGGATATACAGTTTTAGACTAATATTCCCTTCTCCGTTATGTCAGCTTTATTTCATTTATTAATAAAACTCCTTTTGACAGAATTTCAATACTGACTCTAACCTTCTAATCTGTAATAGCTTTGGAATGTATAACCTAGCCAATGACTTTTCTGAAAGCTAGAGAAATGCTACTAGTAGAAAAAATAGAATAATAAGATAGGTGATTACAGGAGAAAATCATAACTTTAGGAAAGTAGGGATAATGTGAAAGTGAACTCATAGTAACCCAGGTAAGAGATGATGATGAAACAGACCAAATGGTCATAATAATTTCTGAAGGAATAGGATTTTGGATATTTTTTAAAGGAGACCCAAAATTATTTGTGTTATGAATGGTGCTACAAAGAGAGGAATTGAGGTGACTTTATGTGTTTCACTGGGAAAAAACTGGAGAAGTTCCATGAACTCAAATGAGGAAGGCTATAAAGTAGAATAGCTCTGGAGATAGTATTAGCAAGATAAGAAATATCAAAGTGGCACACCATAAGAACAGTTGTATGTGTTTGGGATTTAAATGATAGGTTTGAATTAGTGATATTATTTAGGAAGTCAATAACAGTGATACTATTTCAAGTAGGCTAGATAAGTGTCACTAATTGAGTGAATATAGATTAAGGAAAGAAGAGGACAAAATATTCAACTTAGAATAATTTGAGATTGGAGCGAAACTAGAAAGCAATTTATTTTAAGCTTCTATGCTTTCCTGAGTTAAGGAAAAGAGGTATTATTTGGTGGCTTGAAATGGGAGGAAGGAAATTCACAGGAAGGCGAAAAGAGTTTTTGGTAAACAGTGTATGCCATGCAGTTAGTCTTCTTATTTTAAGCTATCTTAGTTAATAGCTCTCTTGCTGGTAAAAGCCCCCCATCCAAATTCTTTCAGTGGATACAAGGGAGGTTAAAAAAACAGGGCCCTCCCTTGTGGCTCAGTGGGTTAAAGTGCAGCACTAAGAAGCTAAAGCCCCTGTTGCATGAGTTTGATCCCCGCCTGCCCTGGAGGTGACCCACATGACATGGCAGACCTCTCCTGACCCGCCTGCTGCTCCCTTCAGCAGTGTACTTAGTTGACCGTCCTGTTCTGCTCCCCACTCTGTCTCTGGTGAATGCTCTCACTCTCTGCATCTCTGGCCTGTAGCCCAGTTCTGTATGAATAGATAAATAAATCTTTAAAAACAAAACAAACAAACAAACAAAAATTGTCTTGGTCTAGTGGGCCTGGATATTCTTCAGTTCACAATAACCCATGTGCCAAAGTGAGATATTTCGGTTCCTCTTCAAGATACCACTAATTGTATGGACATGGTATTGGGAATCTGTAACTATGCTCATTGTTTGGACTTTTTCTCAGTAAATTCAGAAGTCATCAGTTGAGTGAGGAAATTAGAGTATGTATGGAATATAAGGAAAGAGTTATAAAAATAGCCATTGAGATAGTAAAATAAACAGTGAACTATGTTCTTAAAGTGCACTTGGTTTCAGACACGAGAGTTACCTGTAGAATTGCTATCTGTACATTGCCAGGTATTAGGTTCCTGTTGGGTAGCCCTTCCTGGAACTATAGCTCTCCTCAGAATAGAATCTTTTCTCCTTCCTCTTGACGCTACTAGCCTAAAGATGGTAAAGACTTACCATTGTCTGGTAACCCTGGCACGTTTCATGATCCCTTGTTGATTTACTTATGGCAAAAGCGATGCCTAATTAAGCTTGCTTAATTACTCCATTAGGGCTGCCATCTGTTTTCTGACTAAAAGAATAATTGATACCAGGAGTAGTCCCAGAAAGGAAACTTTAAAATTAAGATTTTGGGATTCAGTTGTTTGTCTATTATAGAAACACATGCATATCCTCCTTTTTGCGGGTAGGGTTTAGTAAATACAAGTACTAGCATCTAAATTCTAAGAAAATGATCAACAAAGAAACCTGAGAAGTGACACTTCGTAGCTATTGTGATAGTAGGGATTGTAAAACATATAAGAGCACAGAGAAAATGAAATGCTGATTGTCTTGGATGCCAGTTGCACTGTTCAGATGGAGACATAAAAAATACAGTTTTGAAGGAGTTTCTTGTTTTGTGTAGACAAAGAGTGAAGGCCAAGTTCTAACAGTAACCACGGTAGAATTATAGACATGTGTAAATTTTACCATATCTCTGCTAAGGAAAGGTCATTTTGTGAAAATATAGGAGGACCAGCCATGGGGTGAACACATTATGGAAGAAACAGATAAAGCTGAGAAAATTGAACCCACAAATACACATGAAGCTCTTGTTAATAGAAGACATTCTTATTTCTATATTAAATGGAATAGCTCCTTGTCACTGGAAAGTCTGTCATCCTCAGGCCTAAGTCCTGTTCCTTTTATGGCATATAGTTAAAGTCAGAGCTAGAGGCCACCTAGTTTAAACAGAAAAGTACAATAGCTAATCTGAAAGGAAGCGGCAACTTCAGTGAAAGAATTGTAGAATGTTGCTGATTTATGCCAGTAAGAGTCTGAAGAGGACGGATGGGTTATACTAAGATTGTTAGACCAATTAGCATGAATTGTAAGACTAGTAAAGGCTAAATTTATTGATATGAATTCACTCAGAATTTTTGATTTGTATTGACTTAACCTTGGAAGAGAACCCTAGATTGAATGTTGATGTAAATATAAGCCTAGGGCCCTCTCTGGTGGTGCAGCGTGATAAAGCACAACACTGAGAAGCTAAAGCCACTTCAACATGAGTTCAGTGGCTACCCGGGAGATGACCCACATGGCATGACAGACCTCTCCTGACCCGCCTGCTGCTCCCCTCAGCAGTGTACTTTGTCAATCTGCTGCTTTGCTCTCCACTCTGCACTCTGTCTCTGGTGAAACCGTGAATCATCTCACTGTGCCTGCACCTCTGGACTGGGATGTTGGAATTTGCATGACATATTGAATAGGAAGTGTCCAAAAGCACAAACTGATAGAGTTAATGTATTTTATGTATTATGTGAATGTAATTAACTCAAGCTTCTATTCTCTGAAAACATGGAGGAAATATTGCTCTTCAAGAAATTATGTGGTAATTTTTCATGTAATGAACTAGAAATGCTGTATGGAACTGGGCACCCCAATTTCTCTGGAGTGGGTCGATTCCTAACATCCTGGAGTAATAAATTTTTACTTGCTAGCAGAAAAAATAGGGTTGACTGCCATAAAACCCTCAGAGAAATCAGAATAATAGTACTATCCCAAACAGAAGAAATAAAAGTTTGACCATAGTAGCTCTAGAAAATAGGTAGTGAGGCTATAAAGATGCTGCTTGAAATATGTGAATGGGGAAGTTTTAGATTTATATAATGTTTTTATAGATTTTTATTTATTTTAATGCATACAAGAAATAGGGTACTGGCCAGAAATTGTGGGTGAAGAGCAGGTGGTCTGCTAAGCCATGTGGGTCAGTTTTCTGTCTGGGAATGGATCTCATGCTGTTGTGGCTGGAAATAGTTTCATAATGTGATCCTTCAACCCCTTAGCCACTGGAGAGGGCCAAAAGTTCTAGATTTAGAACTAGAATTCTTATTCAAATTGCTATAAGTACTTAGAACCATTATTCAGGTTCTAGAGCTAAGTTGTTTCACAGAATACAAGACAAACATTTATGGAAAAAGCCAGTATTCTTTGAGACATTTTTCAGACATTTTTCAATACAACCATAACTGTTCTTCCAGAGGTACATCAGCAATTTATAAATAATTGTGTACATTAGAGTGAAGCACAGCTCTTGGGTTTTATGGACACTGATTCTAAATCATTACTCATCTCCAGTGACTTGTATTACACTGGAAAGATTTGGAGGTCATATAGATCTGAAGTCAACTAGAGCTTTACTCTGGGATTTTCCAAGTTGCAGAACGAATTGTGAAAATAGAACACTTAATTCATGACAAAATGTTATGTGTTAATTCCTGGATTGGTAGAATATACTTTATTATGGTAGACAATGGCCTAGTGAAGCTACTAGAACATCTCTCTTCCCCATATACTAAAAGCACTATCCTTGTAAGAAAATTGAAGATTTGAGTCACCATCCAACAGTTGGGAAAAAATGGAATGTAATGATTCCTACTACATTTCCTTTATTTCTTTGGTTTAACCAGTGAAAAGGTCAGACATATATTTGAAGCATAATTGGGTTTTGTAAGTTTTAGTACTTTTACCAAATGTCTTACTCAACATGGCCATCTTCTTTGTGCAGTCTTAGATACAGCTTAGATGATGGTGATAATACACAATACACATCACATCTTGGTATGTGACTCTCACTCTTCTGCTACATGATTCAAAAGACCATTCTAAGTTAAGACCAAAAAAATAATAATAATAATAAAGGTTCTGCAGCACCTCAAGGCTGTACAAGCAGTCCTGCACTTGGATAGCATTATCTATTCATCTATTCAACCTAATAGCACAAAAAAGCCTAATAGCAGATGGAAACACTGAGTGGAGCTCTTGGCAAACCCCAGTTGGAAAATATGCTTTAGATTTCTACTAGATGCTTAGAAGATCTAAACACTTGACCATGGGACACCGTAAGTGTATGCTATGATTTTTTATTCAAAGAATCCAAAGCATGCATATACATCACAAATTCTCATATTGTTTCAAGCAGTTTGAAAAATATAATTGCTTTAACCACTAGGCTCAGACTCCAATGATTACTGTATCCACTGTTGTAGGCTTTCTCCAGTATGATCCTAAATGTCAACAGTGAAAACAATTTCTATTCCCAAAGAAAGGAAAGAATATCTTCGTCTAAACCAAATGGAGTGGAATAAGTTCAAGATACACTGAGTTATGTATAATATCAATTGTAATGTCTAGAAAAGGGACAGGAAAAATGATAAGAATGTTTAAATTGTAGATATGCAAATGAATGCTTCTGAATCATAAGAGTGTGAAGGAAATTCTTTATTGAGTAATAGATGCTTTTTAATATCTGAGCAATATCATTTTGACCCTTCCTTTGGGTTCAAGTCACCTTTCTCTACCTACTTCCATTCCCAAGCTCGATCAATAGAATTATACATAAAGTCACAATACAGAAACTGTGTATTTGTTCAGTAATACAGATTTCCTCCTATAATGGCTGATCTGACTACCACTGCTTTTTATTGTCTAATTTTCAAACACACAGGTATGCTGAGACTCTAATATAATCAACAATTTTAGAGAAGGATAGGGTATTGGATTGGAAGAAGCTTGAGTTACTGATATAACACTGGATGCCAGTAAAAGTACTCAAAGATATTGAAAGCAAACCTAAAAGTTATGTTTTATCTATATGTAATTTTAAGTTCTAACACAAAGGCTTTGATATAGGAAGAATTCAATAAATTCATCCGCAGGTAAGCAGAACTGAGAGACAGAGACTATATATACACACACAAAACTATATTTTAGCAATGTCAGTATAGATCGTACACTCATCTCAAGTGTCTGTACCTACATATTTCTGAGTCTAGAGCAAAACTGTTTTTAAAGTCTACTCTCAAGTTTAAGTGAACTCATCAAATCAAATTTAAAACAGCATTATGTAAAAATCAAAAAATTAAAATAGCAATTAAGGACTAAAGAGAAATCCTGAAACATTTTTAACATTTTTAAGACACAGGCTTGAGTACAATTCTGTCCATTCACTGCATACAATTTGAAATGTAAGTACAATGTGTTACCTTGATTTATTATTAGGTAACAATTCAAATTCCAGTACATAAATTTGCCTGCTCAAAAACTGTATGACACATTTAGACAAAAACTTTTTTCCTCATAAGTGGTTTGACCATAATGATATAATTTAAGATATCATGAATAAAATTAAGAAAAAAATATGAAATAGAACATGTACAGTTTGAAATAAATGCATAATCTTAAAACCTATCATATAAGAGACACTTGAGAATTTATTCGAGAAATTGAAAGCTAATGGAACTACTGTTACTAACAGAAACCACAGATTTTCCTCTTCCAGTGCTTCCTGCTTGTGTCCATAGCACCACATGATGATAAGAAGATTCTATATGCCACTGTCAATAAATTCATAATGTCCTGTAAAATTATATGTCACTGGGTCTTCCTAGTGGTGCAGGAGTTAAGGTCTCAACAGTATCAAACTGTTGCCAGCCACAATAGCAGGAGTTCGATCCGGGCCAGGGAGCTGACCCAGATGGTACAGCAGACCTGTCCTGTCTCACTCACTGTTCCCCTCAGCAGTTGATTCACCTGTTCTGCTCTTCACTTTCTCCGATGAATCCTTTCACACCCCACACCTCTGGCCTGAACTCTAGTTCTAGCATGCGTAAATAAATACAGTGTTTAAAGAAATTAAATTATATGTCAGTTATATAGCCCACAAGTGTGTTTAGGTACTTCATCTCTTGGCACTATATTCAGGCTCAGCTTTTATTGCAGTTAATATACTGAATTAGGTTTGTTCTTGATTGGCAACTTCTCAAGCATTTTTTATATACTGTTTCAAAGTAAACATACTGTTGTGACACATGTGATAAGAAATGTTTTCTGGGAATTTAATGAATTTCCAATTGTTTTATTTAGCCAAAGGACAATGAGTTGTCCTGTGTGTTTAAGTTTAGAAATCATTTAACACTGAGCAAGAACTTCAGACACTTCAGCTGCACATAAAAAAAAAAAAAATTAAAAAATAAACTCCAGCAGAGCAAGTAATATTCTTACATTGGAAACATGAGACACTTTTAACTCCATGACTGGGGACACTCTATCTACAGCCTTGGTGACTTAAAATTATGAAAAATATGTGTAGTATACAGATGATAGAGAAAGCAGATGACCCACTTCCTCTGGATTATGATGTGTATAAAGATAAAATTAGATAAAATAATTTGTTAATTCATTCTAAGAATTATTTCAAATTCAGATTCTGATACTCCAAAATGCCTTTTAGGCTCATTGTTACCAATCTCTTTCATCAAATAGTACCATTTTTTGGTGCTTTTCTTAATCTATTGCTCCAGTATTACTGGCAAAATTTTCTCTCAAACTGCCAATGTCCACTCTGAGGCATATGTATACGTAAATGTAATTGTAGTCACATCTTGCCCATCACCCACTTTATGTAAGATACATCCTAATTTTATAGTTATTGAAAGATGAAAATAATGTGACTCAGATTTAACCAGCTTGCACTACTAAGAGTACTTGATCTTCCTTGAAATATAACCAGTTGTAGCAAGGTCAGCTCTGATATGCCAAGCACTCAAAAAGTTAGAAAGAAAAGAACAATTAACATTAGAAGATGAAAGATTGTGTGACTAAAAGTAATTAATCTCTGGTGGAGATTTGGGGAAATAATGTAAAATAAAGTGCAATGTTCATTTCTTTCATAAGAAGTAGACCTCAGTTTCCCATTTACTCTCTTACGATACTATGCCATATAATTTGTAACTAAAGATATCAATCTAAAGTGCTATTCCTCTCTTAAACAATACTAAATTGAACATGTGACAGTAACTCATAATAGTTGAATAATTGAAGCACAAGTCATACATAACAGGTTAAATGAATAATAAAATGTATGTAAAATATTATCACTATAAAATAGTATCATTTGAAATTACATTGAATCCTTATATAATTTATCTTTTAATTGTAAAATTTCCTTGCATCATTCCAATTCAAGGCAAATTCAGTTGGATTTGATTTGTCTTATATCAAGAATAGTATATACTTTCACCAATACAAGATATGACATGACCATTTATCTTAATAAGTGGTTTGTGAAGATCTGAAAAAAAAAATCTGTCAAAAAAGTGCCTGAAATCATCATAGTTAATGTTTAATACTTCAGCTAAATTATGAGCAAGTATTCACTTTGTCAAATTTTAAAAACTCAAATTTAATTGCTTTAGAAGACATCCATCATACTGTGCTAGTATATTTAAGTCTTCATTTGTGTTATTTCCAAAATGTTTTTTGAAACACATTGTGTATCACTCTGAATTAAATGATGACAGTTACACTATCATTTCTCATTTTGCAGAGAAAATGCAAATATAGGACATTTCTCTGTTACAGTCTAGATTGCATGAAATGTGACCAAGTTTCCAAGAAGCAACAAAGTGCTTGAGAAGAACACAGACATTGTTTACACTAATGTGAACAAAAAGGGAAGAAGGAAATAAGTCAGACTTTGACTGATGTTCTAGCAACTTTCAATATTGAAAATTGGTTTCTAAAATGCTAACTATCTGCCGACAATATGTGAAAACTCCAGTTACCGTGGCCTGCACATTTTTTGATTAGGCATGTTTTTTTTCAGACTTGAATTTAACCATGGGCCAAAATTATGTAGTTTTTCCAAATTCTTAGCTTTTTTTTATGAAAGCAAATGAAAGGCTCTCAACTAAACTAAAAATTGGGAAAGCACTTAAATTTAGGAATGAGAAATAATTTATTAGATAGAATTTCCTTTTAAGAGTACATTTTATAATTTTATATATATATATATATATATATATATAGTTCTTTATTTGTACATTTTTTTCATCTCAGTTGTAATCCCTGTGGATTTCTCACTAGCACTTCACCCATGTGCCATCACTATAGTCCCGTTCTTACCACAGTTTTTGATCATATTCCCTTTTCCTCCCCTGTAGAATGGTTTATAGTTGGTTGATTTCCTTTTTTACTTTATTACAATTACTTCTTTTTTTCCTGATCTCTTACACTCCTGCTATGAGTGAAACCTTCCAGATTTTTTTTTCTTTCTGATTTATTTTACTAAGCTTGATCCCTCTCATTGCTACATCCATATTGCTGCAAATGGCATGGGTTTATCTTTTTTGATCATTGAGTAGTATTCCATTATGTATGTGCATCACATCTTCTTGATCCAGTCATCTGTTTTGGGCATTTGGACTGATTAAAGGACAAACATTCCCCATCCAAAATCTTACATTTGGGTAGTTATTGAAAACAAAGGAAATGTACAGTTGCAAATTATTCTGATTTATATATAACAATACACTAAATAGAAATTTTAAAATTTTACTTTCCTAGGGGGTAACTCTGGTAGTTCCTAAAGGATATTTTTAAAAGAATATTTAATCCTTCATTAATTAATTCAAATTATCTCATGGGATAACAAAACAGTTTTATTCTGTGGCTTAAGCTATTTTTTTTTATTAGCTTCAGCAAAAGGAAACCATTTGGCTAGTTGCCTCTGTGAAGTAGGACGTGTGAATTCTTGTTTAATAAGCAACTACTATAGACTCAAGCATAGTAATTTTTTCGCTAATACTATTCATATAAACCTTACTAAATAATACATGCTATATACACACTATATATTTATTTGTATGTGGGGATTTAGGGGGGCAGTTAGAATTAAAGTTGCTAATGAGTAGATATTAAATAGGAACTTATTCTGGATGATTCACTGTAATCACATGAGCCCTTAAAAGTGGAAAAGCAAAGCAGACTAGTGGACAGGAGACAAAAGAAACAGAAGCAATCCAGAGCAAGAGAAGGACTCAACACACTGGTTCTGATGAATACAGGGGACTGTGAGCCAAAGATTGCAGAGCATATTTAGAAACTAATAAAGGAACTCAGGTAACAGGTATCAAGAAAACAAGGATCTCAGTTCTATTATGGCAAGGAACTAACTGCTGCCAACATAAATAAGCAAAGAAAATTATTCTCCGTGGCGCCTTCAGAAAGGAACTCTGCCCTTCACTTAAATTAGTATCAATATACAAATACCCATGTGTACATAATGTGAATATATTTAAATATGTATAAACATTTTAACTATTATATGTAATGATAACTAAAGTGGCATTTATCTTATAAATTAAAATTGGAATACGAGAATGTTAAGGCAGCATTAAGTTACCATAGGGCTGGATTCAATATTTGAAATACTCCATAGCAAACCAGTGAGGTTGGTAATCCAAATAGCTGTTGAGGCAGTGGATAATTACAAAAGCCTTCAAAGATGCAGTAAAATAACTACATAGAAGAAACCTGGAAAACACCAGAGTCTTTACTTGGGAGTTGAATATATGCCGTTTTTTTAATATTTTTGAAACTTGAACTTTTATACTTTTGAAACTTATTTCATCAAGTTTTCTGAAATAAAGTGTAGCTGTATTAAGACTGGTTTGAATCTAAATATTAGATGAACACCCTGCCTATAGAATAAAGTAGAATAAATATTATCAAACTAAAGCAAAAATAATGTTGCCATTGGGGTTTTGTATCATACTTTTTTTTTTTAAATAGCTTCATGACTAACTGAACACACTATTCATTTCTAAGAATAACTTAATAAGTTGTAAGATAAGCACATACCTGTGAAAACATTAATGCAATAAAGGTAAGACCCCAAAGTGTCTATAGCTCTATGTAATCCTTTCATCTCACTCCCCTCTTCCTTATTTCAACTCAGGCAATGTTTATCTGCATCATGGAGTTTTCCACAATTTCTGTCTATATAAGTGGCATCAAAAAAGTACCCGCTTTTTAAATGTGTGATTATGATTATGATTTTAATTTATTTATGCATACAGAACTGGTTACAGATCAGAGGTACAGGAGTGGTGAGAGGATTCACCAGAGACTGAGTGGGGAGCAGAACAGGCATATCGATGAAGTACACTGCTGAGGGGAGCAGCAGGCAGGTCAGGAGAGGTCTGCCGTGGCATGTGGGTCACCTCTGGGGCGGGACTCAAACTCATGCTGAAGTGGCTTTAGCTTCTTAGTGATGTGCTTTAACCCACTGTGCCACTAGGGAAGGCCCAAATGTGTGATTATTTTAAGACTCCTCCAAGTTCTAGTGTGAAATTTGTTCATTTATTTTCATTGCTCACTAGTATTCCATTGCATAGCAGTGATACTGCTGTAGGACTCCGGACAGAAATATTTCAGTTACTGGACATTTGTGTTGCTTCTGTTTTTTTAGCTATTATAGGTAGAGGTATGAAAGACTATTTTTTCAATTTTGGCTTTGTTAATCTTATTGTGATGATACCTTCTGTATGTTAAGACTACCTTTTGCTTCATACAGAATTGTAGACTGAAATGTATTTCCAGAGTTTACAAATAACTCTCTACTATCTCCTCACTCTCTTTGTTTCAAAAAGAAATCTGTTGTCCTTATTTTTTGTTCTATAGATATTGTATCCTTACGCATCTCATATTGAAAAGGTTTGTATTTAGCAGCAGTTTTGACCAAATAAATTAAGATATAAATTAGTGTTTTTTCTTTTCCTTTTTTCATCTTGGAGTGAGAGTATATATCTGTGTATGTACTTAAAGTTCATTGTGCTTCTTGGATCTGCGGTTTTATAATATTTTTTAAATTAAACTTGGGAAATATTTAGCTATTTTATCCTTTCCTCATAGTTTTCAAGTACATAATTATTAGCCTATTTGAATGATTGCACAGCTCATTTATTATATTTTTAGTTTTGGGGTTATATTTTATGGGGTTTTAATTTTGATAACTTCTAGTGACTTCAGGGTCATTAATATTTTCCTATGCAATGCTTGACATATCATAAATCCCATCCAAAGTATTTTCCCTCTTAGACAATTAACTTTTACCTGCAGGAATTCAACTTAGTACTTAAAAAAATACTTATTTCTGCATTTAGATTTTCAACATATAATATATATACAGGTATAGTAACTGTTAATTCCCTTGTCTCCTAATTTGGTCTGTGTCTGTTTGAGTTAGGTTTCATTGATCTTTACTCATGGGAGTTACATGTTTTCCTATTAATAATTTTTCATTGGATTATAGCCATAACCATCCTAAATCTTCTTGAATGTCTATACATATTTTTCTAGTTTTGTTGTAGGATTTTGTTAAATTATTGGAAACTGATCATATTGGGTCTTGCTTTTAAAGTTTGTTAGGATTAACTGGGTCTGTACCTTTCCTAATACCTAGAGCTAATAACGTCCTTTCCTGAGTATCCAGGGCCCACAATTCTAGGTATTCTCTATAATACCCTATGATTTCTAAGATCTATTGTCCAAATAGGGACACTATTAGCCAACATTACCAAGGCCCTGCATGAATGCTGGGTACTGTCACATTTTATCCTTTGGGTTTTCTTGTTTACTTTCTCCAAGGTTATATTATTTCTTCATATTTACGACATGATTAGTACTCTGCTGAATATGGAGGTGAGACCCTTTGCAATTTTCCGGCATTCTCTGTTGTTCTACATCTTTAGCATCTTATTCCGTGGTCTCTAGCTACCTTGGTCTTTCCAAATGCTAAACTTCCACTATGGAACTCAGAACCTGCCAGAGTTTGACCGAGTTTTTTCTCCTTGTGTCACAGTCTGGACGTTGAGTCCCAGCAGTGAACTGGGAAATCATAGGACATGTTTCATACTTTCCCCATTTCTTTGGAATCAGTATCCTGAATTGCCTGGTAAACAATTTAATATACTTTTCTTGATTTGTGTTTGGTTCAGGCAGGAGGGTACCTGTTACTTAGTCTTGGCTAGCAATATAAGTCTGCATCAGTTTTATAAATTTCATTGTGGGTGATTTAATTTTCCTAATTCTGTAATGGAATTCACTTTAAGTGCTGAATTTTCTTTTTTTCAAAGATTATTTTTGTAGCTTGTTGTCATATAATTGTGAATTGCTTAAGGAATTATTTTTGTTTTTGTCCTTATGATACAGAAAAATGATACGAATGCAATAGATTTTGATTGAACTTGTGTAAAGGGTCAGATGAAGGTATGCAGAATAAAAAAAGAACAAATTCCATGTCATACATATTAATTAATTTTTCTCTCCTCTCCTGCACCTATTACCCAATTCATATGTTGAACCCTAACTCCTCTTCTGGCGGTGTGACTGTATTTGGAGACCGGATCTCTAAAGAAGTAAGGTTGAACAATGTAATCTTAGCGTGGGATACTAATACAGTATGGTTAGTGATATTATAAGCAGAGACAAGATAAATCTTGCGGTCATTCTTTACAGGTTCACATACTGTTATATTCACATGTGAACATGCAATGAGAATATGCATGTGAGAAGCCTTACCAGAAATCTAAATTTGTCACTTTTATCTTTGTACTTCATCCTTTACATCTGTGTTAAAAAAAAAAAAAAGATAAATTGATTTTTACTGCTACCAGACCTAAGACATTTTGTTACTGTAGCCTAAACATACTAATAAAATATCTAAACTGAAAAGATACTGACAAATAATAGAAAAATATTTGGGTTAAAGAATGAGACTCTGATGCTTCCCTGGTGGACTAGGGCTTAAGTTTTAGCACTATCTCATTTTACAAATGAGGAGACTGAAACAGGAGAGGATAACATTAAAAAGTTAGTGTTAAAGTTTAACATTAACATTAAAAAGTTAAAGATCAGGTTATAATGCAGATTTTGCTGTGATTTAGAACTATATCTTGCAGTTCTTGGTTAGCATTTTTACCCCCCCCCTTTTGGAAAAGACCAACTAATAGTTGATAAAGCTTAAAATTCAGGTTCCAGATCATAACCTGAAAACAGCTGCTCATTGCTCTCCATCTTGTGTTAATAATGCAACTGGGTTAATTTGAAGATATGCAACATATTCATTGTAATCAGAGAGACAGGTTTCTTAGGACATTGAAATTGTACTCTTATGTAGATGTTTATTAGAAGAGTCACCACCCCTTAAAGCGGATATGGTAAATTTTGGTAAAGCTTTAATATAACCTCTATTATAAAAAAATTAAAAAAAAAATAGTATTTTGGAGGAGTTAGTTCATTACAGAAAAATTTCTGAAATACATTTTTAATGAACAAAGAAACCACGGTTAATGGTCTAAATAAGAGAATATGGAATACTTGAGATAGAGTTGATTTTCTTTGTTTTTGTTTTAAATATTGATTTACTTATGCTTACAGAAATAGGGTACAGGACAGCGGTGCAGGGGTGCTGAGAGGATTCACCAAAGACAGAGTGGGGAGTAGAACAGGTGGCTAGAGGGCAAGACAGGAGAGGTCGACTTGGCCATGTGGACCTCTGGGGCTGGGGATCGAACTTGGGGATCGAAGCAGTTGCCACTAACTTGCAGTGCTGTGCTTTAGCAGGCTGCACCACCAGGGAGGGACACAAAAATGTTCTTTTACTTATTAGTTTCTGAAAGAAATAGACATCAACTTGAGTTCTTGGCAGGCAGGAAAAGAGATGAATTCTCTTAATTCCCATGATGCTTTGTGACAGTGGATACTGTTTCTGTGTTATAACAAAACAATGTATCAAAAGTATGTAGTATAGTTTGAGAAGTTAGAAGAATAACATAGAATAAGTCTTCCAAAATTTCTACCACCCTTTCTCTTGTTCCCATTTATATTCACAAAGTGATAGGAGCTGAGTTACATAGTTATAACTATAGCACTAGATACAAATAAGGACCATGTTATAAATACTAGGAGGGAAATACAGTGTGGCACTTTATCAATATCAACCTTCAAAAGTGATGCCCACTTTTTTTTATCTTGATCAGCCTTGGCTGGAACACTGCATGTGAGCAAAGAGTAGCAAATAGTGTTGCTGCTCCAAATCCTAAATTGCTGTCTAATATGATTTCTCTAAATACTTAACATATTTTATTATTCAAGCTAAATGATTACTTAGTCAACATTGTAAAGCACAATGTTGCAAAATATTTGAGACAACACATTTTCTGAAAAAAAAAAAAAACATGTTATTTAAGGTAATTTTAAAAATTTCTCTAATGCACATGGCATGCTTACAGGAAATGAGGTGTCTGGGTTTTAATGTTTTCTTTCTGTGACCAATTCTGCATTTCATACATTTTATGGTATAGTTCTAGCTCAAATAATTTGACAATGGTATGTTAAGAAAAAGCAGAACAAGTCTCTTTACACCAGGATGTCTGCAAACCTTGGCAATACAGATGCATATTGTAAATTTCCTACAGGGAGCTATGGAATATGCAACATTGCCAAGTATAGTTGCCTGTGGAATACACTTAACATCTGCCTGAAAAACAGCAGGAGGATCTACTGCAGTAGCAAACAGTCATAATTTAGTGAATTTTTATGCATGATTCATAGTTCATTATAGAAATAGTCAAGCTGTGAATCAATACTAATAAGGATAGTAATTCTGAGGAAATACATTTCATTATTTCTTAATTATTAGATTATAGTATTAGGTCTAACTATATTTAATAAAAATAAGAATAGTGTTATTAGATTTTGATTTTTCATGGAAAGGCCATAAAATTGAAGGTGAATAATTTATATTTTCTTTGTTTCTGTAGATTTTCAAAGTATAAATTATATTTTATTATTAAGAGTATGCAGTTTCATTTGCTATTTGTTTATTTTGAGAAAACCTGAACTAGGGATACAATGAACAATAATTAAATAAAAATGATGCATTTTATTGGAACAAAGTTAACTATGTTTTTGTCTCATCTTTAAGACTTTTTTAAAAGAACATACAGTTCTCCTTCAAAAATCAAAGAGAAAAAGTGTAAAGGGAAAAAGCTTTTGTGAACTAGAAGTGAACATATGTCTATGTGAGCTGGAGTTTATTATTTGTGAAATATAATCTTCATGATATGTTTTCTATTGCAAAGATTAGAATTAAAGGGCTGTTTTTAGTTAGATGTTTTCGAATGTTTGGAAAGACCTGGAAAGGGTAATCCTGAAGGATTCTTAGATTAAAAGCTTGAAAATAAGAGTGAACAAAAAAAAAATCTTAAGAAGTCAGAGTTAATTAACTTTGAATGAGTTTAGATGACTACCTCAAAGATGATTTTGACATCATCATTCATAATGGTAAGGGACTAGGATGTTATGAATCAGCAACATTGGAAGAATAATGTACTTTAGGAATATGTGTTGACATTTAGGTACATAAAGAGAACCTTAAACTATTATTTAATATAAAGCTTATGATATAAATAGTAATCATTTTTAACATTGAAATCTTGTACTAGCCTTTTTAAAAGTCTGTGTATATATGTACATATATATAGAAATAAATATTTAAAACATGTGTATTCAAAAGATATTTAAATCTTCCTACATGAAGTCTTACATTGAACTTTTTTTTTTAATGCAGCACTAATTAAGATACTTGATAATCTATGTTATATACAACTCAACCAACCCAAGTTTTGAATGATCTATTTGAGTGGACAATTACATAAAGTAGAGAGGAGAAAAAATATGATATAGAGTAACAGCAGTAGCGGTAACCAAATTTAATGTGTCTTTCACACTGCTGGGCAATAAATGTGTAAGAGTTTAGTATTACATAGACTTGATTTGTAATCTTTCTTTATTCAATGTTGGTAGATATTGTAAAACATCATATATCAATGAGCTACTGTTTCTAGTATAAAATAAAGATAGTAAAACATCCAGCCCTTATAGATAAATAGAAATAATTAGTACAGTGTGGGAAAGTATCTGGTTAATAATCATAAAATGCATTTCTTAATTAAAGATCGACTATGGTTTGTTCTTAAATTAACTTGGAGATAAGTTAACTGAGTTTCAGAAAAAATATTTATAAACAGCATAGAAATGCCTGAGATTTGAATCCAGCACTCAAGTTATAATTCAGTGATCTGTCTATTGCACGAGAGCAACTTCTTTGCAATTTCTATAGATTGCCACAATTTCATATTTCACCTGTTGTGAATTTGTCATTTTAACCTTACTATATTTTATGTATTTTTATTCATAAATTATAAGCTTTTAAAAGCTCATCCATATTTATATCCCTTATTTTATTGCAACCATGATTTAAATATCATAGATGTTCCAAAAATCCCTATTGAATGAATAAATTAATAAACTAGAAAAGAATAGTTGCAATAATTAAATTCTCTTTCACTAGATGCAAAAATTCACCTAATTCTAAATTCTTATATAGTGAATGCAGCATTGATAAGAGGTTACACTATTTGAAAATCATTACAAATGTCCCAACTTTTCCTTCTGATAAACACTGCTTAGATATATAATCATCATGCAATGTTAAGTGACATTTTGAAGCAAAATCAAAAGAATTAATGTTTGGGTACATAGTGTATATATGAAGTCCTAATTGAGATATATAAAGTAAATTATTAAGCTACAACAGGAAGATAAAGTCTTCTATGGTATACAAATTATTTTTCTAAAGGAGTTTGATATTAGAATGTGGTGTTATGCTAGAAAAAACATATTATAAATTTCAATTAAACCTGAAATAGTTTAAGGAAGAGAAGGAAAACACAAATTGGTTTCTGATTTGCCAAAGCATGCAAAATCCAAGGAAAGGCATTAGACTCAATTATCTCTCCAACCTACAATCTAAGGTTGATAGAAAACAGCTGAGTGATGATTACTCTGAAGAGATGACACCCAATGAAATGGAGACATCTGAAAATACTCAAGCTCACACCATAAAATTGTGTGGTATAAATTCTAAAATGGCATATGTAAATTCTATTGAATCTTTGAAGGCTTTTGATTAAGTGCTCAAGGAGCACAGTAGCAAATGTTTTCCTGTCCTAAAGTCTGTGTTGAAATCTTCATGCTAATTAGTATTAGGGGCAAATGTCACATATGGATTTAAGTGGAAATTTCTGAAGGATATAAAACACAGATTCAGTATTTGACTGAAAATACTTGAAGAGAAGCACAGGAAAGAAAACCTGTATGATATTTTAGAGACAAAATCAATCGCATTTTGAGGAACCTTATTCATTTAATTTTATGTAGGCTCATGTCTAACACTTTGGATTTTGGCAAAACTTTAGACCTAATGATTTAGGGTCAATGTAAATAGGTGGGTAAAATAACACATTGGAGAGACTAGGGAATGTTGATATTGTTATAACAAATGATCATTAAAGAAGCCAATAAGTATATACAATATAATTGGTTCTTTCTTTAACTGCCTTCATTATTTTACAAATTCCAAATAATTTTTAAATTCCTTTTTTTTAAAGATTTATTTTATTTATTCATACAGAACTGGGGTACAGGCCAGAGATGTGGAGGGTGAGAGGATTCACCAGAGGCAGAGGGGGGAGCAGAACAGGCAGATGATCAAAGTACACTGCTGAGGGGAGCAGCGGGCGGGTCAGGAGAGGTCTGCCAGCCATGTGGATCCTCTCCGGGGCAGGCGGAGATGGAAGTCGTGCGGAAGTGGCTTAAACTTCTTAGTGTTGTGCTTTCACCAGCTGCACCACCTGGGAGGGCCCTTAAATTCCTTTAATAACAGAAAATATTTAGTATTTTTTATAATAGTTTATTTTTACATATTTTTGTGCATTTTTCCATCTCAGTTGCAATCCCCTTGGATTTCCCATCACCAAGTCACCCATGTGCCATCACCATAGTTCAGTGCATTTTCCTCCCCCTGCTGTTTTTGATCCCATTCCCCACTCCACCCCCACAAAATGTCTCTGGTATATAGCTGTTCATTATTATTATTATTTTCTCACTTGGTCCGTTATACTCCTACTTTGAAGTAAACTATCAGGTATTTTTCCATTTCTTTCTGGCTTATTTCACTAAGCACGATCTTTTCTAGCTCCATCCATGTTGCTGCAAAAGACATGTGTTCCTTTTTTTCTTGGATGCTGAGTAATAATCCATTGTGTATATGTACCACATCTTTTTAATCCATTCAACCATTTTTGGGCATTTGGGCTGTTTAACATGTCTTTCCAATCGTCAATAAAGCAGCAATAAACATGGGGGTGCAGGTATCTTTTTGAATCAGTGTTTTTGTGTCTTTTGGGTAGATAGCTAGGAGTGGTATTTCTGGGTCTTAGGGAAGCTCCATGTTTAGCAGTTTGAGGAACCTCCAAACAGTGTTCCATAGTGGTTGTACTAGTTTGCATTCCCACCAGCAGTGCAGAAGAGTTCCATTTTCTCCACACCCTTGTCAACATTTATTGTTGCTAGTTGTTTGAAGATGTGCGATTTTTACTGGGGTGAGGTGGTATCTCATTGTGGTTTTAATTTGCATCTCCCTTACTACGAGTGATGTTGAACAATTTTTCATATGCTTGTTTGCCATCTGCATTTCCTCTTGGGAGAAATGTCTTTTTAGCTCTTCTGCCCACTTTTTGATGGGGTTGTTTACTTGTGTTGAGTTTCATCAGTTCTTCGTATATTTTGTGATTAATCCTTTATCGCTAGTTTTGTGTGAGAAAATTTTTTCCCATTCAGTGGGCTGTCTATCATTTGTAATGTCTCTTTTGATGTACAGAAGCTCTTTAACTTGATGTAGTCCCATCTATTTATCCTTACCTTCACTATTGTTGCATTGGGTGCTCTATCTTTAAAGATGTCACTGAAGTGTATGTCGTGTAGTGTTTGGCCCATCTTTGCTTCCAGGTATTTTATGGTTGTTGTTCTTATGTCTAGGTCTTTAATCTACTTTGAGTTGGTTTTTGTGTATGGTGAGAGGTTGTGATCTAGTTTCATTTTTTTTTTTTTTTTTGCATGTAGCTTCCCAGTTTTCCCAGCTCCATTTGCTGAATACACTTTCTTTGTTCCATTGTATCTTCTTTGTTCCTTTGTCAAAGATTAGCTGTCCATAAACCTATGGGTTTATATCCGAGTTTTCTGTCCGAATCCACTGGTCTGTATTGTTCCAATACCATGCGGTTTTGGTCATTATGACTTTGTAGTATAGCTTGAATTTAGGGATTGTAATACCTCCATTCTCTTTCTTCCAAGTCATGAGAGTTTTGGCTATTCGAGGTCTTTTGTTGTTCCATATGAATCTCATCAATATTTTTTTCCTATTTCTTTGAAGAATGTCATTAAGACTTTTATTGGGATGGTGTTAAATCTGTGTACTGCTTTTGGTAAGGATGGACATTTTTATAATTCTGGAGCATGAAGAGGGGATGTCTTTCCATTTCATGGTGTCTTCTTGAATTTCTTTGAACAGTATTTTGTAATTTTCTTTATACAGGTCTTTTACCTCCTTTGTTAGGTTGACTCCCAGGTATTTGATTCTTTTTGTTTTAATTGAAAAGGGCATTTTTTTTCCTGATTGGTTGTTTGTGTATAGGAAGGCCTCTAATTTTTTTGTGTGTTCATTTTATATCCTGCTACCTTGCTAAGCTGGTTGATGATTTTGATTAGTTTCTCTGTGGAATTTTTAGGGTTTTCCATGTAGATTAACATATCATCCGAAAGGACAGTTTTACTTCTTCTTTCCCTATTAGGATTCCTTGTATGTCTTTTTCCTGTCTTATTGCTCTGGCTAGAACTTCCAATGTTATGTTGAAGAGCAGTGGTGATAGTGGACATGCTTGTCTTGTTCCTGATCTCAAGGGAAAGGCTTTCAGCTGATTCCCGTTCAGTTATCTTCCTTCTAGTGGGTCCAGGCTGTTCTCATTTGGGTTGAAACTTAGAGTATGTAAGTTGATACCGTTTTCAGTCCTAAATTCCTTTGCGAACCTGAAAGCAGTGATCTTGGCCTCTTTACTCTGCTGCCACCTTGCCTTCTCCTGTGTATCCCTGCTCCAGGTCACTCTTCCTCCTAGCGAAAGGATAGAATGTACACCTCCATGGCCGCACCAGCCGCCTGACAGAGGACAAGCTGGGGCCCTTTTAGTAATTTTTTTAATTGTTTTTTTTGTCTTTGGTGGTGGAAATAACAATGTATAGGCACTCATGAAAGGTATTGGAGAGAATTCATCTTTATTAGAATAAATTAAATGTATTTAATTCATACAAATATCATATATTTAACAAAACTATAATAGGGTTTGTGTGAAACTGATAGAAGTATAAAATTAGATTTGTGGTCATAAACAGTTGAATTTTACTTTGGTGTTTAAAGTAGGGTGAAATCTTCATTCTAATAGCACTAACCAGTACTCTTAAATATTCATTGTATCAGTAAGGTCTCCTGGCACAACCTCCAAAATCTATTTCAAATCTTTTCATATCTTGCCAATACTGCAATCTTAAGTTTCTATCCTTCTCTCCAGGACTACTCCCAGAGCTTTCTAAAAGATCCCTAAGTCAACCATCCCCAATTCTTTGCCCCCTTCCTCCACTCATCCTCTAAGAACAGCAAGAGTAAAATTTTTAAGATAAATTCCTCCCCTGTTGAAAATCCATCACTGACTTTCTGTCAAACTTGGAAGAAATCCAACTCATAGCTACAGCTTTTACAGTTTGATATAAATCATCCTCTATCTATTCACCCTCACTTTATACCACTTTTATTTTCTACCATGGTGTATGAATCATATAAACTTTCTCTCCAACTCTGAATACAGTATATCTTTAATTATTCAAACATCTTTAGCTGTTTGTTTTTTATTTATTTGTTTATTTATTTTAAGATTATTTATTTATTTATTCATACAGAACTGGGGTACAGGCCAGAGATGCGGAGGGTGAGAGGATTCACCAGAGACAGAGTGGGGTACAGAACAGGCAGATGGACGAAGTACACTGCTGAGGGGAGCAGCGGGCGGGTCAGGAGAGGTCTGCCATGCCATGTGGTCACCTCCGGGGCAGGCGGGAATCGAACTCATGCGGGAGTGGCTTAAGCTTCTTTGTGCTATGCTTTAACCCGCTGTGCCACCATGGAGGGCCTAGCTGTTTGTTTTAACTCAAATGTTCTTGTCAGTGTATACTTGACTGTCTCCTTCATATAATGCATATCTCAGCTTAAATATTTCCCCTTATGTAAATTGCATGTTTAAATATTGCTACTTAACAAGTTACCCCATAACTAAAAACAAGCATTTATTATTTCACAGTTTTGTGGGTTTAATGGTTTAATTAGTCAATTAAGTGAATGCTTTGGCACAGGGTATCTAACAAGGTTACAATCAAGCTATCAAATAGTAATACAATTCTGGAATATTAAATGGGAGAGAATCTACTTCCAAACTTAATCACGGGGCAGGTCTGAAGTATCGATTGGATACTGACCAAACATACTTGTTTATTATCATTTTAGCTTTTTCACAGCGTTCTTAAAACATGCCATTATCTTTCACCAGAATGAGCAAGCAAGAAAAGGACAAGCCCCTCCATCCCCAAATGGAAGTAATAGACTCTTTAAAGGAACAAAAGACTAATACTTATCATAAATAAGAAAGATTTGGCATGAAAGAGCAGAGGACAGTGTTGAGAGAAAACATGGATGAATACAAATTTGAAATTGCTAGGTAATTAGTGTGACTGTCTAGAAACAAATGATTAGCCCATCTGTTAACACCACCCTACCCAATTGTCTTTAAGTATGCAGTAGAACTTAAATTCATTTGGAATGGAGATGCTTTTTGTATCATCACAGGGAAAGTTTCAAGTCAGAATCAGGAAAAGAAGCAGACTGTGTGGTTTATCTTGTATGATCTACCTTTAATACAATGTGTAATAGGGAGTTTTTGGGTATTGAGACAACAAATAAGGGGAGGAAGTAGATAATTTGAGTGACCCTAGGGCTGAAAAATCATTATGGATTCTGTGACAAGAAAAAGTTTTGTGCAGATCTCTGTCCCATCCAGGCTGATCCCAGGCCATCTACAGTATATTCTCAACAATTCAACGTTTCCTTAACTTGTTTATTATGTGATCTTAGCACACATTTGTTAAACAAAATTAATCTGTGACTATTACAATGTAATAGTCTCTTCAGTGTGATTGGAAATGTTTTGTTGGGTGTTAACAATATAACTGGCATATAATGTGGCATGTAGGGTTGATGTATGTATTCATGAAATGTTGCAAAGTTGAATTCCTGAGTGTTCCAATGTTGGGGAGGGGAGGAGTTGGCATTTTATGTTATCCAACAGGTTATTTAGTTAAACAAGTAAGGTAGTGATAGTCCCTCCCCCTTTTTTTCTAGGTCATAACAAGGGAAACTGAGACTATTATAAGATTTGCACTTTCATAATGGTATGTTAAATTGCTTCTACTAAAGACACTACTAAAGCCTTTTTAAACTATAAAATAAAAAAAATCAAAATTACTTGCCCTTGCAATACTTTTCACCCCATGTTTATCACCACATATTTCTAACAGAATAAAAAAAAAACATTCCAATCATACATGTGGACTGAATGATATGTTGTGCCCTATATAAATGAAGCACCTATCTGTATTTAGTGGTTATACTTTTTGATAGAAAATAATACTCCATTTAGGCCTTAGACAGGTTGACATTTTAAACACTGATAAAAACTTATCTGTTTATGTACAATAAGAATTCCATAGAAACCGAATATTCTATCTTTCTGATTTCATATTTTTAGGAACTTAGTTTCATATATGCTGTTTAAAGATACATTTACTTAAATGGTTAAAGTAAGCTAACAAATAATTTAATATAAAGGTTTCCTGAGAATAGTTAATTAACATAAAAATAAAAAGTAAAAATAGCCTGACATTTTTGTTAAAAATTGAACAAAAGTTATCATTAGTTTTTTAGGCTTATGCATTTCTTATAATAGTTTTTGTTTTTGTTTGTTTCCAGCAAATTAATACAAAATAACTCGCTAAAATATTTTTTCTGAACCCTGTTACTTAAATTTTTTTAATGCTACAGTTACATTGTCTTTATGTTAGAATAGTTTATCCAGAGCACCACAAAGTCAGATACATAGTTTAGAATGTTTAAAAATAGCAGAAAAAATTCTGATTAAATCCACTTTGGTAGTTACTATTTAACTGATAGTGGACAATTTTTTATTGCTGTAGTGGACAATTTTTTATTGCCGTGTTTGCTAAAAATAAAAAAAAATAAAACACAATATATTATTGGTAACAACATGTCATTTGAACTCATACTGACTTTCTCTGTTTTGAAATGTTAACATAATTTAGAGAAGATTTTCTCATTATATATATAGTATATAAAAACCAGGATTATAATGAATCTAAAGAAACATTGTCAACCAAAACCACTTTTTGCTGTATTCTGTATAAATCACTCTTTTGGTTTCAGATAAAATTTGAAAATTACAAATATCACTCATAAGATTTTGGCAAACACCCCAATTTTCTCATAGCTAAAGAAATCAGCAGTGATCTTTGCCAGCACTTTACTCTTTTGGTTTTCTTAGTTCTAAAACACCTGTAAATCCCACTCAGTTTGAAAGCCCTACCCCCTTCTGAATCTGTGACTGGGATTCTATCCATTTTATAATGAGTTTATAAATGATGTGTTGACATCATCCTTGACAAAAATTTGCTTGTCATAAGGGCAAAACTAGGAAAGAAGAACGTGAGTTTCTTTGTTCAAAACTAGGTAGTGTCACAGACTACAGTAGCTAAATAATATATTGTTGATTCAAATGTGAATTATAAAGGTGTCCAGTGTGAATAATAAAAGTCTCCTTATATAGGATGCTTTATTTTCCAATAACTAGTGATCTGGATACTTGCCATGATAATAATTACTTCATGTAGGTCACAAACCACTTCAAAGTAAATATATAATGGGAAATACTTTCAAGAACAGTCTGTGAAACTGAATAAACAAAACAAATTTGTATTTTATAATATAAAATACCAAGTTCTTAACATTAGAATCATGAGAATGAGTACTTATGGTTTAACATATCTTCTCAAAATTTATAGTAAAAATTACTATGTTATATTAGCCTCCCCCATAATCACTTGTGGGGTTTGGGTCAAGTAGTGGTTTTGAAATTACTCAAACATACTTGGTAGTTTATATGTAAATAAATGTTACTGTTTGTTATTATACCAAAAGCTTTAAAGCATTGACACAGTATTTTTCCTTCTGGGAGCCATTTTACAATTTAGAGTTTATCATCACTTGAAATACTCCAGTGAAAACAATGCTATCATTTTAAAAATAATATTAAGTGTTTAGACTAACTAGAAAATTAAAATATTCTTAATATCTAATCATAATCTAATCAATAGTTTCATCACATGTCACACACCCAGTGCTATAGTATATTGGTTATTTGAGAAGGCCAGACATGTTGGAATATACAGAAATCTAAAAAACATATTATGCCTGAAAGAAACATGTTTTAATTAAATAAAAAATCAACAAATGCCTAGATAACTGAAGAGAATCAACCCAGGAATTGAGATTAAGGGAAAGGTGTGTCACTAGATTCTTATCTTATTTACATTGCAACCATTAAATTGTTCATCTCTATCACACACTTGAGAAACAATATAGTTTCGATTCATTTTCATTTTCAAGTGTTTTACTTGAAATATGGGCTGTTATTTATTCAACACAATATTGCTAGCTCTCTTTATTTTTCCTCAACTCTCTGCCTGGAATTTTTTATAATATTTATGACCACACGTTGGAGAGCTGTGAGGATCAGCTTCATTCTACTCACTTTGTATCACAGGACAAAACAAAACAAAAACAAAACAAACCTCAAGGCCTGGAGATGGCAAATGCATTATTCAGTATCACACTGCAGTTAGACAAGGTACAAATCTTTTAATTCAGTCATAGTTCATGAGTATCTGTGAAGAATAAACTAAACACAAACTGGCATATATGTGGCATATGTTCATTTGCTATACTTAGTACAAATTTCTCTCAGTTGGGATTGTGCTTTGCTTGTTTTAACTGTGCATTCAGCATTGATCCTGGTTGGCATTTATCAGGTCAATTATTATCAGGTTTTACCGTGAGGTGTTTTTTTTTTTTTCTTTTGAGCATATGCTTTCATAAAATAAAGGAATGCTAAAAACAGCTACTTTATGAGACTGAGGTTATGCTACCTATTATGATGACAATTACCTCGACAATCTGGCTTAAACTGTTAGCTCAGTTTTTCATTTTTTTGTATATCAGGCTTTATTCAAATGTGCAAAAAAAGTTTTGTGGAACAAAATAGAATGACACATTATGCTGAGAATTGGTCCTACATAAAGCTGATAAAGCAGGATTCAGAGGTAGTAATGGGACATGTTTATATTAAAAGCAGTGAGGAGACACTTTAGAAGTGAAGAAGAAAGTGAGAAGCTATGAATGCTTCTGGTTCCATCGGACAAGCAAGATGGTCTGAGAGCTGATAGTGTCTCTAGTGTTCCAAATAGCAGAAAGGTGTTAGGAAGGAAATTGGCACATTTAGCCTACACAACAGAAGCTGTTCACTCTAACAGATGCTCCAAAAATCTTTGAAATCACCTATGGAAGCTTATAAGTGAAAGGAAATACAAGTTAAATATTTATAGTAGCAATTAAGCATGATTTAAAGAGCACAAAACATAAGAAGCATTTAAATTCTGAAACTGCCTTGTGCCTTAATTTCCTCATCTGAAAAATGACAACTGTAACAATCTCTCTGCACTATAACTATTTTAGAATAATACCCTTCTCATTTATCCTTATAAAATCTCTTGTGATTGGGTTGTAGAACATTTAAATATGATACCTATCACTCTTGAATTTATGGTAACTTACATGACAAAGAACATTTGGGCAGGCCTGATCTAATCACATATGACTAACAATGCAGTATTTTTTTTCCAGTTGCAGCCAGAAACAGGAAGTCTGCTATTATAGGTATGACGAGAATATGGGTATCACTGCTGGTTTTAAGATTGAGGGAGCCATATGTGTAAGAATATAAAGCTGGTTAAAGGTGTTCTCATGGAAAGGGAAACATCAGTTAACAGAATAATGATCAAAATTTGGTGACGCCTGAAACAACTTGCACATATGGAAATACTGGAGACATTTTTTTTGTAGGGGAAGTCTAGTGTTGCCAAACTTCATCATTCCTCTTCTGAAAGGCCTTGCTTCTCCCTCATATCAAAAATAATCTGGTAGAATATGCATTCTTGTCTTTCAGTTACTACCTTTGAGTATTTAATTAGGTCATTTCATTTCCCCCTTGCCTGCAGCTTGCTAAAAAATTTTTTGGAGGTCTGATGGCACCACATTTAGAACTTATTTGCCTATCTCCATACCCTTCGACTGCCACAACGGTCTCTTTGTCTTGAACTCTTGGTGATTGCACTATTATGCTTGGTGGAAGTCTTGTTGCTCTTAGGCAATTAGATGTTTGTTTTTTTTTTTCTTTTTAATGTTTATTTATGCATACAGAGCTAGGGTACAGGCCAGAGAGGCCGGTGAGAGGATTCACCAGAGACAGAGAGGGGAGCAGAACAGGCTGACTGATGGAGTACACTGCTGAGGGGAGCAGCGGGCAGGTCAGGAGAGGTCTGCTGCACCATGTGAGTCACCTCCTGGGTGGGGATCGAACTCATGCTGAAGTGGCTTTAGCTTCTTAGTGCTGTGCTTTTACCCACTGCACCACCAGGGAGGCCCTAGATGTTCTTTTAATATGTAGGGACCTGTGTATTTGCTTTCTTCCTGAGATTTCAGATTTCCATTATGTTATTAGTTTGAGTAAGGTCTCTGTTATCTCTCTCTCTTTCTTCCGTGATTCCTATTCTTCTGTTGACTATCCTAATGGAGTCATATTGTTCTCAGAATTACCTTCCTCCTTTCAGTCTTCAAATTAAATTTACACAATAATAAAATAACAAAATCTAATCAGAAATAAGGAAAACATTAGAGAAATTTGATGGAATTTTAAAAAGCCAGTTATTTAAAATAACAGTGAGTTGGTAAGCATTTGTCTGACTAAAAGGATAGAGAACACATTAACAATCTCAGAAATGAAATAGGAAAACCACTGTAAATCTCACAGATATTCAGGGCTACTAAAGAAACACCATAAATAACTCTATACCCACAGATTTGATAAGGTACCAAAAGTAGCCCAGCTCCTTGAAAGTCATTCATCTCAACACCCACAAGAATAGGTAAGGCGGATAGTTCTATATCACTGTTGTGTTGATAATTAATCTTCCAAAATAGAAAGCCACAAGTTTAAATGACATAGTTAAACCTGACTAGCAATTTAAGGAAGAAGTTATATCAGTTATCCAAAATCTCAGAATTTAAAAAATTTCAGCAATATTTCTATAATTTTAAGAGGTCAGCATCACCCTAATTTGAAAACCAAAGGAAAGACTTTATAAGAAAACTACACAGCAGTGTATCTCAAGCACAAATTAATTTGAAACCTTCAACAAAATGTTAGCAATAAAGCATGACTGAGTAGGGTTAAACTTGGTATCCTAGACTGGTTTAGCAGTACAATCCCACCTCCCCACACACACAAACACACATATGTTCAGTAACATATATATGTGTTGGGGGTGTAAAATTGCTAAGTTTGTGTACTAAGCAAGTAATCATGTGATTATGGCATTGGGTACAGAAAAAGCAATATAGTTGAGATTTAAAAAGTAAACAATGTACAGAGGTGAACTTTCTCAACTGATAAAGTATAGTTATAGAAAAAATTACTTCTAACAGCTTTCTAGAATCAAACTCTATTTAAAAACCACTAGCTTTCCCCCTGAGATGAGGAACAAAGTAAAAATTAAACTTTGTTTAAATATGCCTTGTTCATTTTTGTAGAAACTCGAAAGAGTTGAAAAGGTACAAAAATAAATTCTGTTAAGGTTGCAAGATTGAAGGTTACTGTAGATGCAAAAATCAACTGCAAATATCAATTTCATTGCTTTTGTAAATAAAATTTTAAATTAAAATTGTAATATGTATATTATGGTTCCCTAAAATTAAGTTATTAGATATGAATCTAACAAACTCTGTTCAAAATCTTTATGAAGAGACCTATATATCTACAATGAATGTAACCTAAGAATTGAATAGAGAAAAAAAAATCATAGAAGGGTTCATAATTGTTAAAGTAGCAGTTCTTCAAACTTATTCTATAAATTAATGCAATTCAGCAAGGTTTTTTGGATATTGACAAACTGATTCTGAAAGTTATATGGAGAGAAAAACGACCCAGCATAGCTAATGCAATTTTGAAAAACAGAGTTGGAGAACAGGTACTCTCTGACTTGAAAAGTGTATAAATCAACAATAATCAAGATAGTATAATATTATGAAAGTGGTTGTATAGGTCACAAATATCATCTATGAATTCCAGTGGCTAGAAGCAATACTGATCAATAAGAAATGTAGCTATTTCCAGTCCAGTTGAAAATATATCAGTTCTATACTTTATCATAAAAGCATATATGGGAGAAAAATTATTTTTTACTGTAAGGCCAGCATATATTCTGAACTAGGAGTTGTCTATATACTTTCCTAGAAAAAAATAGCTCCTTTGGTTTTATGGTCATAGTAATTTTTCATACCCTACTCAGTAATATTTGTGCTACACAATTCTATAAAAATTGACAAATACCAACAATATGAAGCATTTTTCAAACACAACTCATTACTCCAATTTTTACATCTTGTGACTATCATAATACCTAGCAATATTACTCATATATTAGTTTATTGTCTTTTAATTTTATATGTATTTCAGCATAAAGGATCTAATGTGATAATTTGATATGGAAACTTTCTTTGAAGTATTTGGAAGGTCATTTTAATGATTTAATTGCATGTATTTATTACTGAGTAATGGTTTACTATGTTATTTAAGGGTATAGTTTCACAGTTTTCAGATGTAGGTTATCACATCACTCTCACCACCAAAGCATCCTTAATTCTCCACCAGAGCCCATTGGGCCCCTCCTCTCTTTGCTTCTTTCCCACTGGTCCTCAGGATACCCTCAGTTCTGTAGTTAGATTTCTAAAGTTTGGTTTAGGTTTAATTTTATTTCATTATATTCTGCATATGAGTAATCATTTGGTTTTCTTTAGTGTAATCCATGTTGTCTCAAATGTCAGTATTTCAATTTTTATAACAGTAAATAGTATTGAATTGTTTTTATATATTTGTGTGTATTTATGTTGTTGTCTATATGTATGTGTATATATGTATGTGTGTGTGTGTGTGTATGTAAATGTATGGGTATCTAACAGGCAGTGGGTATGTAATTGTTTTAAAACATGGGTTTTGTGGCCCACCCTGGTGGCGCAGCGGGTTAAAGCACTGCATTAGGAAGTTTAAGCCACTTCCTCATGAGTTTGATCCTCGCCTGCCCCGGAGGTGACCACATGGGGTGGCAGACCTCTCCTGACCCGCCCGCTGCTCCCCTAAGCAGTGTACTTCGTCCATCTGCCTGTTCTGCTCCCCACTCTGCCTCTGGTGAATCCTCTCACCCTCTGCATCTCTAGCCTGTACCCCGGTTTCTGTATGAATAAATAAATAAATCTTAAAAAAAAAAAAAACAAAAAAAAAACATGGGTTTTGTAAATAGTACTGAAATGAACAATACCTTCCTAAATAAATTATCACTAATAAGCCTCTAGGATTAGATAATTTAAAAGAATGAACATTCAAATCTAGCATATGTTTGTAGGCACTTATATGATAAAATTAAAAACATTAATTGAAACAAAACACTAAACATTTCTTCCAAGAACATACAAGAAAAGATCTTTTTTAGGCAACAGATTTTTGTCAAAAAAGAAAAAATAGGGGTTCTTTTTCTATTCGATCATTCATAGCAACAGTCACTGGGCAGCAGTTATGGGGAAGACATTCAGTGAGCTTTAATGAGAAATAAAGAGACAAGATTGAAAATATAACTAGGAAAAGACTGATTCTAAACATTAAGATACTAATGAAATCGGACCAAAAAGAGTGGCTGCTGAGTTATAACAAGGGTAAGAAAAAATGAGGTACTGTTCAGAAAAACAAAGCCACAGTGCACGTTAGTCTTCCACAGTGGATATCAGTCTTAACAGAATTAGTGTATCATAAAATATGGGTTTTTACAGTTGTTATGGTAATATATTTCTTACATATTGGAAGAACTAAATATCAATGTGGAGCTTCATATAACGTTTAGACTTCATTAAAAATGTGGTAGACTATGTTAAATTCTATGGGTTGAAATAAATCCTCAGATTATTTTATTTTAGCAAGTGATAGGTCTTTTAGGTTCATTCATTAATGCTTTCTGCCAAATATTCACATCAAAGCCATCTCATCAAAAAATTTATACTAGCCTTCTATGGGGTTTCTATATCCCTTGCATGCCAAGTAAGGAAAGTTGCATAATACCATGTTAAATTGTTGTCTTTTGAGTAGGAAAGCAGACTTGATATTCTCTTTTTTATTATTAGTTAGCTCTGTGATACTGAGAAAGTTAATATTTCTGGAAATTGAGGATTAAAGATAAAACATAATTTTATGATAAAAATACAGTAACACAATTAGAGTACATGTAAAAACCAATGATATATTTTTTATTGTTACCATATCTCAGGAAATAAAAACATATTAGATATATTTAAGTAGGAAATGACTTAGTTGTTGCTGTTTCTTGAAATACTTGATCACAGAATCCAGGATAGACTGATGTCTTGGAGAGGCTGAGTTACGGTGGCAGTAAATACATTGATACAACATTCCAGACAAAAGCTACTAGTCTTTATCAGCTCAGTCTGCCATAACGATTATCATAGTTTGGGTGGCTCAAACAACAAACATTTTATTCCTCAATGCTCTAGGCTGGAAGTCTTCAGTGAGAACACTGTATTGTTGATTCCTAGTAAGAAATATCTTCCTGGTTTGAAGGCAACTGCCATTTTGATGTGTGTACGCATAACCTTATTTGATTTTAGAGAAAGGAGTTTAGGAGAATAGACCTGATATCTCTCCTAACATGAGACCAGGGGCCCCAAATTTGTATCCAATTTAACCATATTTACATGTTTATAAACCCTACCTCTAAATAATTATGTTGGAGCTTAGGATGTCAGCCAACTCCGTTTACTCCACAGCAGTAATGAAGGTCTAAAACAGTATCAATAGTGGGAGTAAGATAAATTATAAATGGGAGACAGTGATTCAGACAAAATGTGACATCAATCTTGCAAAGGGCATTAAGATAAGCTTTCACAGATGACATCAAGATGCTATCACAGTTGACTGGAAGAGTATGATGCACTAACAGAAATTAAAAAGGAAAAAAAAAAACAATTTGGTATAAGATGGAGAAAGTTTTAGTTGTAACTTTCCAGGAGGCAGTTAAAAAAAAAATCAGTTATAAACTCTTGTAGGTATCAGTACCTAGCCATGAGAATTCCATGAAACACAAAAAGAACACTGAAAAGAAGATAGTCCTGTGTTCAGGAACTCACAGTATGGTGAACTGTTGGACTAGAACTTAGTGAAGGGATAAGGTCTGGCATTTAAGGACTCATACATGTTGAGGTGTTAGTGGAAAGCATATTTCACAAAAATTCAAGGCAAAATATGGCAGACAGTTTGTTTAATCTCTCTGTGTTGTTCCATATTTATTATTACAATAAATTTTGTGCATAAAAGTTGTATGGGTATGTAAATTGAATTTTAAAATTAAGTTTTTTGAGGAAAAAGCATTTAAATGTATTATTGAGAGGTTGATCAAGACATTTGTCCCTTAGTTTCAAAGATAAAACAAAGCCCTAAAGTGTTTATTTAAAATGAACTTACCAATAGGAAGAAAGTGGGAGCCAATTTGTACAGCTGCAGTTGACTGTGAGACTCTAATAACTTACTAAATCACTGTCTTCATTAACAGTTTAATGAAAGTTGGTCACAAAGCATCCCTTACTTTATTCTCTTAATTTTAGGATGAGTGGATTAATTAATAGTAGAACATATATTTCTATTCACTATTCATGTGACAGTGAGAATTTTCTCTTACTATCAGGGAGGAAAATTAAAGACAATCTTCCTTGCCATCCGTTTCACATAAGAGAAGATAACAGGAATGTGTTGTTTGACTCAACTACTTTATACTAGCAGTTTCAGCCATGCAACAATTAAGTAATTATTTTAGATTAACTTAAAATTTATGGCTTCCATTTCAAAAAGTTATGTGGATACTAAGGGTTATCCCTTGTTAGCAGGAAATTCAAGCCAAACCTTTGCAGAATATTAAAAATTCTTTTCTGGGTATCTTTCCCATATATTGGGCATAGCAAATTCTAAAGAGTATCAACCCTGTATAACGTGTATGTTAAAAATAATGAAAACTTACTGGCAAAATGTATGTGTATTGTACACTGAAAGATAAAAGATCACATTACTCTGATTTCTATAGATTTTTGCCTCACAATGCAGTAACCACTGGTCATGTGGTTATTCATACATGAAATGACATCTTTAAAAACAAAAACAAAATCAGTTTTTCACTTGCATTAATTATATTTCATATTCTCACTAGCTATTCAAATCTATTGAGTATATATTGGACTACACAGAATTTATCGTAATTTCATCATCTAAATTTTACTTTAGACAGTCTGTATCCTCAGTAAGTTGACTGCCTAGTAGCAAGAGATAAATTAATTAGAATATTAAAATATCCCTTAAGACAGGCTAGATTCTAGAAATAAAACAGCAAATGAGGAAGGTAAGATATCAACTGTAGCAGAGATTGCATTTCACAAAATTAGTATTTCCTCCATAACATACTGTTCTGGGAATGATTTATTCCTTGAGATTCAGGTTGGCATCTTAATTTTAACTTTGTTAAAGTGTGAGCTTGGTCCACAGGGTTCCAGATAGTCACATCAAACCTTTAATGGCATTTCTCTAAATGTAAGCAAAAAAACAGGTCCTCTGTTTCCAAACTGCTAGATCAAATTCATTTATGAGCCATATGTGAACCCAACAATGAAGATGAAATGATTCACTGGCTATGATGAAATGTGCACTCTGTATCCTGTTTATTGTGCCACTGAGAATTCAATGACTGTAGAATTTCAGTAATTGAGGGCAGAGGACTTGTATAAGTAAACTTCAACTAGGTGGACAGAAGGAATGTTAATATTCTGATCACAACTATCCACAGCCCTGAATTTGACAGCCAGAGACAGATTCACCTGGCATGTAACAAGACAACATCAGGTGGCTCTGTTTGAGGTAAGACTTCATGCAGCCAGAGAGATGAAGAGACGATGCCACAAAATGTGTGAGTCTTAAATACAAGTGTCCCTGGCCAAGCTTGTATTTATTGGCACAAGGTTTACCTGTCACACTCAGGGATTCTAGACTCACCTTTACATATGTATCATGATACTATCAATGACAAGCAGGGATAACTTATGAACATTTGAAGGAGAGTATACTTCATTAGTGGTTTGATAAAATAATTCCCCTTGTCCTTTAAAAATGTTCATTTTGCAGGTTATTGAAATAATGTGGACCATTCTGAAGGCTCACATTCAAGTCTACTAATATTCCTGTGCTTCTCTTTATTTGGTTGAGTCCTTGTAGGATTGGGATTTGTACATTTATATAAATCTTTATTGTGATTCCAGGAATATGCTACCCACAGAGACCTATTAGCCATTTGAGAATTCCCCATGCTTACCTCTAGCTTTTACTTACATCAATTTCTGGAATGCCCTTTACCCAGATAATATTTATATTTTTTGATACACCATCAAACTCAAGTATCAACTCTAAGCATTCTGAGAGTGTTTATTGAGTAGTCACTATGCTCTAAGCACATTTCTTGACTCAGGGATATGACAGTGATCATATGACACAGGTCCTTGCCCTGCTTATGTTTAATATTTTGGGGAGAGGAAAAAATAAAGGTAAACAGTTTTAAAGGCAAGGCTATATTTATTATATGAAGAAAACTAATTCAAAGTAGAGAATGAAGCAGGCTGTCTTAGGTAAGTGGTCAGGAAAACTATTTGAGAGGAATTGTTAAAATAAAAAATTCAAATGGAGTGGCAAAGTAAGTCATGTGACCTTTGAGAAAATCATGTCTACCAAATGTAAAGCAAACGTAAAACCTGTAAATTAGCACAAAATACACAAGGATAGTAAAAGAAGTGTGGAGGATAGTAGTGAGAAATGCATTTAGAGAGTGAGGCAGCGCTAGATAAAACATTGGCATTGGGCTTAAACTTTGTGTGACTGGGGGTCATTGAAAATTTTGAGATGGGAAGTATATGATCTGTATTAAGATTTAGAGCTATATTTGAATGCCAAGTTGGGTTTAGGTGAAAGGGTGAGGATTGTAAGTCAGGAGGCCAGCTGGGAAATCACTGAAGCAGGTACTGGGAGATGGAGCCCAAGCTTCTGAACTAATCAAATTCAGGAAAATTTGAAAGAGGCTGCATTCCTGCTGATATATTGGGTATGACATGTAAGGGAAATGTAAGAGCAAAAGGTAATGTAAATTTTTAGCATGAGCAACCAGATGAATTTGGTTTGACTAAAGGAGCAGTTTATGTGTCCTTTGGTCATCTATCAGGAGTTTTGTTTCAGCCATGACAATGTTGATATGGCTGGTAGGCCTACATGATTACTATTTTTAATAGACAGGTGGATATATAATTTTGGAGATTGGGAATCATTTGTAATCATTAAAAGCCATGAGATGGATTAAAATTACTTATGGAGAAGGTACATAGTGGAGAGAGAAAAGTTCAATAATTTAACACATATGCTAATCATATAAATGGATTAGTATAAGTTGTTGGTAAAGAATTTTTCTTAAGAGCTATCAGAAACAATTGGCCTAACATAGAAACCAGCCAAATTGTACTCTGTATTTTAATTTTATTATGTCTCACACCATAATTTTATTTGTTTTTGATAGCTAGGACCTTTCCCCAAACTAAACTTTCCACATAAGAGACATTTAATAAACTGGCATGGGAAGAGGTCACAGGACTATGGTGATGACACGTGGGTGAACTGGTGGTGGGAAGCCCGTGGGGACTATAACTCAGATGAAGAAATGCACAAAATGAAGAGTGATGTAAAAAAATAGATTAACAACAACAGCAAAAAAGGTTTAAAATAAACTATTCTAATAAATAGATGTCTGAACAAATGTTTGTCTGTTGGCCAAGGAAATTCTGAAACATTTATGGGAAAAAATAAATGGTACAAAGCTATACTTAAATTGACTATTACTGGAAGACAGTGATAATGTATTCATTCCTCTGTAAATCACACGTTTTACTACTGTAATCTAAATTCTGTTTATTGACATCTCTTCTTCCAATTTTTTTTTTACCTCATAGCTTCCTGTTGAACAACAGCTTCATGTGTTGTTTGTTTTTGCTTGTTTAGAGACTAAGCTCCTTTCCCATTGTCAACTTTATTTCTCTCACTGTTCATGTCCTCACCACCCATTCAAAATGTAGATCAGCTTCCACAAGGCTGTCCAGTGGGTCAAACTTTAAGTTAAAATCAGCAGGGGAGTCTAAACACTCAGACTTGTGATATGGCACCTATGCCCGCGGGCAGGTATCTGCAGTTGATTGGCTTCAGGTGTTTGCCTGCAGGAGCTCATTGAAAGTCAATGCAAATGAGGCCAGTTTTCCTAGCTCAAGATATTAACCTGCGGGAACCTTGTAGGCACAGGTGTATTTTAGGACCTTAGCAGTGTACTTTTTAAACATATGTATAACATTATATATTAATCACAAATACTAGGTCAACAAAGTAAGTACTCCATAAAGTAGGTGAAAGAGTAGATGAGTCAATAGGCAAAATGGTAGAATAAGGTACAGTGATTATGTCCTAGGTTTATGTTTCATCTCTGCCATCATTCTAGCACTCACCTGGTCATGATTATAAGAAAATATAATTAAAAAAATAATGCATTTTAATACGTGGAAGACATAAGCAAATCAACTGCAATTTATTGTGTTTTACTATAAACACTATTGTGTTTTAAATACAAGAAATTAAATTTCAGCTAAAATACATAGGGATGGGTATTCTGGGTGGCACAGGGGTTAATATTCAGTGCTATCAAGCTATCACCAGCCATTGCTGCATGAGTTCGCTCCCTGGCCAGGGAGGTGACCCATGTAGCACAGAGACCTCTCCCACTGCTCCCCTCAGTGGTGATTTCAGTGGATATGCCTGTTCTGATTCCCACTCTGTCTCTGGTGAATCCTCTCACCCCCCCCCCACACTTTTCCAGCCTATATCCCAGTTCTTATATGCATAAAGAAATATTTTTTTTAAATAAAATAAAATCCATAGGGCCTGAGTATTTTATTTCTGAATTATATCAAGTGTTTAAATTTTAATTCTAAAATATCATATTAAGTTACAAATTTGAGTATTATTAATTGAAGTGCTGTTCTTTATTGTTTTTTTCTTTTTAAAACTGGCTAGTGTTTTAAGATGTTTTATAAGTAGAAACATTAAACAGACTCATCTTCTCTAACTTCCTCATGATTTTGCCCTAACCGGAAATGCTATCAGCACTCATACTGTCACACACATACTTAAATGTTGCCTTCAGAAACACTTTTATAAAGTTGTGGGTTTTTCTTCTCTCCCTTTATTTAATAACTTTTCTGAAACTAATAAGTGTTCTCTATTTTCTACAATCTTTTTACTCCTGCCTCCATAACATACATTCTCATGGAATTGAATTGTAAAGAGAATTCTTTACAAAACAGTGTTTGTACAATGGTGTTTAGAAGATGTGAAATTTTGAGACTCAAGAAGGTAGTGGAAAGGGTTGGAGAGATGTTACAAAGCTTTATGCAGCATTCAAATTAAAACATATATTTGACATTTACAAGGGATTTAGACTGCTATAATTTCATATGCAGGTGGGTGCTTAATAAATAATTTTTGGTGATAAGCCAAGAATGTGCTGTATATAGGATTTGAGCATATGCTCCATGGTATTAATGATAAAACATATGTTTAAAAACATTTCCATCCAAGCCTGGGACATATTGCCTCCATCCTTTACTGAACATCTCCTCCAAAAAGGTCTCCTCATTTTGAAATAAAAATGTTTTAAAATCTAGGAATGTTCCCCTACTTGACTTTTTCCTGCTTGCCAACAATGTAACCTTCAAAAACACAAGTCTGATAGTGTCTGTCTTGCTTAAAAACTTTCCAAGTCTATAACATGGCACCTGGAATCCTTCACACATTTACAACCTGATCCTAATCTTCTGTTTCTTCCTTGGCTAATTTTTCACTAAACTCTCCACCCATCCCATTACACAGTTACATTGTTCACTGTTCTCTAAACACATCATGAAGTTTCACACTGCCATGCTCTTTTACTACTATTTAATCAGCCTGGAATGTGTTTTCCAACCTTTTCTGCTTGGTGAGCTCTTTCAACTTTAATTCTTTTATTCAAAAAGTTTTCTCCATTGAATTTTTTTCTGATTCCCTGACCTTTCTCTGCCTAGTCCCCTTTCATTACCAACTAGCTGCTCTAAATTAGTGACTCCCATTTGCACCCACACTTTCTTTGACTTTTTTTAAAAAAAAATTTAAATGATTTATTTTTATTCATGCAGCAAGAACTGGGGTGTAGACTGGAGATTCAGGGATGAGCTAACTCAGCAGAGAGAGAGAGAGAGAGCGGGGAGTAGAACAAGCAGATGTACTGAAGCCCACTGCTGAGGGGAGCAGTGGGCAAGACAGGAGAGGTCTGCTGCACCATGTGGATTAGCTCCCTAGTCTGGCATTGAAGTCAGGACTTTGTGGTGATACCTGAGACTTAACTCCCATGCCATGGAGGAGGCCAGTCGGCATTTTATTTAATGTGGGATAGAGCAGAATTGACTAGTGTACAGATAGTTAATATGAGATCCTTCATATTCTGTTCATTTGGGTTATTCCTTTGTATTTATTTGGATACATGATATTTTTATATAAATAATTTAAACTGAATTCTACATGACAAATTGATATAGAAAATATTTTAAAAAAGAAAAATATTCAGTTACCTCAGTTCCAAAATTCAGAAGTGTTTTTTTTTTCTACTTGATCACATTCTTCCAGAGTTATAGATTGATTTTTTGTTTGTTTTACAGAGCTTGTCAGACACAGAAATCAGATCACTTAAAAAAGGACATCTCCTTAGACTATGCAGCTTGATTTAATTCAGTCATGCTTCTCTTTGTACACTGGAAGAGCAGATCTAGCTTTCACCTTTATACTTTATAGCAGGTACCTTAACATCAGCATGTATAGTTACGTTTTTATGAACACTGAAGCTATTTCTTATTACAGTCAACAAACCTGTAGTGTATTTCTTGGATAGATAGCTTTCTCTATTTGGGCCACCAAAATTTTAAGTTCCATTTTGTTCACTTTCATATCTATCAAAAATAACAAGTTTCATTAATCCAGAAAAAAAAGAACAAAAAAATAGCAGATTCATCAGTTCCATACTGTGAAATCTGTAGTGTGTATATGGCTTGTTTTTTTAAGCATGGATGTATATATAGCAAACCCAAAAACATTAGCAGATCCTCACTACATATTTGGAAATGTTAGCCTGTGTGTCTATAAAACTACCTTTGATCTGATTTGATTTAGAGTATTTCTTTACTTGTAGCAGTCTCCTTAAGAACAAATAAAAATCTCTGGGGTTATTGGGTCTCAAACATTTAAATGGAAATGTGGAAATTTTGGTATTTGGTACTAATTAAAGATTTTTACTGGTTGTTACATCACTATTACTCAGGATTAAATAGTTTCCAATCATTGCATACACACTAATTACTTTCCTTTAGTGTAATGCAAAATACCAAATTTTTAAAAACTGTATTTGTATTCCTCTGATCAGTTATATTTTTAAATGGACAGTTACTTTTAATTTCCTTTCATGCTGTTATTTATCAATCTTTAGTCAGAAAAAAGAAATGCTCCTTTTGGAAAGCAGAGGGACTCTTAAGTGTGGAGACGTCCACTGGGCAGGTTCTTGTGGAGAGGTGCTATTCTACACCTCTGGTCACAGTAATCTCTGCTTTTACTCTTTAACCATTTCCTATCACCATGTGGTAGGCTATGATGACAATTCTTCTCACATGAAATTGTCTACTAATATATTTAATTCTATCCACCAGGATTATGAGCTATTTGTAGAAAGGACAAATTCATCTTTGTTCTATTGAGCAGAGCAGAATATGTGACTGAGATTAGCTGTTTGATCAATTTGCTGAGTCACTGTATATATAAGTGAGTAGTTTTTCTATCAAAGATAGTACTTTAAAAGCCCATTTTTGTTATTTAATGTAGGTATGATTGACTCAGTTGAAATGGTGTTTTGGAAAGACAATAGTCATAGCTTAGATTTTTATTTTCAAACATGAGGCTTAAAATTTATAATTTAAATTGGCCATATATTCCTCATTGTAATCAGGAAAAATTTGTGATGTTGAAAAAGGAAAGGCCTGTAAGCCAGTGAAAAATTAGTTATGCAATCTGATGCACGTTCACATAATACTCTTTTAGATAATTGTGACATACTTTAGATGAAGCCTTTTGGGATATAGGAATTATATATATTATTATAGTGACTGGGTCAAGAGTATTTGTTAAATAAATTAATGAATGAAAACTTAAAAATTACAGAGGCTAGAACAAACATTTGGGTCGGAGATTCTGAATAAAGTTCTTATAATGAGGCTTTGAAGCCCAAGGAACATTTCTTTAACTTCTTGCAAAGGAGTCATATTTTTTCTGAAATTAAAAAAAAAGAGAGATTGAGGACAAGTTACAGGGTAACTAATCGTTGAAGAAAATAATGCATATTTGAAAAAGGCAAATGCTTATACTTTGACTTGAGAAATAATTTCCCCTCATAATTAAAACTCACTCTTTACAGTGTTCTTCAGTTTTATCTTTGGAGACAAATTAGAAGGCAGCTAGAATGGTGAGCTTGTTCTTTCCTGTTCTTGGTGAATATGTTGACCATCTGATGATAGAATGAACCAAAAATGGGGGCCCTTCCTACCTGTCATTTTCATTTGTGCTCCTTGCCTCTCCTATACTTCTGCAAATAATTATGTTTCTCTGTAGAAACAATTTGGCTGTCATTGCTCCTAGCATTTCTTTAAAAGTGCTCTTTGAAAAAATCTGACTGGAAATAATTTCTAGAATCATACACACAGTGTCTTAACCTTAGAGGCTGGATGCACTGTTCCCTCTCCTGAATGAGAGCAGGAAATTTGAAATGCAGTGTAGCATGAACGTCACTCCTGTTTTGCTTTCTGGAGTAGCTTTCTGGCTGCTGGTAGTAGCTTATACTGTGAAAGTTTTGTACACTTCCATCTCTGCAGATAAATTCTCTGATCACTTTTTTATATTTCCATATTTTCTAGTAAAGATATGTGACCATTTCTCTGACTTTGTATAATCACAGTGACTTACTGTCACAACCTTTTGTTGTATACCTTGTCAATCTCAGCTCTCAAGTATAAGTAAACCTTGTCAATCTCAGCTCTCAAGTATAAGTAAACTACAGAAATTAAACCATCAGACTCCAAGTCACTCAGACAGAAAATACTATATATGAGTTTCTACTTGATTTATTGTCCAGAGAATTACTAAAATGCTTAATACATTATTTTGAATTATTTCACGATATACCAATTGTGAGTAAAATTCAGTGAGAATTCTCCTTGTCTGTTTAAGGACTTGTTTTTCCACTGAAGTTCATGATCTTATGTAGCAGGTGTTTTATATTGGTCTGTGTATTTACAAAATGTTTCTCTTCCCCTGTCTCCTTTAATGCTGGAAAATGAGCAAGTGCAAGAGTATAATATATTCACTACATAATATTTGGTTTTAAAATATCTAAATAACACTCAGGATAATACCAAATGTTTTTAGCCTTTCACATAAGCATTTTATCAGTACGCAGGAATCTTTGAAATATAAACCAATTACACAACTTTCCTGAAACATTTTCTTCCTGATGGAAGGTATTCATCTAGAAGTCATGAAACCTCATGGAATTAAACCAAACTGGTACTAGGCATCTGATTGTCAATTTTAGTTGACATATTAATCCATCTCTCCCTTTGCTATGCTGTAAGTCAACTGCATTGTATAAATCAGTAAGCTAGTGGATGGAATTGAATAACAACTTTGTAAAATGGGGGAGGCATATACAATGCATAAATTCATAACTGTCATAGTATCAGTAGGAATTTCTAAATAAACCTATACATTAGCAACTACTAAAAAATCAGAAGCAATTTCCAGAGATTGAAAGTTTCAGGAAGGTACTTTTCAGTGAATTTGAAATGTAACAGGACTTTATTTTTTATAAATCGACATTTCATATCTATGGACAATATTAGGAGTGACATAAAAACCACAATATGATTATACCATGCCTTGGTTCCTGCGGACAGCGCTCATGAGCCTCTTTGCCTTATATTGTTAGCTCTAAGTTATCTCCAGTCTCCACTTGATGTTTAGGATGAAATATTTGAAAATGAAAGAACTAGTTTTTATTTTTGGGTTTTTGATATCTATCCAGAGGGTGGAAAACACTTTACTGGTTATTATTAAATCAAGAAATTTTATTCCTTTTTAAAATGTTTTGTGTAGAACTGAGTGTAGATCAGCGGTTGGGCAGGGAAGAGTGGTTAAGAGGATTCACCAGAGACAGATTGAGGAACAGAACAAGTGGATTTGCTGAAATATACTGCTAATGCAAATAGAGGGTGAGACAGGAGAGGTACCACATACTGTACCATATGTGGGTTAGCTCCCGGGTCTGTGATCAAACTCGGCCATTAGATGATATTTAACCACTAGGCCATCAGAGAGGCCCATTTTTATTTTAATCAATAATTGAGTAGTGCTGTCACTAATTCTACATCTCTAAATCTCCAATGAGATGCCCTGGATATATTTTTATGTTAGCATGTTTTTATGACTTATTTGAAGTTATAGAATAGTCAAGGTATAAGCTTAAGTCAGTAAGTGATCTAAGTAAGGATTTGTTTCCTTCCTTTCCCAGTTCTGACATATGGGGGAGGGAGGGTTTTTTCTTACTCTTTTCCAAGAAGGCTGAAAACATAAAATATTTGAACAAGTTAAAATAATAAAATACAAAATATTTTTCATCTAGAGGTAGCTTGTAGAATTGAAAAGGTACAAGAACAGGAGATCTTTGTGTAAAAGTAGAAGATCACAAATATAATTATATAATTACTCCTTACAAAAGTATTTTTATTTTGTAGGTTTAGAATCTAAATTTTACTCTCTAAGTCTGAAGAGAGACATCGTTTAATTGATATTTGTATCTAGTTAAGCTACATTTTGACTTTTTTTTTCAGGATGATTGTTTAGATTCTCTAATGTCTGCAAATACTTTTAAAAAAGAAAAGTGAAAACTCAGTTGGCCAGATTCCTTGAAACTTAAAAGCTATATTTGTCACAATGTTTCCATCTCAAATGTCACTTCCAGTGGCTAATTTGTTTTTGTACTGTATTGCTAGCATAACATCTGGATTTTAGACTTAGAAGAGGAAAATACTAAGTAAATGGAATGAAATGTTTCTACAAACCGTGTTCACTAAAGTGCACTAAAGTATATTGTTTAAATTCTAAGAATGCTGCTTTAAATTGAATGTTATGACCCAGTAAAGTTGTTTTTTTTTTCTTGAAAAATAGCAGGCTATCCTTAGAGTAACTGAAAGCTCCCTGTTTGCAGTTTGTGGATTTTGTGTGACAGTAGGAAAAGCTTTTCAGTAACAATGTAATGATGAATAAGAACAGTCTACTTCATTAACAGGCAGTTCTTGAAGACCCTAAGGAGAGGATGATAATAGCCAATTCTATGTGACTAGTAGATTGACTGTTAAAGATATAGCTACAAAATTAATGTGCACTTAGAGATGGATGTGAGGTACATTGTAATCTTACAAATGAACACTTATCAGGGCACTAATATTTTACAGAAACTTAAGAATTTAGATATGAATGCAAGAGATCCATTGTCACTCAAACATGAAACAAGAAAATCTTGTTGCTAAATCCTTTTTTATTTTTTGGCAGGGCTATACTATGTTCCCTTGCTGGAGATAAGTATTGACATCTATCCAAATCACCACATGTTCAATTTTCAATAGGAATTTTGGGAAAAATTAGATAGTCATGCAGAAGAGAAACTCATGTTCAAGAGGGCATCTAAAATCTATAGTGATTGCTTGGAACTTTGTGTAGTAGCTCTGCCCTAACTTCCTAATATGTATGCTTTTGCAACATACTCTCATAATATGTCTAAACTAAAATGAAGTTCTTAGTTTTTACTCTTTCTACCATATAACTTTCATTTCTTACACATGATTGGCAGCTTTATTTACCGTTTCACATACTGCAGGAGGAAATCAGACTCTTTGTTAATCCATGTCTTTTTGAACTAATGCACTTAATTTGTTACACTATTTTTCTGTTGCTGGAACTGCTATTCAGCAGGATTTTGTCTTTTTGTTTATAATGTTGATTTGGTATTTTGCTTCACTCAATCACTGATCCCAAATGATAAGACAAATTAAATCTATTGGGAAGATCTAGGTGTGTGTGTGTGTGTGTGTTTTTTTTTTTTTTTTTTTGGTAGCTTTAGACAATGTTTTTCAAGACAAAATCAGGAAAAGTCTGGAGTTTGCGAAACATCTAAAAACCCCCACAAAACAGCACATCATGTACAAATTTTCAAATAATATTACTTCATTTTTTAGGAAGGAAAATGAAAGTCCTAGGACAAGTCCTGTGAGTAGATCCATTACGACAGTGGATCAGTTATTAAATTTTTGGGTCACTCAGTGTTTGTCCTTGCTGATGGTTAATTTGGTTCACACACTAGACTGCTTTTTATCTCAGTGAAATTAAGAATATCATTTGAAATTTCTTCACTCATTCTACCCTCACTACACTTAAAATATAAATTGTCTAGGCTCTGTTTCTACAAACCTTCTTTATAACTCAACTTCATAAAGACAAAAATCAGTATTAAATAAGGATTTTCAATAATTATCTGTGAGCTTTATCTAAATCAGGTAATTCATAGTTTACAAAACCATTTAGATTCAATTTATATTAGTTCACAAAGGATGTTCTATGTTTTTTTTTTAACTTTTAGCTACTTCAGCACAATGATTGAATAACACAAAAAATAAAAATAAAAGGGAAGAAGTATTTTTTTTATAAAGCCATCGATCAAACCAAACTAGTTCTCATTATTTTTTGAAAATCAAATTTCATTCCTGCTAATTTTCTTTGTTCTTATTTAAAGGCTGCCTAGTCAAAACCAGACATCTTTATTGTGTCATTATTATTTATAAATGAATACTGTTACAGTAATATTTTGCAATGTCCAAATAAAATGTCTAAGAAAAGATGTATCCTGGGACTAAATTGACAAAATGTATTGCTGAATCAGCTAAACATTCCATATGGCTTAGAGTAAGCTTTTAGGCTTCATATACACAAAATTTAAGGTTTTTTTCTAAGTTGCTGTCAGTTTTTTTTAAAACAGCATGACTAAATTGCTGCTTCTCTTTTTAAAGGTTTATTTGAACATGATTGGATATTAGCAATTGAAATCATTCACAAAAAGCTTTCCCTATGAAAGAAGCTATGTTGTTATCTTAATAGCTAACATTTGAAGGACTTAGATGATCATATGTGCTTAAAAATTAGCTTCTGACAGATGATTGTTGTATGCATGTGTCTGCTACTGTACAGATGTTAGGGCAAGTTTACTATGGTCATAAAAATGGACTTTGGTTTCTGCTGATTTAGTTTCTGTCATTGAGGTGGGAATTCATTGTAATGGGGCCCAGTGTACATTACACCCACTGCATTTCCTGTTCTCATGGACTTCCTTTCCAGCTTCTCTTCTTAGACACTCTATGTTCTAAGGCTTAGTACATTCTAAGCATTTTTATTCTCTTACTCTTTTTTAAAGATGTATTTATTTATGCATAAAAGAGCTGGGGTGTAGGCCAGAGGTGTTGGGGTAGGAGGGGTGATAAGATTCACCAGAGACAAAGGAGCAGAACAGGGGGAATCTACTGAAATATACTGTAGATGGGAGCAGCAGGTGAGACAGAGAGGTCTGCTGGGCCATGTGGGTCAACTTCCTGGCTTCAGATCTAACTCAGGCTATGGTAGTGAAAACTCTGATATTTTACCCGTGGAGGCCCTTGTCTTGATTATTTTCACCTCTTTTTATCTTCTCAAATTTTCAAAATTGTATTCTGAAAGTTCACTCACTCAGCAGACACTCAAGGAAACCTACCTTGGGCTTTGCTGATTCTGTGTTCTCACACTGTCAAACTCAGTAACAGACATCTAACTTGCTGAGTTTTCTTCCAGGACTTTTATTGCTATGCTTAACAATTTTATACTGCAGCTAAAGTTTCTACATTTTAATTTTATTTGTTTCACAAAACCTGTATTAACTTTATTTTAACAGACTTGACTGTTATTTCACATATATAGAAAATTTAGGATTATAACAAGCATTAAAATTAGAGAAACTGCTGACTTTGACATATGTAAAATCTACAGTACATAGCAATAATAAGGTGCCCAAGTGTTTGTTAGATCAGAGTCCTCCTTTGCAGTCATTTTACAGTATGAACAACCTTTTTGAAATATTTGAAACATTTATGTGAGCATTATTTTTAAAAACAGAAAAATAGAAAAACAACAAGACACAGATAAATGATTGTTCAAAATAAGCTGGTTTCCCTTTGCACAATTCTTTTCAATCATTATGTGTATTTGTCTTGTCTGGATTTTGCACTCCAAGGTGACTATGGATGTCTTAAAAAGATCTTTTGGGCTCTCCCTGGTGGTGCAATGGGTTAAAGCACCACATTCGGAAGCTCTCTAAAGCCACTGCAGCACGAGTTCAATCCCCAGCCAGGTAGCTGACCCACATGGTGTGGCAGACCTCTCCTGACACATCCACTGCTCCCCTCAGCAGTGTATTTCAGTGTATCTACCTATTCTGCTCCCTACTATGTCTCTGGTGAATCCTCTCACCCACCACACCTCTGGCTTGTACTCCAGTTCTGTAAGCATAAATAAATAAATCTTAAAAAAAAAATCCATTTATGCAATTTCATATAGAAAGTGAAAAGGAACAAATCTGAAAGAACTGTGTTGACCTAGTTGGTGGGGTTCTTAACTCATGTCCTTGTGACTGAAGGACGTGACCTAAAAGCATTCACATGGATATAGAGTCAAACAGCAATAACATACAATTTATTCACACACACACACGCACACACACACACAGAGCACATGAATCATATAGGGCTAAATGATGTCTGTCTATCTCAGAAAGCATCAGATAGCAGAATCTGAGGCACAAACTGAAGCCATTCATGACAAACTGGCAGCAGCTCCATAGAAAGCCCTTGCTCACCAGCACTTCACCTACCAAAAGTCGAACAGTTTAATTGCCCAATGGTTAAATCCCAGTGATTTTAACTGCAAAAAGACAACACTGTCCTTATTTCCCACTAGCCTCTGCTCAACAGATGAAGTATGAAAATCCCCACCTTCTACCATGTCTTTGACATCAGAGTGTAGAGTCTACTGAGTTTGCTTATAGCTTGGAAGTTGCTCCTAATTGTTGTTCTTATACAACACTTTGTACAACTATTCATTGGATAATAATACTACCAGAAATATTGGACTCCGTCTGCCCAGGTTTTATCCCTGACTTTGCTACTTATTAGCTATATGTGAATTATTCAATTCTAGTCATAGCTTTATAAGACTAAGCTATTATAAGGCTAAGCTATTACGCTTTAAAATATTTTACTCCATTTAGCATTTCATTGTAAATGGTAATATGTCTCATTAATATTTTCCATTATTTAACCGTTAGGTCATACAGGTTTTCCCTGCAGTCTGAAACTAGTGTTGTTCCCTATGTAAACCTTCATAAGCTTAAAAGGTGCAAAATGAAGAAACAATTACTATTAATTTATATGGAAAAATACTGAAGCATTTCCAGACATAAACAATAACCTACCGATAACACGTAAGGCCTAAAATAGCATTGACATATACAAAAGCAAGGATATTACATACACAACCTGCATGAAATGTTCTTTGGGGAAGGAGTTTGGTGCCACTTTTGCAACATAGAATAAACATTGTTCCAAAACATTTTGCTGAAAAACAAATGTTGATCACATTTTGTCTTTTGTCAAAAAAGGGAAAATTTCCTTTAGATTACTACCGCTAGTTAAAACAGATACTAATGTACCTCTTTCATAAAAGTGAAGTGGTGTGATACAAACCTTGTAAAAGTGAGATATGCCTATATTTAGTTTTTGCTTTCTTATATAATGCTCTAAAGAATACCTTTGGAAGATTATATGTTGTTTATGTACCTTCTAAAATACACAGAGTGCATATTTTCTGTTTTTTTTTCCCTAAGCAGAGATTCAGAGATGTAAAATTATGGGGTAAATGCAAATAAATATTTATTGATAGATTTTCCTTCTGTATTTTAGTAACTTGATTTCTATAAGTGACATCAAATTACTTTTCAAAGTCTATGAAGAAATCACAACCACTGCATCTATATCACATGCTGCCCTGTTGAAGTGAGATTCCTTTCTCTCTCAATTGATGTAAATTTTGCTCCTAAAATAGTGTGTACAGTATTGAAAATGGCAATGGATTAATGTGTCATATACAGTTAAGTCAAACAGGAATGGCTTTCAGAATACAAACATCAAAAAATACCTTTTTACATTTTTTTTTTTAAGATTTATTTATTTGTACATACAGAACTGGGGTACAGGCCAGAAGCTCAGGGGCGGCGAGAGGCTTCACCAGAGACAGAGTGGGGAACAGAACAGGCAGATCGACGAAGTACACTGCTGAGGGGAGCAGCGGGCGGGTCAGGAGAGGTCTGCCACACCATGTGGTCACCTCCAGGGCAGGCGGGAATCGAACTCATGCGGAAGCAGTTTTAGATTCTCAGTGCTGTGCTTTCACCCGCTGCGCCACCAGGGAGGGCCCAACCTTTTTACATTTTTTATCTGTCTATACATAATTACTCACATGAAGAAAGAAAGCCTACGTCTACACCAGATTACTTTGAGGCAAGTGAGGTCAATTGGTTCTGTGCAATACCCACTTTCTTCTAAAACAGATAATGTTTAATGGTTCTTGCTTTGTAAATGTCTACTTCTGATTGAAAAGATCCTTATAAGCATTAGCTAACTTTTCTAAAAAATTGCTCAGGTTCTTTATTACAATCTGTGTGTTTCAGTTTATTGTGTGGTGTGTTAACTTCCATAAGCTCTAACTACCAGCTTCTCAACCAGAAAGTGAACTCCTCAAAGGTAAACATGAGATCATATTCCTTTCACAGTAAGGTAATATTTATGAAAACATGTTGAAATATAAAAGTATTAACCCTCCCTGGTGGCACAGCTGGTTAAAGCACTGCGCTAAGAAGCTAAAGCCACTTCCGCATGAGTTTGATCCCTGCCTGCCCTGGAGGTGACCACATGGCGTGGCAGACCTCTCCTGACCCGCCCACTGCTCCCCTCAGCAGTGTACTCATTGAAGTCGGCCTGTTCTGTCCCCCACTCTGTCTCTGGTGAGAATCCTCTCACCCACCACACCTCTGGCTTGTACTCCAGTTCTGTAAGCATAAATAAATAAATCTTAAAAAAAAAATCCATTTATGCAATTTCAT
>NW_004567109.1:48438779-48467938 GCF_000260355.1 Condylura cristata | reverse complement strand
TGACCACATGGCGTGGCAGACCTCTCCTGACCCGCCCACTGCTCCCCTCAGCAGTGTACTCATTGATCTACCTGTTCTGCTCCCCACTCTCTCTGGTGAATCCTCTCACCACCCCTGCATCTCTGGCCTGTACCCCAGTACTGTATGCACAAATAAATAAACCTTAAAAAAAATAAGAAATACACAAGTATTTACAAGTATGTATGGCATGTCATGCCAGTATGAAAATATTCTCAGTGTGGTCTGAGACAATTTATAGGTGATATGTTTCAAGAATTATCTGAAGAGTTGGCAGGTATTTGAAACTAAAGAAAAATTAATGCTTCCTATGTCCTAAACTCAGATTAGAATGGCTAAGGAGTTATTACTTATTTTTCTAATACCATTATCCAGAATTTTAGTGAGTATCAGATGTTTTAAAGTAGTCTTGCAGTTGCAAAGCTAATGTTACTGACTTCAGAAATTTTTAAAATTTAGCAAAAATATTTTGTATGAGATTACATGAACATCTAAAAATAAAATTTATCCTTTTAAATAAATATATCCTTTGGATTATTGGAGGTCACTTAACTACATGAGTTGTATTATCTAAATATATAGAGAACCTTAATAAAGAAACATATTTGGGTAAAGCTGCTATATGGGAAAGATTTAGGATAGTAGTAGCTGTATAATGGAGTAGGGGCAGGGTAGCAGGATCCAAGTTAATGGATTTCTGGGATATATGAGAGATACCATACATGGTAGCTATAGCATAGAATTTGTTGACATGCACACCAGTATTTTCCACATCCTCTCCAGGACTTGTTCTTTCTGGTCCAAGAATAGTAAATATATCTGACTCCTCAGCAAATTAAATTTTTTTCTCACTTGCATGAGGTTGGTGCCTCATTATAGTTTTGATTTGGATTTCTTTTTCAATAATTGATGATGAATATTTTTTCATGTACCTGTTGGTGACTGTCTTCTTGAGAGAACTGCCCATTTTTTTTTTTTTTTGATTGGATTGTTTTCATTGTGTTGTATGAGTAGTTTGTAGATCTTTGATATTAACTCCTGATGAGCCATATGGTTTGTAAATATTTTCTCTGGTCCAATAGTTCATGTTTTAGTGATTTTTTTTTTCTTTCACTGTGCAGAAGCTTTTTAAATACAGCTCCATTTGTTTTATTCTTTTGTTTTCCATTCTTCTGTAGATGAATGCACAACACATTCCTGAAGCCTATATTGTGAAGCGTTTTGACAATATATATTCTATATATTTATAGCTTCAGATCTGACATCCAATTATTTCATCCATTTTAATGTGATTGTCCAATTTTCCTAACACCATTTAAAAATTTATAATAGTTTATTTTTTCATACTTTTGTCGATTTTTCTATCTCAGTTGCAGTCCCCTTGAGTTTCCCATCACTAAATCCTAACACTATTAGGAGGATATCATGCGCCAGATATAATCTTGGCATTTTTGTCTTAGATTACCTGATCATATAACTGTTATTTCTGTGCTCTCAATTCAATTCTATTGTTTTATATCTTGCTTTTATGTTAATACCATACAATTTTGATTATTATAACTTTATAGTGTAGTTTGAATTATGAAAATATGATGCAGTCTTCTGTTATCTGGTTTGCTCTGGCTATTAGGCTTTTTTGTGATTCCTTATAAATTTTATTAATGTTAGTTATATTTATTTGCATAATGCCATTAAAACACTTATAGGAATTGAATTAAATCTATATATTATTTTGTGTAGGATAGCTATTTGCACAATATTAATTATTCTACTTCGTGAGCAGAGGAGGTATCTTTTCCTTTGTGTCTTGTTGTTTCCTTTAACATCTTATTTTTCTTGCATAAATTCTTTACCACCTTTGTTTAATCCTAGGGTTTTTTTTGGCACAATTGTAAATGTAATTGCTTATCAAATATCGTCCTTTTCTATGCATTGCTTGCATATAGAAAAATAATTGTTTTTTTCTGTTTTGATTTTGGAACCTGCCAATTTGCTGAACTGATTTATTCTTTGAATTATTTCTTCAGTGGAATCTTCAGGGTTCTCTCTATTATTATTGTTGTTGTTGTTGTTATTATTATTATTATTATTATTATGTAACTTACAAATAATCTTTCTTTCCCAAGCTGAATTCTGTTGACTGTTGCTATTCTATTGCCTCAGTGCTTCTCTAATTACAGATAGGGCTTTCAACACTATGTTGAAAATAGTTGTTAGAGTGGACACGCTTGTCTTGTACCAGATTTTAGTGGGAAAACTTTGATTTTGGTCATTTGAGTGGTTTTAACTGTGGATTTGTCATGTATGGCTTCTATTATGTTGAAATATATTCACAAATTTAGCCTATTTTTCTAGGGATTTTATTAAAATGGATGTTGAATCTTTTCAAATGTTTTCTTCTTGGCTATTGGTATGATTATATATTTTTCTTTCCCTTTATTAATTAACATGCTGAATTACTGAGACTGATGCTTGGATGTTGAACCACCTTTATGTTCTTGGTTTAAATCCCACTTATCACGATGTATAATCTTTTGAATGCATTACCACTGCTACAATATTCTATTTAGCTTTTATTGATGCTTTTCTTTTGAATAGTCTTCAATCTTAACCATTTTGCAAACTTAATATAGTGACATTAGGCCTTTGAAAGTTAATTTCTTAAAATAGTATTATACCATTGTTTATTGAAAAACAAGTTTAAGTAATGAATTTGTTTTTAGAATACTAGTAACTTCAATTTAGTTGACTTCTAAATAAAATTTCTCACAAAGATTAATGGAATGAATAATTTGACACTCAAAATTGGGTATTAGTATAATAAAAGTTTCTAAAATAGCATCTTCAAATAAGAAATTTCTAGATAGTGTTCAATGGAAAAAATATTTTTAATGTAGTTAATTTGAATGTAAACAAATGCAAATATGATCTTAAAGCTATCTTTTATTTATTAACACTTCTCATAATGAGTATCACAGGATAAATTATTGATCAAAATAATACATATTCTTAAGTTTAAAATTTCACAGAAAAAAATTTTTATTAAATTAACTCTCCAGGGCATCAGAACTTGAATCTTACCAGTTTCTGTTACTGTCATGGCAATTTTGAATTCTATATACAATAGGAAGAACAAGTCTTCTCTCCTTATGATTAGGGTCTAGAAATTTGTTCTCTCTTTGTGTTGTAGTATTACCCTGAAGACTCAGGTTTCCATTTGTTGTGTTTTTTCATCTCTCCATTATTTATTTTGTGTCTCTCTGTTTACATATCCACTAGAGGTGGCTTCAACCTGTTGCTCCTTCAGGGAGCAAATTGATATCAATAGTGCATCCACTGGGGGTATTTTCACACTCACACCCACTCTTGGTACTCACTGGGGCTATATTAATGTCACTGGGTATCAACTGGGGGTGGTCCCATGATCATGCGCCATTGGGAAGACTACTGTCAGAGAGAACATTGAGGCCATGCTAGCATCTTCCAAGGCCACCCTTAAGACTCATGAAAGTCTGTGATAGATTGCTTTGCTTGGGCCTTACCATTTCTATTTTGCTGTTTTTTGAGCTGGCTGGGTTGCTGGACTCACCCCATCTGCATAGGCTGGCTGCTTATTTGATCTCTCCTCTGTTTGCTGGTGTCCCTTTCCTCTGGATGTTGTTCTTAGTGTGTACAATAGTCTTCTGTATTTCTTCCAGGTATTTTGGATTTGTTCCTCTGCAAACTAGCTCTGAGTATGTGGCATAATGAGCCCAGGGTCTTTATCACCATCTTGCTCCAGTAAAATGAAGCAAATCTAACTGAACAAAAGAAATTTGGTCATTTCTTAACTTGTGGACAAAGACTTGATCTTCTCATATTACAGAAAATGGCACCTGTGTGGTTCTGACTTTCTAGCTAATATTTTTGATGTTTCAGTAATTCCATGATACTTTGAAACCAAATTAAACAGCTAATTGTTTTTTATATCTAAGAAATTTGATGGCATTATAAAAATCATAATTCTTTAAAATTAAAAGAAAACTGGTGATTATATACAAACAGTATATCTATGAATTTTGAATACTGCATACTTAAGAGCATAAACAGATCAGCTAACAGCATCTTAATTTATTACAAATTATATTTGTGTGGGGCTTTCTTTGTAGCAATTGCTAAATCCCAGGTGGAAAAAGCCTGCCATAATCAAGAGAAGTGTTTTACAACCTAGTGTTGAAACTCACTTGTCTCAAGCTAGTATTTTTGTATGTACCCTACAGATACTGGAAAAAATGAATACAGGAAAAATATAGCATTCTTTGCAGAAGTTTTGTGAGATTCTTTCAGTGCTCATTCTTAAGGGTAGGCAACTTCACCAAAGGTTAGAATCCATGGAAATGTCTGCAAGAACAGATCTTACAAGGCACAACATTCAATCTGTGTGTTTCCACCCCCCATATTAGAAGAAAAAAATTCAGGAATTGACTTTTTTTTTTTAATTTAGAAACTTCCAACTATGGCTGAGAGGTAAAAATCATACAGAATTATTAAATTTTGACCATCACAATTTTCTAATTGTCACTTTCTTGATCTGTATTAAAAGAGAGAAGGCGTTAATATCTGACCTGAAAGGGTTAAAAGTTTCCATTAAAAGACTAGATCAATTCTTATTCCTTCTATCTTATAACAAGAGACATACAACAATGGCAAGTTACTGTACCTTTGTGACTTTAAATTCTCTCATGAATGAAATGAGGATTGGGTTAGTAAAGTCCCAGCTCAAGATTTCCTTGATTTCATTACAACCAGTAGCTAGATTTTTTGTTTCCTCTATTCAGTCTGTTCCTCCATTCTGTTTCCTCTGTTTAGTACCTTGTTAGTATTTTGTAGGTGATAGAATTTACTAACAACTAAAACTACACACAGCATGTTTTGTATCTTATATCTTATTTTTACAAGTGTTTCCTTTTAACTGTTTTCCTTTCTTTGCAATTTACTTTTATTGAAATTATCACAGGCAGCATTTTTTATAAAAAAAAAAAAACTTTTGAACTGATACACACAAAAATAATCTATCAAAATCTTCAATAATTGAAAAGTCCGCATTTTGAAACTGTTTTATTTTCACAGTAAGCTATGTAGGTCAAATTTCTTTTAGGAAAATTATTTAAATGCCTATTGTTAATCCATAGATAAACATACCATCAGATACAATTTAGCCTTCAAAATTTTGGTTGTTGTTCAAATATATTTTCCTTGAAATGCTTAAGAAAGAACAAATGAGAAGTCAGATCCCAGTCTATACCATCAAATCAGGGGAAAGAATGAAAGTAGATCTCTCTAGAGAGAATAGAATAAAACTAAATGTAACCTCTAATCCAACCAAAATTGGAAGAAGATCTCTTAATTTATAAATTGAGTATCTCTAATCCTTTAAAAATTCATTAATTTTTGTAGTTTGCTAAAACCTGTTGACAAAAACTGTTAAAGAGGGAAATTTGCCCATAAAAAAATTCATCCAAATGGTTCTGACTTCCATCAAAATCTCATTCAGTATTGTGTAGAAGGCCTCAAGAGCAGCTCAATGAGTTAAAAAATAGTTTTCTCATTCTTAACTTCTATTTCTCCATTACTTTCCAATGTTTTAAAAGCTACTTGGATATGGTTTCTAACTGTTGCAAAAATTGCTGTGTGCAAGGTTCACTGTGACAGTCAGTGGGGGAATGACTTAAAATGCCAGACAGACACCATCTCCAATGACTAAATATATAACTCTGAAATCTGCATTTTTAACCTTGGCTTCAATTTTAATTTCAAACTTTAAAATTCTGTGGGACATCTGGCTAAATGTTATTTAGGTGCTTCCAGTACAGCAAGTCAACAGAATTCAATAAATGTTCTATTGGGTCGGCTTGGCCTCTGAATTTCCCATTTCAGCTATTGATAGCATCATGCCTAAAACAAACAAGCAAACAAACAAAAAAAAACAAAAACAAAAACAAAACATTGAATTTAGAGAATTTGAACTCTTTGGGAGTCCAACGATGATACCCTCCTAACTAATCTTTATTTATTTTTTAAAGTACACCTTTAAAAAAATTACTGATGCACGCAAGAACCCAGTGGTACAGGGGTTGAGAGGATTTACCAGATACAGAGTGGGGAGCAGACCAGGCAGATCAACAAAGTACACTGCTGAGGGGAGCAGGGGACCAGGCAGGAAAGGTCTGCTGCAGCATGTGGGTTATTAGCTCCTTGGCCTGGGATCAAGCTCCTGTTGCAGTGGCTACCTATAGCTTGATAGTGCTGTCTTCAACCCATGTGCCACCAGGGAGGTCCCCTAATTAGCCTTTAAGTTAACCTATACACCAATTCGCACTTGTATTTCTATAACTGAGATCTGTCACTTTTTTTGTGTATGAAAAAAACAAAAAATAAAATCTTTTCATTTCTCTTTGAACTTCTCAGTGCAATCTGATCTCCAGCCTGTTTTAGACTTATATTTTTCGATTTTCTTTGTACACTCTCAGCTTTCCAGTCATAGATAAACTCTCCATACATCCATATGTGTCTGACAAACTCTTTACTGAAGCACTGCATTCTCATGCCTCCAACTGAAAGGCTACATCCATTCCTTGTCACTTTAAATTCTTTGTTGAATTCATCATTGGGGCGGGGCAAGATGGTGGTGTGGTGACTACATCAGACTCTATACCTTTACATACTAATAGCTAGTTTACAACAGAACAAAGCCAGTCACTCCTGAACACGTGATTACAGCATGTGCTAGTGTTTCAGTCCAGGGGAGGGGTCTCCAGTAACTACTGGAACAATGGGCTGAGCACATAGCCCACCTCGTTGCATGAGGGGACCCCCAGCAGCCTCATGGCCCTACAAGTTAGAGCTTGCAACTGTCAGGGTTGTCCTGTAATAAATCTTGAAAGGTCTGGGACAGGGTATGGAAGCAGACCCACCACAGAAAGCCTTTGCACATCTCGGAGAGCATGGGGAAGGTCCAAGTGGCTGCCTTCAACCACAGCACCACCAGCAGAGCTCAGTGAGTCCAGGGATGGGACTGGGATGTAGACCCACCATTGCCTGCAAAGAACCCAGTGAGCCTCAGGAGCCTCTTGGCAACAAGTCAGACCTTGAGGCTCTGAAAAGCAGTGGATTGGGGCCTGTAAAGGGGTACAGAAATGATAAAGCTGGGCAGTGGGGCAGGGTAGCCATGGGCTGCAGCTTTTGGAGTAGCAAGCTAGAGGGGCACTATTGGAAAAGACAGTGTATCACTTGGGGGAGTGATCGGCTATCCCTTGGTCATCAGAGACTAATACAAACTTCAGCAGGATTGACTTTGTGCAGCTTAAAGGTGGGTGGAGAGAGGAACCTGTAGGCTGTGGTCTGGAGTAGGGGACACTACTGTCATTATGGCCAACTTGGTGGATTTTGGGAGAGTGATGCAGAGGTTGTGTGGAGGCATACTCCCTTGAAAGATGGGGAAATCTTGTGGAAGGACCTGGGTGCTCTCCACACCTGGGTCCCCAGTAAAAATAACAGCTAAGCAGGTGCCCTGCTCTGTTCCTTTTTCCCACTCCTTGGAGCTAGTACTTACTTTATAAGACATACTGGGAGCACAGAAACTGCTTAGTTTCTCATTCAAAATGTTAGAGATCAGGTGTCAACAACCAGCCAGTTCCAGTCTTACTCATTCACATCAATATCTGGAGACCTTTAAGTCCCTCCTATCCTGCACACCCAGCCACTACAAACCAGATTTGAGTATGTGCTAAAATCAACAAGGTCCATAATCAATAGATAAATGATAGAGAAGTAGATAGATAACTTGGTAGAAATGCAAACAAAAAAAAACATAAAATAGGGAGTCTTCGTGAGCAAAATGGGCAGAAAAAATATAATACATAGAAATATAGGACCCCAAGAATATGCAATCATAAGAGAGCACACTCCAGAATCCAGACTCAGAAAGATGGATGCTTAATCTCCCTATCAGAAGTCAGAAGTCCTAAAATACAGAAATTCAAAAAGAGAGAATAAAACTTAGAATAGCAGGTTGTGATTAGGATGTGGTAGCACATATCTGATGAGGATGTGATAATATATTAGTGTGATTTATTTATTCTGCCGAACATGGATATTATCGTAAACCTCAATAAAGATTGCAACAAAACATCCTACAAATGTGATGGTAGAAATGAGGATACCAGATAGGAAAGGAAGGTAGGAGAATAAAGTGGTATGGGAGCTTAGTAGGCGGGCTCTAATGGAAGCCTGGGTATCTTGGAAATGAGTATTGTGGCTCAAGGTCTGAATGGGGAAAGGCCATATCTCTAAATCATATACAATGCTGTAAATAAGTGTTATCTCAATAACCCCCCCTCAAAAATAAAAATCATCAACAAACTAAAAAATATAATAATGATTTTGGAATATTTTATAATACCGAATAGAATTAGTAATTCTCTTAAATTCCTGTACCATGTACCTTTCAGTAATAGTATATTGTTTTTGGGTACATTATAGTGGCTGTTTCTCATATAAGATTCAAGTTCCCTGAACAAAGCAATCATAGCATCTTCATCTTTGTAGTAATACATAGTTTGAATGAGACAGGTATGGGATAGTTTCTAACAGTAAATTTAGTTAGATTGTATTTTGACCAAAAGGCAGAGTCATTTAATAAATCTCAAAGAGGAGGCACAACCCTTTAGCCCCCTGGTTGCTAAATGTCATTGGCGGCCACTGATGGTCAGTAGCAAAGCTGCCAGTACCAGTGTTAGAAGGTACTGACCTGGCAGCTGCAGATTAAGGAACCACCCTCTCTTTGTTCTAATGGGGAGTGTGGAGCACACCATTGTAAGAATTCATCTAATTCCGATCCTTAATACTTATATTTTAAACTTTAACTTCAAAATGAATGCCTCACGTTTTATGTGTCTTGGCACATAACACAATTCCAAATCTAAGACTCCCAAAATGTATTTCCTTCCTTTTAATTCAAGTCCATGTTTCATTTGCTTCTCATTCATTGATTCACAGGATACTTTATTTAGGACTGAACTCTAGATATGAAGAGACTGGGAAATGAAGTTTTTCATTTTTCCAGCATGAGATAGCACAGAAAAGAGATGTTAGAAGCCAAAATTACACAATTCCTAAAAGTCTCCCCTTGGAAATACTTGTCATCTATATAAACACTTTGCCCTAAATCTAAGTTTCAAAAGAAAAGTAGTTGGGACTACAGAGTAATTCCTGTTAATATGATGCATGATTCCTCTCTACATGAAAATACCTTTATCAAACACTGCTCCCATCTCTGTGATTTTCCCTATAATTCATTTACAACACTTACCTGGATAGCTTGCAAACCTATAATCCACATATAAATTTAACCACAATCAAAAATTAATATAAAAGTGTAGAATAAAAGAAAAAAATATAAGGAGTATGAAAAATTACCTAATATAATTATATACATCAGAGAATAAGGATGGAGTTATTGTTTATTACTAACAGCCTCATTTATATAGCTGCTGGTAAGGCCATAATTGCTATTGATAATTTCCTTCCTCTTACTTCAAGTCCAAATTTCATTTGTTTTTCATCCACTGCTTCACGGAATTCTTTTTGTGGGTGATTCAAGCATCCTTATGTATTTGGAAGGTCTGAATTCTCGTTAGAGTTCTTCCCTTTATTGAAGTGCTATAGTTTTTCTGTTGATTTTTTTTAATCATTTGAAATGCTGTTCAGCCACATTCACAGATGCACTAGCCTCCAAATCATTCCTGTGTTGTAATGTACAAGAGAAACTATCTTTTCCCTAATTAGTGATTTCACACAGTAACCTTTCTGAATATTAAATATCATGAGTATATAAACTTGCCAGGTGGCAGTTTCAACTCGGAGTCTAGTGGAGCTATTATTGTGTACCCTGATGAAAAATTTCTTCCTTTGGGACTAAACTCTCTAAACTATGAACAGTTGCGGTCACAGAGTTCGGAAGCAACCTTTTGTTAATGGGTCATAAAGTGGAATAATGAGGAGTGCCACTCCTACCCCCATTTTTGCTTCCCAGACCAATGTCCTCCAGATACGGCAAAAATAACATCATCATAGTGTTTGTTGCTTAAGAACAGAGGCATAAACATTCATTACTGAATTTTAAAAGGTTTCTTTTCAGTTGGTACCATTACTGAGTAGTAAATACTTGTGGTTACATAAGGCTCACTGCATCTGGATGATGAAGCACATGACATAACTATTGAATCTTGTGACTCATCCTTACATCCTTGCTCCACCTCTTATGCTAGAAAGTGAGGCCCTTGGTCAGAAATAATAACATGTGGAATATATTGGAGTGAAAAGACATTCAATAAGTTTTTAATATCTCCATCAGAATCATTGAGGGTAGGACAAAGACATCTATGGCTGAGGTATGCATTTCCATGTGGGATTGGAATTGCTACTCTGTTATCAAAGGGGTGTGACATAAGCACCATTTTGTACAGCCATAAATGTTTTTCCACAGTTGTGGAGCTATATTAATAGCGACTCAGCATCATTTTGTTCTCTGCTAGTAAATAGAGCACTGATGCTAAAAAAATGAAGCATTTATTCCAGGTGTCTCTATGGCCAACTAGAAATCAGAAATTCTCTCACTAAGGACAGTGTCAGGAAGCAATTTGTAGGTTGTGCCTCAACACTTAATCCAACCATGCAGCTATAAATCTAATCACAGTTTAAATTAAAATCATTTTAACAGTGGATAGAAGTGAAATTTATAAATATTATAAATTCATATATAGCTATTATATAGCCTATATAACTCATATAATTTTCTTACTTGATTATCACAATAGTCCATACAGTATTTTAGTGTAGATACTAAAATTGCTCATTTTGATAAATTTATTTAAAATAGACTTTTAGAATGCTAAGATTTTAAGAATTTACCTTCAATTATGGGGTTATAAGCCTTTTCAAAATCTTCCACTAAGTCTAAAGCAGAGGCACTGATACTTGATTTTTGACTGAGTGGCTAAAATTAACTGGGTATTTATGGTATACTAGTTACTGGTGTAGTAGGCATTAGACTAGCATATTATAAAATTTCTCATTAAATCTCATTGACCATATACAATAGATATTATTTCCATTTTGTAGGTGACAAAGTTTAAGCTTAAAAACTTTTACTTATTTACCTAAGATAATGAAACTTGTAAGCAAGATTCAACCAAAGGCTATAGGCACCAGTAAACATACTTCTACACATACATATGCTGCCTTTGGAAGTAAGGTTAGTTGGAAACCATGAAATAACTAAGACCTTGATGTAATTTGTTTAAAGAGTGAAGACGTTGCCATAAAGAGACACCTATTTCTACAGGACAAGTTGTATACATAGTGTAAAAAACAGTCTAGCCAAAAATCCGAAATAATTTATATCCTGCGAAAGTAATGAAATAGGATGTTGACTGAATTCTTGTAAAATCTGCTACTAAGGAAAGTGAATGTTGCACATTGTGGATATTATCACCCTAAGATTGAAAAGCATTTACTTCTATGAAATACATCTTTATAAAAGTCTTCTTTTTAATAGCCGTTTTATGACCTAGATTTATGCTGCACAAACAATTAAGAATTGACATGTTAATCAGACATTTGTGTTGAGAATTTGGATTAAAAAAAAGGCAACATTTCTATAGAATGAGAATTTAAATATTCTGACATACTTTAGAAGTTTCCAAGTAATTAAGAAAATCAAGTATTTTATTGGGCTCTAAATGTAGAAAAGGCTTATGTATAATACAGATCAGAGCAAATTTTTTATCCAAGAGATATAAAAGTCAGTGTGGCAGAGCTTGGAGAATACTAAAATGCTTAGTTTCCATGGAATGTGTTTGACAGTAAGATTTTTTTAAAGATCTAAGAGTCTGATCTCTCTCCCTCCTAACTAAGTAGACTTTTTAAAACGAGCACATCTGGTTTATGTTCCTAAACCTCTGGCCTTTAAAAGCTTTGTTCCCTATTCACACAAAATACCATTCAGGATTGCTTGACATAGTGACCCTTCCCTGTAGGTGGTGAGGGGAATAAAGTGATTAAATAGAATCAGGAATTTAACATAGATATAGCAAGTTAACATATGTATCCTAAAATTATTAGTAAACAGTTACTGCGCATGGGCATATTATAAGCAATTTCTTTAGACTGAAGTTCGAACTACAAAATAATTTTTCAAGAAGCAGTTTGTCTTTTTTAGAAATAGAGGTGCTATTAATCTGGTAACTTAGAACAAAACACATAGTGGTAAAACCTGAAAGTTTTTTTAAATTTTATTTCAAAGCTTTAATGTTGTCACTAGAAAAGAAAAAAAAAAAAAACAACACTGACAGAATCATCAGGTTGCATCCATAAATCCAGATGGCCGGTCAACATTTAACAAACTCTCTGGCACTCAATTTAGTTAAACACTAAATCGTGCATTGGCAAGGAAGATATCATTTCTATGAGGCCCACTAATAAAATACTCAGTTATTTGTGTAGAGTATAATTCCTTCTGACTTTGCCTTCCATTTGCCTTGAGGACATGCCAGTTTAAAGTGTTCAGCACACTACACCATGCCTAACAGGTAATCTGCCTAATGAAGTCCTATAAGGATGTTCTAAATAAAATGCTGAAGAGCTCCCATCACCTCTGCTTCATAAATAAAATGCTGAAGAGCTCCCATCACCTCTGCTTCATCCCCTCCATGCAGCAGAACTTCTGAGATTGAGAAACCCCAGCCATTAACTCAAGTGTTTACACTTGAAGCTCAAATTGTAAATTCTCCTTTGTCAGAATGGCTCATTTCACATGTTACAAATCTGTTTTCTCATTTATAAGCAGAAAGAACCTGTCAGTTTTTTTTTTTAATAATTCTCAACTTGTTTTGGTTAGTGAAAGGTCTAAAAGCAAAGATAACTTTGCTTCATATCGCAAAAATCACAATGTGATGGGACTGCTATACCTAGAGATCTAATGAGATTTACATCCATATTTTGAGTGTGTTCATTTGGTATATATCAATGAATTATTAACTAGGACAAACAATAAAACATTGTTTTGCTTAGATGCACAGCAATAGGAAAGATGCCCAAGAGAAATTTATCTGACAGCTCAAAACAGAATGGTGAAAATCCACTCACAGGTTACTCATCTCACACAGCATGATGCATATTTGCCCATCAAGTGAGCTCCATGAATTTTTTTCTCAACTTGTCAGTGTTTCATCAAGAGAATAAGTCAAACTATGCAATTCAGATCATGTAACCTCAATTTAATCATTATAAATAAAATATCATAGGTGACCAAAAAACTTTGGAAAACTCCTCACTTACACTGGAAATTGATAAGTGATGCTTTTATTCAGCTGATATTGATATGGCCAGGGTCATTAACTGTGTAACCAAACAACATACTATATTTAATCTGCTTCTATTGACACGAAATACTAACTACCTCTTACCTTACTTTCTTATAATCATCCTTTGCATTCTACAAAGTAAAACACTAAAAGAAAACCTCATACTAATCACTGATTCAAACTACATATTCATTTTACATACATACATATTTCAAGGTTTTTTTTTTTTTTTTTTTTTTAAAGATTTATGTAGCTTGCTCAAACTGGGCTTTTGGCGAAAATTTTTTTTTTTTTTTTTTTTTTTTTGTCAACTGTACAAATAGCTTTGTAATAAACCCTACAGTCTGTTGCCTGGCAGCTGTCTTAGAGATATTTCAGAGATGTCAACTAGGGTACTGGCTAGTTACTGATAGGCCTCCTCAAGCCTCTTATTTGACTTGCCAGTGTCTGATGACTTGTTATTTAGTAGTTACTCAGTCCCAGAAAACTGTTAGTGAATAAACACCTATAGGTAATGAGCCCTGAAAAGACTGATACTACACAGCTAAACAGACACATACCTGCCTTTATACCCAGACCACTAAAGGCAGACTTTATGATACAGAAGAGCTGGATTTAATTTCTTGTTATGCAAGGATCATGGGGCTTATTACTTATTTTTTGTAACTCAGATTTTTTTCCCACCGGAAAAAATAATAGCCCCATTGAGAGGACAGAGAAAATTTTAGTGGAATGTTTACAGTAACAGAATAAAATTATAATAATTAGATCAACATTTATTGTTCTGAAATCATGTTATATATCAAATAGTACTTCCTTGGGATTGATTAGACAATATCTTCTCTTCCATGTGTATGACTCCACAAATCACTCATGATCTTCAAGCTTATACATCAAACCATTTTCTGCTTAAAACTATTGCACTTAATTTCATCGCCTCTTTTCAATAACCTTTTATAAAAATAAGCCTTTATAAATGCCTTAAAAAATGTCACAGAATGCCATCAATACTGGAAATTTTTAACTTTTTTATTGTTACTTAAACATAAAATTATGTTTTTACATTAAGTTGTGAATCTTTGCCTATTTATGAAAAATGAGTCAGACAGTACTACTTCCACAATCACTTGTGGCAAAAAAAAAAAAAAAAATTAGTTGAGCCTGTGTAATAGCTTCCCTATTTTAGCAGTGCATCCATCATCATTCAACCTACTTGTACATACCTGTTACCCTATACCCGTTTAAATCATTTAACCTTGTGCCTGCTTTGTATCTTGTCCTAAGGCTTCTTATGAGTCTAAAATGAGTAGATTTTAAGATGTTTTGGTAATAAGTCATTATGACCTTAAATGGATTATGAGAATCCGTTTAATGTCCATTCTTCATATAAGTGCTCCTGGCACAGTTCCAGATTCATTGCTATTTATTCTGTGCTATCCAAGAACACTAACGACTCTTCAACAAACCTTTCCCAAGCCCCATCATTTATCTTCTACCTTTAACTTTAATTATTTGACTTCCAGTTCATTCTTATACAAAGTTTTTAACATTAAATGAAAATATATTCATGCACATACATCTTTATTATAGTAAAATTATCTCCTTTTTCAAGATGATTGAAAATACTTACATATTGTATCTCTTCTGGCATTATATTGATAAGTTGCACGATTAACATACCTGCTGACTAGTCCACTAAAAGGAAAGAGTCTTCCTTTACTTCCAAGGTTGTTATAAGGGGTGATTTCAATTTGCTATAAACAAACAATACTAATAAAATTGGATTTCGTTGGCTTTTAGTTGATGCTGAGACTACTGAATTGCTTATGTCAAATAGCTATTGCTACTGTAAGATCTCTCACAGAAATTGTAACCAACAGAAAATACTATGGAGAATTGCAAGTTGGGTGTAGAATGGAAAGAGATAAGTTAGCCCTTAAAGAATGTTTCCATTGTCTTCTGTATAGCCACAATAGGATAGCCATGTTGAATTATTATTTTGGGGTGTATGCAGTACAAGAGAAAAGAAAGTATATAATCTTGGCAGGGTTGCAAGCTCAGTGTTTAAATATAACATTTGGTAGTGTTGAAGGCCCAGAATTCAGTCAGTATTTAAAATGCCTACATATTGAAAGATAAACATACAATTTATACTCAAGTTGCACATTGATTAAAGATATCTAAAATAAAATATTATTTTATTCTGCCAGGATTTTTTTGCAATATATTTTAATTTTTTTGTTTTATGTATTTCACATTTTATTTTTGTGGTAGTTATTCCATGATTTCTAAATTCCCTTTGCACTGTATTGATTATTATAATGATGACATTTATTTTTCAACTTATGTAACTTTAGCTTCCTTTCCTATAGATCATTAACTTCACATAAAAACTGTCCTCCTGTTTCTAGAAATCTTCTGAACTGTTTCTGAGGTAAAATTTTTGCAACACTATAGCAACTCTAGATAGCTCTTTGAATATATATATATATATTTGTGTACTAAATGACCTTTTTCTTGACCACAACACTTTGGAACACAAATAAAGATTGATTAACTAAAATAAGAAATTTGACGGTTCATGACTTCTAAGCTAGCAGAAGATAAGGTTTAATTGCTTGAGAATATAATTTTCTGGATGATATAGTAACCAAAATTTTTGAATATATTAAACTGCTATTAGATTTCAAGAACCACTGCTATGTTCTGATGATTCAACTTTCTCTGGCAAAATCTAAACTCCAGAAGTGGGTAAATAAGCAACTGTTTGTATTGCTGCAATTCCAAAACAAGAAATGCTTCTACCTATTCCTCTTGTTTATATTGTCTTCCTTACAACTAAGTAGAGAAGGTAAATGAAATTACAGTGATAATTATCAACCTTATTGACCTGTCTAGAGCCAGTCAGTTGAGGAAGACTTTTGCATTTTCTCCAGAATTATCAAATATGTATATTTGGATTTAAATATTCATGTTAAAGATAAAACTAGGACTTGAAATCTGTCTTTTTATTCTTACCTATCATCCTTTTTAATATTTCTTTTGAGAAGATCAGTACTGCCTCTAGGTGGCAAAGTTCTGATTACTTGCATATCAAAGCTAAATCTGTACATGGATCAATTTTGGCATCACAACGAGGGAATCTAGGAATGTTATGAATCATCATGTTTGGTGCTTTTTTGATTTTAGGTTTGATGTGTATAAATCATGTCATACTACTCAAGTAAAGAAGCAGCTTTTTAACTTTCTACTGTATCTTATGGAAAAAAATTGATGTGAGTTGATCTATTTTTGTCTTTATTTGTACTGCTGGTTTTAGTTTTACATGCTTTTCTTCAAAAAGTCATTCTCATTTTTGTAATGCTCTTTAGATGTCAGCATGATGATGTAACTTATCAACTTTATTTCCTATCATGAGGATTAATGAGTCATACAATGTATATGTTATATAAGGCAAACATCAGTCTCTTTAAGTCTCCCTTCTTAACTGACATTTTGTTAAACACTCCCACTCTATGGAAATTTTTTAAGATTTAATTATTTAATTCATGCATAGAAGAACTGGACTGTAGTTCATAGGTGCTGGTGGGGGGTGAGAGGATTCACCAGACAGAGTGGGGAGCAGAACAGGCAGATTGACAAAGTGTGCTGCCGGGAGCAGCGGGCGGGTTAGGAGAGGTCTCCTGTGCCATCTTTGTGTTAGCTAACTGGCTGGGAATTGAACTAAGGCCACAGCAGCAGCAGCACTAAAGGCTTAACCCCAAGGTGCCATGTATGGAAACTCTGCAAAACTTTGCAATACAACTTAATTTCTTGAGGTCACCTCAGTTACAAGACCCTTGTTTCTTGTCTCTAAAGGAACTGGATTTATATACTTAATGCTGTGAATAGCCACTTGCCCTATCCTTTTAGGGCTTTCTGATTTATAAAACCAGTATAGCAATGCTGTTTCTAGTTGTAAAATGTTTCCTTTAATCATTAATAGCCCCTAAATTGTTATGGGAAAAGACAAATATTTGCATTTAAAATGTTTAGTATTTAGCTGATACTGGCCTAACTTGTTTTCTAATTGAACTATATCAACACAACTTTTCATGTAACTTTTTCTTTAGAAATTTTCAAAATAATCTCTAAATATGAGTAGATGATATTTTAGGTTACTAATTTATCATCCTATGTTCTGTATTTTTTTCTTTTTTCTCTTTTCTCAAACAGTTAGTTGATTCTGCTTCAACTACCTGTGTGATAATCTGCAGCAACGTAAATGCATTAGAAACCTATAAAATATTCTTGAATTGTTTTCTAGTTATTTCATTACATTGTAAAGAGTAGGGTCTGAGAGAAAACACATCTTGAAAGAAACAGGGAAAATAAAAGGATTAGTATAGAGACAAAATACATAACCCTCATCTGTGGGGAGAAGAGATGGATAAAACACTGGGATAGTAATAATCAGGATTCTTATTTTCTGATTGTCTTCTGGTGGAAACAAGTAAAAACTCTAGAAGGTAGCTTTGGATATAACAGAGGGATCAGTAATTCTGTCTCACCTATGATCACCATATACTAAGTAACACCAGATAGAGTCAAGAACTGAGATGAACAAGCATAAATAGATTTAGGAACCATCTCTGCAATCAAATTTATAGTCTATCTACTGATGAACAGAGAGACCACCTCACTCTACCTAGTTGTATGGATGCAGTATAAATTTGGGAATCTTGAATATGATAGAAGTTTCAACTATGACAAACATTGAATTTGTTTTAATTTAATGGAATATAAACAGGAGAGCAGAATTCAATTGAATTTAGAAAATAAAAAAGTTCATTACCTCATCTTAGTTTTTGTCCTTATATTTTCAAGAATAATACATTTATCCATTCCTGAGATTGCAATTTTTCATTTTAAGTTTTAAGAAATTACATTATTATCATAAACTATTAATTTTAGTATCACAAATCCTATTTTATGATCAGGATAATAGGACATATTTAAAATGGTTTTCACATATTTTATCCATGTTCACAGGGATACCCCTGTTAGAAAGATAACAAGCATATCCTAAATCTGGTTTGTTACCCAGTATGTATTAATACAAAAATCTAGATTTAAGGCTCAAATTCATGAATTAACTTTAGAAAAATGAGATCTTAAGGCCTCATTATACGTAGAGTGTCTAAGGACTGTAAGGAGCATCTTAGATTCTAAGATTTCAAAGTTTCAATAGTTTATAGTCTCATATTCCTTTCCTCTCATGGGACCAAATGCTTTGGAGAAATGACCTTCTAATGTGGTAAATTGAGATCTAACTACTAATTACTAGTTGTTATTGCAATTCTTGACCTGATCTCAAGAGCTGGAATTCAAATCCTACTCTCTAGAGTGTAACCAGATCTAATAGGCAACCTCTGAGTTGACACAAAGAGACTGTATTAGCAATTGAGTGACTTTTAAAGTGTTACCTTAATGAACAACATTGGATGTAATGTGTTTCAACTTAAACTAGGTGAATGTATTTTGCTTTTCACTGACAGTAGTTAAGCAAAATAAAACAAAATTCTATTCCTTTACTTGGAGTGAAGAAGCGTATTAGTGAAAAGAAAAAAAAATGTATAGGGAAGGTATCCATTGGCACATTTTTAATAGCTTCAAACTGTTAACAGTAATATTTTCCCTAGGTATGGGGTGGCTCATGTTATGGTTAGCTGATTAGCACAAAGCCTCTTGACATACATTTTTCTGTTACTGGTATCAGCCATGAAAATATATTTCCAAGCAATTAAGTCTTAACTCCTGCTGGTTTGGAAGCCATGAACCTTCAAATTATTCAACACCTACCACTGGTAGGAAAAAAAAATACAACTTCATTAGTAAAAGTCACAAAGAAATCTATTGATAAGTTTTTAAAGTTTCTTTAACATAGAAAACTGCAAAAGTGTTCAGATTGTAAATTAGCTACACAACTCCAAAATGACCTCACTTTTTTCCATAACTCTAAGGATTTACTTTATGAGGTCTTGGGTTTAACAACACACTTCAAGAAGAATGTGGACAGAAAAATAAATATATAAAAGGTTACATGGTAGGGGATAGGGAGAAAGTAAGGGGTTAGGAAGTAGTATCATTACAAAACTGTGTCCTTTCAGCTGTTGAGACATTTAGATTCCCTAACTATCCACTTAGTAATTCTAAATCAGAAAAAAGGGGATATTGGGCATTAATATTTGCCAAATAAATCCCATTGTGTTTATGGACAAAATTTCTTCCCTTTTTCTTCCAGAAATTCATTAAATCTTAAGATATTTATGCTTGAATCTATTTAAACTTCAAAAAGAATAGAACAGAAAGTTTATGTAAGAACAGAAAGAAGCTCTCATTGATAACTGTTTGCAAAGTATTTGGGGATTTTATGGTGATACATATTTTCATCTAGAAGGATGTGTTGCTATTTTCAATGTATTATGTATCAACTCTTCCTATAGCCCTATAGGCTGATTTACCTCGACAAATCTAACATTATATTTTGAAAATATATTTGATACTATGAGATGAACTAGACTTTCAAGCATATTAATGGCAACTGGAGTACATAACTTTACTAGATTATAATAGTGGAAGACTATTAGTGCTTTTCCTTATATCCTTATATTTTGAATTTATATTATAATCACGGTACTTTATTATTTTTAAAATTACATGTGTAAACTTTAAACGTTATGTGTTTACAGCTAGGAAGCCAAATCATGATATGAAACTCTGCATATGTAGGCCAGTTATGCTTTTTTATTTTTTTTTATTCTGTAACAGCCCTGCACTGTATAGTTACTAGATGATCTAAGAATATCATATTAAACTTTTTTTTTCATTTAGGTTTTAACTTAGGGTTTTGGGGTACTAGGCATTTTATCCCTAAAATGATATGTTACTGTGTTTTTAGTTCTCCAGGTAGAGGTTATTACATATTTTACTTTACAAATTATCTTGAACTCCCTGTGCTTTATGGACAAATCTTTCAAGTTTGGAGAAGGAAGGAGCCAAGTAAAACTCTGCAATACTAACATTATCTATTGAGAAGGAAATCTGTTTCTAAAGTTTTTTTTTTTTTTTCCAAATGGTCTATCAGAATAACTATGACATAAAATTAGAAATGATCCTCACTAATGTAATCCTAGACATTATCAGGTGATCACTGCAGATTTAGAATCTAGCCAAATTTTGTCCTTAGTGCCAATTTGTTGTTGCTGTTACCACTATCTTGTTTAATAAAAACTATTAAGACCTACCAATGTCTCTAGTAAAACTTTAACCCATAGAAACAGGTATCCTTTGTTAGAAACTTGGGGATTCCTTAGGAGGATAAAACAAGCATATTAAATTACAAGTGACAACACACTAAAAGTAAGAAAAATAAGTATCAAAGTAGTAGTAGAGGTATTAAAAGTTAAAAGAGAGACCTCAAGTCTTCTACACAATATGTGTTAGAAGTTTCAGAGAGAAAGGAAGAACTTAGTTGGGTATTGAATGATGATTGGAAATGCTCCTTGATGATAAAATATTTTCCTTGATTATAAAAATACTTTTGAATTTGATTATATATGGGGAAAGCAGTAAGGGGATATGACTTTTTTTTTTCGCAAATGTCACTATAGTAATGAAGTAACTATAATATTTAGAGTAATAAAGAAATTATTAAAGCCTGAGCATGGAAGGCACTATCAAATTTTAAATATTTCACTTTTTCAATTAGAAACAAAAAGGATTAATTATTTTTCAGTCTGGAGACTAGTGACAAATGTTTGTATTTGCCATCATCAGATTATTCTTCCAAGGAGAAATTTGAAGTGAAAAGTGATGAAAGCAGTAAGGTCTATGGAAGTATTTAAGTATGAGGTGATAAGGTTGTTAACTAGAACAGTAACAGAGAACATGGAAAAGAAGAAATATTTGGAAGAGATCTTATATCAGAATAATATATGAAGCTTACTTACTGATTCTTAATTGCTTAATATGACTCTTAGGTTCATACTTTGCAACTGAGTGATCAATAATACCCTTAGTATTCTAGAGACATTGCATATTATAGGGAGTTGTGTTATATTTGTCTGAATCTCATATACAGTGATAAATGAAAAAAGTCAGGCACATAAGAGAAACTGCCATATGACTATTTACATAATGGGCCTGATGGCACAGGGGTTCAAGTATCAGTGCTTTTAAACTAATGGCAGCCACTGTGGCCTGAGTTAGATCCCCAGGTAGAGAACTAGCCCACATGGCACAGCACACCTCTATCTCCCCCACTGCTCCCCTCAGCAGTGTATTTCAGTAGATATACCTGTTTTGCTCCCAACTATGTCTCTGGTGAATCTCCTTACCTCCAACACCTCTGGCCTACACCCCATTCTTGTAAGTATAAATAAACAAAAATCTTTCAAAAATACCTGATATTAGTAACCATAATCACACTTTGAGTGCAAACTGAGAGGAGGAACAGGACCTTTTTGAGGTGTTGAAATTATACATTTTGATATGAGTTATTTATATAGGCATATATCTAAGTATGTAGTCATAATCTGTACCCTTAAGGCTTGTATATTTTATTGTGTCAAAGTATTCAGAAAAAAAAATGTCCAGATAAAATGGTTTCATAAAGAATTGTCAGATAAAAGATGTTCTGCAGTTTATGATGCTTATAAAAACTGCCAATGTTTACTTCTTTTAATTTATAATTTTTTCTCAGTCACAATAAATACTTTTAGACCTGAATTAAAAGGACATGGAGTCAATTTAAATTACAAAGCATCCACTTGCAGATATTCAAAGAAAATCTATTAAAATACTTCCATGGTTCTGAGACACTTTGCTAGTGCAGTGGTCTAGAGAGAAAGAATGTATCAATGATAAAAATACTTTTTAAAAAAGGGTTGCATAGTGTAGCAGTCAAAGTATAAAATAGAATCTCCAAAAAGTGTGTCCTTTTAGAACTTGGAATTGTGGAACTCCAGTATCCATCAAGGTGAAAACTGAGGACTGATTCTTTAGGTGAGAAAAGTTCTAATAAGAATCTTTAATAGATTTTGCTGGTGTATTTATCTCCATGAGATACTCCAGGCTGTGCTGGTGATGTCATTGAACATGGAGTTGGGAAGAGAGATGCTGTGATATTAACACATAAACCCTAGAAAACAATTTGTGAAAAAAGTAGAATAATCAGTCGTTTAGTATATTATTAACATTACCACATTACTTTAAGCAAATATTCTAGGTAATGCTTTTCTATGGTCCTCACAAGTATGTATGTATGTATGATTTTAGTGTGTGTATGTATATATGTAATACTGTGTATGTAATGTATGTATGTAGGCAATGCTTTTCTGTGGTCCTCATAAATAAGTATGTATGTATGTCAAAACAATTCACAAATTTTCCATTTTATGAAAAAACATTAACCCTAATTTCATGGCAAATATATACCACTAGATGTGATAACTAACAATATTTCATTCCCTAATCATGGCAAACATTGATATATACTACATTGATACATATATCACATACAGATATATGCATATCTATGCAGAGTATATTTCAAATTACTTTGAAACTTCTATTTTTAAAAATGCATTTGTAGGGAAAAAAGCTTTTTGATGGTAAGTTTGATACTGGCTTTTTTTATGTATCATTTTAAAGCAGTATCTAACCATCATTACCACAATAATTAAATATGGAAGAGTGCAAATAGATATCTTGTTATTTAGTAAGTGCACTATGAATTGTCACTTGAAACCACAGGGGGATGTAATCATTAAGAAATTTTCACAGTCCCTTTTTCTAGGTCATTTTTTTTTGTTAGAAAATGATCATATTGCTATATTACATAAAAAGTAAGTTTAAAATTTATTTAACAAAAATGTTCGTACAACTGATTTTATATGTCTTGTTAAGTTTCTACCCAGTCTGCCAAAGTATTTCATAATTTCATTTCTTCAAAAACCTATTTGGAAAATCATAAGCTAAAAATTGGGTAGGAAGTAAAGAAGGTATTATTTGTGTTCTTAACTCAAAAAATGTTTCAAATTAATGGAAGAAAGTTTTTGTCTAGTTTCTCAAGTGGCTTTAATTATGAAAAACTAGTGTGATATGCAAAGCAGAAGTTTAATTTGAATTTTAAAAATATTTCTCAAAAATGTTTCACATTGCATATTTTCAAATTTTATAATACCTAGGTTTTATGTTTGTCAAGGAGGATAATGGTTTACCACATATAAAGTTATTAGGAAAGAAAAGTTAAAACTCTCTAACACTGGCATAAATGAATATATGCCCAACCATTCAGTCATGGTCTGGAAAAGAATATAAAGAAAAAAAATAAGACAGCATGACATGTTTTTTAATAATCATTCCTACAAGGATTCCATTTTAACATGTTATTAACAGAGGCATTTTGGTACTCAGAATTGAGAACATTAAATATTTTGTCATAAACATTGTTTTTTGCTCTTTAAATTTACATATAGTGCTGAGAAGTGTCTGAGAGAAGTGTCTGAGCTCCTGGACTTTCTGTTAAGAATTTCAGTTATTCCAGTAAAATTTGAAATGCTAAAGCATCAGATAATAAAGCAAGCTACAGTTAAATTGCTAGCAGCCTAAACAATTTTGAAATTACATTTGGTTCATCATGCTTTGCTTTCAAGTGTCTTTTTCTGTGAATATTTTAATTTCCTTTTTTGCCAAAGTTGGCTGTTTATCCAAATATTCCTAATGGCCTTTGTGAGAAATAATTAATGGAATAAGATTGTATAGTGTCTTGCAGTTGTTTACTAGTACGATTTTTGTTATTTAGACATCTATTTTGGATTCACTTTAAAGCTTAAAGATCTGTGCCTCATTTTATCAAACTACTCAGCATTCTCATTCTTTCTCAGAGAAAAACAATGAAATTTTGGAGTGGCAGCCATTATTTTGTTTCAGTAAAGGGAGAAACTGAGGCAAGGGAGTATAAGTACAGAATAGGGTATGCTTGTGATTTTAATTTTTCTGCAGAAAGTATTTCCAGAAAGGGAAGGAAATGCTTTGACTCAAATGTGGAAAATGCCAAATGAGTGAATGTTATCAAGATTTATAAAACTTTTAAGGCTTAATTACTTGGAATTGCCTATCTATTGAAAAATATCTATCAGACTCATTAATTGCTAATAATGCATTTATTATTTCACAACTGTATAGAATATTTTTAAATCATAGATGTCTGTTAACTATAAAATGAGAACTTATTAGAAAAAACAAAGAATAGATACATTATCTTGAGTTACTTAATTTTAAATCTCACTCTGTATAGTATCACTTTTCAGAAGAATTACATTATTTTCCCCAGTAAAAGAATTACATTATATTACATTTTTCCCCAAAACATATGAATGGCATTGCTAAGAAAATATTAGAAATAATATATCAATAAAGTAAATTGACAGGCTACAAAATCAATATACAAAATCAATGTATTTCTGTATGCAGACAATGAAGTAGAACTAGAAGGCAAAGAAACCAATAAAATACCATTCACAAGCACTTAAGAATAATTATGCCCCCAGCAATAAACTTAACAATGATCAGGTAACTGACCTGTACAGCAATGAATGTAAGACTGCTTTTAAATAAAGAAGATACAAAGAAATATATTATGTAATGTTGAATTGAAGAAGCTTTGTTAAAATGGCTGTTACCCTAAGAGATACACAGATTCAGAGCACTTCTTACAAAAATTCCTATGGCACTCTTAAAGGAAATCTAACAAACATTACTAAAATTTATATGGAAACCACAAAAGACCTCAAATAGCCAAAGCAAAAAGGGCAATAAAAGATGACAGTATCACACTCCACAGCTACAAATTGTACTGGAAAACTATAGTAAAATGACATAAAATTGAAATAAAAATAGAAACACAGCTCAATGTAATATAAGTGAAGCCCAGCAATAAACCCACATTTAGTGCTGATTTGCAATGGAGATGAGAATGTCTTTTTAACAAATGGTATTGGAAACACTGAAAAGTCAGATGTAAAAGAATGAAACTAAACAAGCATATCACACCACATGCAAAAAGTAATTCAAAGTGTATTAAATACTTGGATATGAAAACTTAATAAAATATGTAGAAGAAAGGCAGTATACTTCCTGACTTTGGGCCCAGTGTTGTCTTGGGGGCTCCCTTCCAGCAACAGGGAAACAAATATAAGACTATATCAATTAAAAATCTTCTGCATAGGCCCTCCCTGGTGGCGCAGCGGGTTAAAGCACTGCACTAAGAAGCTTAAGCCACTTCCGCATGAGTTCAATCCCCCCTGCCCTGGAAGTGACCACATGACATGGCAGACCTCTCCTGGCCCGCCCACTGCTCCCCTCAGCAGTGTACTTCATCGATCTGCCTGTTCTGCTCCCCACTCTGTCTCTGGTGAATCCTCTCACCCCCGCATCTCTGGCCTGTACCCCAGTTCTATATGAATAAATAAATAAATTAAAAAAAAATCTTCTGCATAGTAAAAAAAGAAAGTCATTAAAGTGAAATGATATTCTTCTAGTAAATGGAAGGAAACATTTGTTCATCTAACATCTGACAAAAGGTCAATAACCATAATTCATAAAGAACTTATGTTCTGAAACAATGATGAAATAAATAACCCAAGTCAAAAAAGGGGTAGATTTGATTAAACAGTTTTCCAAAGACTTGCAGATGCAAAAACTCTATCACTTATCCTGAGAGAAATGCAAATTTAAACAAAATTGAAATACACCTTAGAGTTGTAAGAACAGTTCTTATCAAAAAAGAGCTTATCTATAATATTTTGTCTACAGTATTGTAAAGGATGGGGAGTTTAAGGAAATTTTGTAAATTTTTGATAGGTATATAAACAAGTCAGATATATAAAGAAAATAGTATGTTGGTTACTCAAAATATTAAAACTAAATCTATCATGTGATCCAGCAACTCCACTACATATATATTAGAAGATTATAAAAACATACTTCAAAAGTATATACACTCCAGTGTTCAGTACAGCACTATTTACAATAGCCATGGTATGCCAAGATAAATGAGGACTGCTTATCAGCAAATAATGGGCCAGTAGAAAAAAAGAAAAAGGAAATTTACCTCTAGGTCTCTAGGACTGGAGACACAGAAATTAGGTAAAAACTTGAAGTATTTGAAGCCTCATATTTTCTGCTGGCATCTAGAAATCCAGCAAATTGTTAACTTGAAAATAGGGTAAAATTTTAGACAGTTCAGAGTTCTTGACACTAGCTGTTTTAAATTTTTCTCTAATGTCCTATATATACATTTAGTTTCTAGTATTGCATAACAATTTAAATGTGATAATAATCACAAGGTTGCATGAAGATCATTGTGAAAGGAAAATGTCTGGGGCACGGTGGTGGTTTCTAAACCCAGAAATACAGTGGTCTAAAAATATATACACTTAATTTGTACACTAGGGTCAGTTTCTCCAGAAGGGATGCGTTGATTATATTTTCACCAGCAGTCACTATACTATTCAATATTCGTCATATCCCCCTTTTTATAGTCAATATAACAATTATAATGTTACAGGTCAGTTTACATCTAATTTGCATTCCTCTATTACTAATGATTTAGAGCATCCACCTCTTCAAAAGCTTGTTAGGTTTGGAATTTATTCTGCAAATTTCCTACACACATTCACTTTTGTTTTCAAAACCTATAGTAACCACTACTTAATACTCTGTAATCACAGTAAAGATCACCCTTACCTGAATATGCCTGTTCCCTTTTAATACTCTGCTTAGTAGGTACTTAACTCAATATATCCTTTGAGCCTAATATAAATGTCACCCTTAATCTAAGAACATTTTCACTTTTTGGTATTGAGCATCTCTTAGTACATTGCATGAATCTATGTTTTGGTGAGATTGTTAGTTCTCAATAATAGAGGAACCATTCTTTGTTCATAACATGGTACAGTTCACCTGAAGCTGATAAATGGGGGACATTCTATAACAATTTTAAGTTGGATCTCTGTTCTGCTTTAGTTGGAGAGACTGCTATAGTAGCCATTATCTCCTGAATAAAAAACAGAGAGAAATGATTCCCTTAAGCCATGTCCTTTTACTTAACAATGGCATACCCTTCCTCATAGCAGAGACTCTGACTTTTTAGTACGGATAAATTGATAATGAATAGGAGACTTACATATTATACAATAGCAATACTTATTGAAGTCAGCATATCTTGGAGAACTTGCCAAGACTATGTCTCATCTAACTTTGTCCATGTTGATCTCACATGGTTGGCCATCATAAAGAATGGACAAACAAATCACACATCCTATTATTCTCAAGCTTTATATACTTAGATACAACCTAGTTTGGGAAGAACCAAATGTCTGTTCTTCCCAAAGCCAGTGAAACTTAACATTAGGCCATGAAGTGAGGCATATAGCTTGTTGGTTGTTTATGGGCATCCCTGGAATGGTTGGGGGGATACAGTTTTAGTAACAGTGAAGTACTGATGTCTCTATCAGGATGTGTTTCAAGGAGCCAAGTGTCATTCCATACTCCTTTTTCTTTTTCTTTTTTTAGTATCAGACTTACATATTTATGCATTGAGAACAATGTATCCTTTTATCTATCAGTTTGTGTGGTAGTTGGATTCAAATATGAGAGGTGAGGGTGGAAAGATGGAAGAAAAAATCTGTAGGTTAGGTCATATAAGGAAGACAGCCTAAAAAGAGACAGTGTATTTAGCTTGGGGTGAGGAAGAGAAGGAGGGGGATAGATTGAGTAAAATGATTTTATATATTTTCACTAATCCTTAGGATATAGAATGAGTATGTGCAGAAGGCTGTTGGAAAGTAAATTTAGAGCAGTCTCTTATGGAAATATTACGGACAACTAAAAACCAAAGCAGGACCTCAGGTTTTACTATACAATTTTAAGCAGGAGTGTGATATAACAAGTACTATATTTGAGAAACCCATTTTGTTAGTTTACTGTAGCGTGTTTTTATGTAAAGTAAAACAGGAAACAAGGGTCTTTTGGCAGATAATGGTTGTTGTCCAGCTGGGAGGGCAGAAGTGTAGTGATGGTATTGAAAATGGAAATCAAGGGATGACAGATGCTGTGGAATTTGGAAATTCTCAGATGAAGGCAAAAGGAGAGAGATGGAAGAATTTATGACTCTTAGGCTTTAAATCTGGGTTGCTAAGAATATACAGTGCTATAAAAAATAATCAGACAAGACTACTTTTGCAAGTAAGTTGTTCAGTCTGGTTTCATATCAATGTCTATTGTGATAAAATAAATGAATGTAGATGTTCATTGACCTTTAAACATAAGGATAATGGAAGTAAGCATAGTGCTTGGGCAAGGTTTACAAATTAGATAAAATTGAGCATAGAATTGATAATTTTTGATCATGGGTAACTTTGTTAAGGGCATGGGTATAAAGAAAACAAACTCATAGAGAAAAGACCTTATTTTGGTTCCCATTTTTCTTACAAAATTGTCTCATATTTGAAATTGTCTTTGAAAATTTCAGGTCATTAAACACTAAAAGGGTGTTGCGTTTATCAGTGAAAAAATATTTACTGGTTAAATTCAGTGCGATTTCTTTATTGGAGACAGCTAGTCTCAGTTGCGGGCACTAAATTTAATTGTAGAAGTGCTTTAGAGGGAAGGCTTTTTTTTTTTTTTTTTTTT
>NW_004567109.1:48420206-48438679 GCF_000260355.1 Condylura cristata | reverse complement strand
TTTTTAGGGAAGGCTTTTTTTTTTTTTTTTTTTTGTAAGACAGATACATCACATGATTGACTCATTTGAAACAAACTTACCCATCATAAAAGTTATCACATCATAAATTAATCTTTCCCTTTATTTTAAAATAAAATTGATAATCTCTAGGTGACAGATTATTTGTATGTGTGGGGAGTGGGGAATCATTGTTTAGCAGTTATAGCAGAGCGCAATATTCTGATCTCTGTATTTTATGTGGAGCTGGTCATGTGAAATGTAGGTTCTCAAAATATGAGGCCATCTGGCACCCAGATTGAATATTCTATGGCCATGCACAGAGATTGGTTTTATTAATTTAATCAACATATGCTCTCTAATTGAACATGCACTATGTATAGCTACTCTTAGAGACAATAAGCAGTAATTCTGAAACTTCTGTTAGTGGGAAAATCATCTGCCTGACTTGTTGAAAATTCACATTTATTTTATAAATACTGTTTAATTTAGAAATGCTTACTTATAGGATGGTACCATTAATATGGGACACTGCATAATTTTGGTAGATTTTTTTTTCCCTGGGAAGCACTGTTTTAATAACATGAAAACAAATAATACATCACACCACCAGTACCTAATATGAAGAGCAAACTTGCAAATAAATTTAGTAAGTTAATGGGAATGTGATTCTATGCAAATAGGAAATGTGCCAATTTTACAATATATTCATTCTATAGCAGCAGGAAGAAAAAGGAAGGCATTTCCAATATAGTAGTAATCATAAGTGACTAACACATTTTTGATAAGTATATCCATCTTGATGGTAAAATTAACAAAAAAAAATGAACAATGAATAAGTAGCATGACCAAAACATGGAAATGTAGTAGGTATGGTTTATTTCTTTACAGGTATACTATGTACAAGTATACTACATTGATGTATGATTTATTAGGCACCTATTAACACATTTTTAATTTGGGCATGGTTAAGGTTGAAAGCTGTCACTTTAAGAAGTTTGGATTAATGCCGTATGCTTAGGAAGTGTTGAAAGGATTGGAGACAACATAGTGATGGCCTTGTCAGGACTGTCTCAGAAATTTCACTGGCAACAGAGTGAAGGAAGTTATAATGGAGTTGATAAACAATGAGATAATTTAGTCAAGAAGTTGTAGTTTGAAAAAAAATTGAATGTTGTACTTCAGTCTTTGCCGAGAACCAATAAGTGGTCGTAGGAACCTTTGTAGCTACTAAAAGGTAAAATAATAGATACATTGCCTTAGGAATTCTGATTAGGGATATGCTTTTCTAATGTATTTACAAATACATTTTCAAGTATCAAGTTGTTCTCAGAAGTCTACATAGAAATTTATGCAAATTAAAATAGAGAATATACATTTTAGGTATATTAATTAAGATGACTATAGTATTAAGAATGAAATCAAATTCTGTGTCAGGGAAATCTGCTTCTACAGATTTCATATATCTGGAGGGAGGGAGGGAGGGGTGAATGGATGGATGAATGGATGGATGAAAGAATGACAGATAGATGACAGATGGCAGAAAGATGAAATGTAAGAGATCAGGTGTAAGCATGATAAAATGTAAACCTAGGGAATTTAACAGTTTTATGGAATTCATAGGCTAATTAATTTCCACATTTGCAGATGGGCTAACATGTGAATAGACTCCATGCATTTACATGTCTTTATTGTGTTTAATAAATTTAGATTCCACTAGCTCTGTCTTAGAAACAAATCACTACTATTTTCTTTTAAGCTTTAGTCCTTTTTGTCTTTCTGTGTAACACTTTACAATAATAGCCTAATCATTCTCAACTCCTTTGGTATTTATTGCAAGGACATTAATTCTGATGGGCTCATTTAGTATTAATGTGGATGTCATAAGTACTTCAGTAGGAATAGAATTTCTACTAGAATTCAGCATTAATTAGCCAGGTCATTACTTCAAAGTGTTACTCTCCTGGTAGAGCAGCTACACTTCAACATACTCCTCCCTGCAAAGTACATCAAGGCCTTTCTGTTAAAAGGGGCACTTCCAAGTACTTGAATCTATTGAGTAAAAGATGTTAAAGTGAATAGGATACAGTAGACAAGGTGTGATAATTACCAGACAACTTATTAATAGAAAGCTGAGGTTTTAATTGAGCTTTTTTGGTCCCACAATAGCTTGAACTGAATAACTGGGAAAGGGACTTTATTGTATTTCAGATTTTTCTAGCACACAAACAAGTAATAGAGTTCAATAAAAGGCTCAAAACACTCTTCAAACTTTGCAGTGGGGGCACTAATCAGGTACTGTCTTGGACTAGACATATTTGTATAATAGTAACTAAGGTATGGTTTGATGTTGAAATTGTTAATATATTTTTTTCACACCAGTTTGAAGAAATAAAATTTCTTAAGTTACTGAAATTTTATTGCATTATTCTAACTTGATTTTCATTATCTTAGAATTGTTATTTTTATGTGCATTCATGGAGTCAAGGTCAGCCAGTTATTCATTAAGATACTTAAGCTTCCTGGTTATTTTAAATACATTACTGTGCTTTCTAATGCATGATATATCTTCATGAAAAGTATTGACTTGATAAATGGAAATTTATTTTAGAATCATATAAATGGTAGGGTCAATTCACTTTTTCTTCCACTGACCTCTCAGTAACTAATTCATTACACATAGGGCACCACTGCAAATTTGCCTTTTTATTTGCATTTTATTCAAATCTAGTGCCAGTTTTCCATTGGCTAGTATCACTGTTCCCTAAAAATAACATTTACATTCCTAACATAACTATAGAAATTACAGCTCTTTTTTTCCAATATTTTCTTTTTCTTTTTAAGATTGACTTACTTATACAAGAAGTGGGATTTGGCCAGAGATGCAGGAGGTGACAGGATTCACCAGACACATGATGGGAACATAATAGGTGGATCTACTGATAAATACTGAGGGGAGCAGGGGGTGAGACAGGAGAGATGTGCTGTGTGCTGTGGACCAGCTTCCCAGTTGGGGATCAAACTCAAGGAGCAGTGGCTGGCTTGATAGTGCTGAGACTTAACCCCTTCATCACCAGGGAGGCCCAAAAATTATAGCTTTGGAGTCAAAATAATTACTAGTAATCTCTTAATCAAATCATTTGCATAAGAACTATTTTCAGGTTTTCTATGACCTATCTATGACCATGATTAAAGGAACTCATCAGTTCTAACAAGGAAATCTACTTCCAATCCTCTTTAGGACTTTAGAGAAAAAAAAAAAAAGTATCCAGATCCAGGAAGAGCTTCATTGCCTTGGTCACAAGCCAAATACCAGAAGGGTAAACTAGAGAGAAAACAGGCTTAATTATCTTGGAAACTATCAAGTGGGGCAGGTGTGTGGGTCCCTTACACAAGGGGACAGTGCTAAGTGGTAGCTGCAATGGCAGTAGCAGCCTGTGGACCTTTGTGGGTGATGAGGGCAAACAGCCCATTTTGCAGGAATAGTTAAAAGGAGTTCTGCAAAGAAAGAAAAAGTGAAACACAAAGTCCTGAGTTAATTTGGACAAAGGAGCCATGACCACACAATGGAGAATGTTCCTCTTTAACAAATGGTGCTGGGAAATGCAAAAATAAAATAAAACTGGATCCATACATAACTCCACATATTAAAATGATGTGAAATGGACTGAAGATTTTAAAATAAGTAAAACCATAAAATTCCTAAAAGAAAACAGTGAATTATGTACCATCTACTACAATGATGTATTTGGGTTTGCAACTGCAGTGGCAGGGAAAACAGGGGATATAACCAGAAAAGACTGCTTCAAGCTGTACAGCTTTTGTACATCAGAAGAAATCATCACAAAAACAAGAAATCAGTCTATATACTGAGAAAAGATATTTGCATTTTCTACATTTTACAAAAGGGTCATTTTCAAAATACAGTACTTATGTCATCCTATGACAAAAGCAACAACACAATGTATACTGGCAGCAGGTGTGAGTGTGAATCACACCACCCTTCTGTTATCAGAAGCTTTTGAAATCCAGTCTGTTCTTGCATCTACAGGGACGTACCAGTGTCTGGGATTCCAGAAAATATTTTGTCCATTGAACTTGTTAGGAACAGTCACTGATCACAGCTCTTTCCTGGAATCTCTACATAATCACAACTGTGGCTCCCCAGAAATACCTGTTCCCTTCCCTGCCTGGGTTCTGAGGGCTTCTGGGGCTTCCTCACCCATAATAACAGAGCATATTTATCCTGGACAGAAAGGCTGTGGTACTGACTGGGAGTAGGCAGTAGACATCGCCCCCTCCCAGAACGTTCTCTGAAACACCCACCCCTTCCCACCTGGTTTCCGCAGTCTTCCCAAGACTAATTCTACCAAGTAAACTTGGGAACACATCTGGAAGGAAATGTCTATAGACTTTCAAGAATTAAGCAGCTATCATGACACCTTTCCAGCCAGTTCACAAGGACTTGCGAAGACCCATCACTCCTCTCCTGTGTACAGCCGACTCCAGGGCAGCCTACCTGTTCCTCAGACTGGAAGCATCCAGATACCTGCCTGCAGTCACGTCCACAGCGCACCTGTAGCCCCAGAACCTCCTCATATCACAAACACCCCTCTGCTTGTAAACACAGCTAGAATTTTTAAGGCAGAATAGCATTTGTCTAATCGTGATATAATAACATCAAGTAAAAAAAAATTAGAGAAAGCAGCTCAAACACTTAAAACTCAACAAAACACTTTCAAATAATTATTACTGAAAAATAAAAGTTGGTAACACAGAGCAGCGGACAATATTTACAAGCTCACTTTTATTAAGTTTTCTACTATATATTGCTTACAGGGGCCAAATCACAAATTATTAGTGTAGAATGTGTGCTATACATTCTAGCTTGCAATTTCACCTGGATTCATCTTTTCATTCTCTGAGTTTCTATGCTTTTTTTACATTGGAACTACTTAGGAGGCAGAATGTTAATGGCATTAACTTATTAGATACTGCAGTGTGATTTTTTACAAGGTTGTACTGTCTTTTTATAATAAATAGTCTTCTAAGAATTTTGAAAACTGAAAAGAAATTAAGGAATTTCATTTTTTTTGAGTAATTGTATCCTGTTGTTTTAACAAAATACATGCTCTATAACCTGTACAACAAATAATTTCATGTTATTGTAGTCAACACAAGTGGGGAAAGAGTAGATAGACACCTATAGTTATTTTTTCCTATCTCCAGTTTATTGCAGGGATCAAAGGATATGTCAGGAATCTTAGAAACAATAATGCATCATAGAGTTTGAAATTAGGGGAAAGTTGCAACTTAGTCTTCCTCAACCAATCACCTCTTCTTTTCTATGTACATTATTTATATTGTTTCATATTTTTCTTTAAGGTAGGTTTATGTTCAAAGCAAAAATAAGAGGCATGTGACACAAGGTGTTTATCCACTTGACAAACTAAAGGATATTTTGTTTTCCCATTTTGACAAATATAAACAAATCTCCTATAAACTGTCATCCACATGTAGGTTTTTAGGTAGATGTTAGTTTTCAGCAGCTCTTCTGGGTAAATACCAAGTGGTGTAATGGCTGGATTTTATGGTAAGCTTATGTTTAGTTTTGTAAGAACTCCTTAACTGTTTTTCAAATTTGGTGGATCGTTTTGTCCTGCTAGCAATGAATGAGTTCCTGTAACTGCATGATCTCATTAGCCATTAGTGCTGTCAGTATTCAGAATTTTGGTCATCTAATAGTTGTTTTACAGTATCTTGTTGTTATTTTAATTTGGATTTCCCTGATGACATGTCTTTAGTATTTTTTTTAAATATATTTTCCATTTGTACATCTTCTTTGGCAAGGTGTCTGTTAAGGTGCAATTGTTATCAAGGTGTTTATATTCTCATTGTTGAGTTTTAAGAGGTCTTTGTATAAATGTTATGTTTTTATTGATGTAATACTGGTCTATAACTTTATATAGATTTCAGGTATACAGCATTATAAATCAACATCAGTATACAATTTAGTTTGCCACTAGGATTCTCTGCATAATTCTCTGAGTAACAGTTCTTTTTCAGATGTGTTTTTGGAAATTCTAACTTCCAGCCTATAGTTTGCTCTTGCATTTTCCTGATACCATTTTTAATAGAGCCATTTTTTTTAATTTAAAGGAAATCCAGTCTACCAGTTATTTAAGTGGATTGCCTCTTTTGTGTTGTATATAAAAATGTGTTACTATACCCAAAGGGGTCCAAAATCTAAAGATTTCTTTCATGTTACCTTCTAGAAGTTTTATCATTTTGCATTTACATTTTGGTCAGCCATTTAGGTTGAATTTTCATGAAGAGTGTAAGGTGTACCTATAGTGTTTTGTTTTTGCTCCCATGCCTTTTGTTGCAAAGACTGTCATTGCTATGCTGTAATATCTTTTCTCCTTTGTTAAATATCAGTGAGCTGCATATATGGTGTTATCTTTCTGGGCACTTTATGCTGTAGAACTGACTTGTTTATTTTCCTAATATCCCCTTTGTCTTGTTTAATGTGCTTTAAAAGAAGACTTGAGATTATGAAGTATCTGTCTACCAACTTTGGCCTTTCTTTACTGTGTTGACTATCTTTGAGCTTTCTACAGTAACTTTAGAATCAACTGATTAGTATCCACAAAATAACTAGCTTTCCCCTAAAAATTCTCCTTCCTAACTCCATTTAAATTTGAGTGGAGGAATATTACCTCAACTGAAAACTGCTATACATTCATATTTGATCTTTCTCTTTTCTGAACAAAAATCACGGAAACTATGATCATTTGTGCTCTAATTATTACTTACAGTAAGGAGTGTGCATCATGCTAAGAATAGTAGCAATATATGGGATTTCTTTTAATCATTTATTCAAACTTTCATGTTCTTAATCTAAAAAGAAAGGTATTGTGTTTATGTATTTGGTATCTTTATTGATAATCATTAAAGTGTTTTAATCATTGGATTCTATATTTCCAAATCACATATCTCATATGTAAAATATAATAATGATACCTAATTAAGGAGCAATTTCAAGAGCTTATGTGTCTGTTTTTTTTTTTTTTTTTTTTTAGATTATGATAGAGCACTGAAACAGTCTCACAAATTCTTGTAGGACAAATGATGACATGGGATTTAATTGCCATTGTCTACTTCTGTAACTCAAAATATGTAAAATTGGCACTTAGCATTTTCTGTGTTCAACAATTAAGAATATGCTACATGCTGGATAGTATCTATCTACACAACTGCCTATACAAAATGATATCTTAAAGGCCTTGGATCATTCCAGAAAGTCTGTGGTTTCCTGAATATTCTGCTGAGGTAGATTATAAGGCTGCTAACCTAAATGATTAGAACTCTTAAAAGAATTGTCTTTCTGTATATTTAGTAGTTATACATATATATTTTCAATTACAGGAAATAAGAGACTGATATAACAAATACCTGGATATCTGCCATATGGAATAGTGTATGTTTCTACCATGCAAAACAGTAAAGTATTTAGACATTTAAATTTTTACTTCAGAAAGAGTAGTGCTTGTTTTAAAGACTCATAACTGTAAATATGTTTTAAAAACATCCCCTTATTCTATAAATACAATTCTAAGTTTGTCCTATTACCCCTGTTTTTATTTCTTACCCATGAGTAATATTAACAATATTTAATAAGTTTCTTAACCCTTTCATAAATGTTAAACTAAATTTGCTGTAACATTCACTTGTCATAGCCCTTTTCTGAAAGACTGAATCTTTGTGACGTCAATGAGAGACCCACAAGCTTTCTGAGAATTTTATATCATCAGAAATACTGCCTGTATGCACTGAAAGGGACAGAAAAAATAAATGGTATTGGATTATAAAGATTCTAGCCTCAAGCAGCTCTCAGCTGCTTAGACCAGCTACATTTCCTGAAAAAGGATGATTTAGCAGCCAGTACTGAATGAGAGGGCAGAGATGCAAACTTTAGAGGACTGTTCCTAGACCTTGAAATCTAATGGAATTTTTGTTGTTGGGTTCAAAATTGCTTGAGATCAGAACCTCCATTTTTCCTTCCATTTTGTTCTATTTTTAACCAATACATTAACTCTGATGCTATACCTAGCTTGTCATTACCTTTTGGCAGGATATAACTGAGGATAAGCCTTCCAAACTGTCCAGAGCTGTTCAACATTGGTATGTAGTAAGATGCTGTTACCATTACCTTTAAGAATAAAGATTATCCATATTTAGGGCCATCTCCAGGCCATCTCTTTTTATGAAGAAAACTATCATATGGCAAAAAAAAAAAAATATCTAGTGCATCTGGTTTTGTTATGAGACCCCTTGTTCACAATGTGTGACCTCCTCCACTCCTTTCTTCTTAATCCCCTAAACCCCTGAATTAGTCCTTAACTCAGGAATAAAAACATCTGTCTTGACTTACTTATTCTAGAATTTAAAGCCATGTAATTTCTCCATAAACATGTGATTTTTTTCTTCTACTAATCTGTCCTTTGTTAATTTGTTTGCTTGACCAGTTTGAGAAGAACTCAAATGGATTGAGAAATTTTTCCCTTGTGCCCCTATATTACAGATTTCTCTTGTTTCACAGATGAATTATAACAAAAAACTCACACATGCAAAATTTGTTATATTTTGAGATGATGACATTTCTTTAATATTATTTGACTTATAGTTCATACATTAATGGTTTAGGAAACTTAGGTGGGCTAATTGTTTTCAGAATTAATATAAATCTTTGAGGGGCAGAAACTGCACGAGATGGTAGGCAGAATAATGGTCCCAGCAATGTCCATGCCAAATTATTGTGGCATGGGACAGTGTTAGCATACAGAACAAAAGTGATACTGTGATTAAGATTAAGAACATTGAGATGGAAGATTATCCTGCATTATTTAAGTTAGAATAATGTAATCAGACAGTCCTTACAATTAGAGTGTTAAAATTGGCTGTAGTAAGAAAGTTACAGTGACAGGTAGCAGTATAAAGTTTTAACATCCTGTTGGTAGTCTGAGATGTGTGCAAAGACCTAAGAAAGTTCCTAAAGCTAAGAGCAATACCCAGACTGACAAGCAGCAGGGAATTAGACACTACAGTGTCATAATGGACAAGGGATAGATTCTTCCGTAAAGCCTATAGGAAAGGAAACACCCCTAACACAGTTATTTTTAATTTTTTTAACATAATCACAATTTTATTTTTTACCCTGCTCAGACCTATGTCAAAATCCTATCCAGAACCACTCTGACATAATATATTTATCTTGCTTAATTTATCGTTTATGGCAATGTTTGTGTGTGTGTGAAAGAAAGAGCATAGAAAACCAAAATAATATACCTAACATTATATTTTTACATCTATGTCTAAAATATGTTAACGCTTTTCCATTGTAATTGCTGTAAAAAAATAAAACATTTTTATCTACTTCTTTACTAAAGGATATATAATCTCTATTTTGTCTCTGAATAATATAAAAATAAACATAAACATTCTGCTTTGTGTGTACTACTATAAAATCAAAAGGTTTCTAGATTGCATATAGAGAATAAAAGTATTCAGGAATTCAGTATGCCCATTTTAAATTTTGTTAGATATTTCTAATATATTCTATAATGGTTATACAAATTTTAACATATGGCTATTACTATCCCATTCTTTTCCTGCATAATGTTTGATTGATCTAGTTTTCATTTCCCCTTTTCATCTTAGCCAGATCTAGCAGTCTTGCATTTTATTTCCCATCACTTACATTACTTACAAAATTCAGTAAACAAGCTTATTTTTAAAAAGTCTTTCCTTTGTTCTAAGTTCTTTTGGAATAATGTAAGGGCATTAGCTTACTTCAAATCTATTTTCCCTTGTCCTATTTGGCTTGTAATTTAATTTTATTTTCATCTTATTTTAAGTACTCCATTGGTCATAATTATGAAGTTACTATAATATTTAAATAAACCGACATTTTATCAATTATTTTTAATCACAATATGTTGCATAAATCTGTTTTATTTCTAATTCAATTACCTTCTTCCTTAAGTACACCCTTTAGTAATTCTCAAAAGAATGGTATGTGAATAATACATTTGAAATTGACACCTGTTTTGTTTCAGATGATTATCCATTATATTCTGACATTTTTTCCTGATTAGAAGTCTATTGTAATTCTAATTGTTTTTCTGTAATAAACCCCTTTTGATCTTTTGTTAGATTTTCAAACTTTTTGATGTCTTGCTAATTCATCATTATATAGTAAGGAATTTAATGTCTTTGACTTTTCTAATTTTGATTAGGACTTGAAAGATGTCTTCGGTTTGAGCATTCATGTATTTCTTTCAGTATGAAAAGAAAAGGTGGTCTTCCATTATCAGTTGAAACAATTTACTTTTATTTTTATGTTCCTCCTCTGAAATACTTATTAGTATGCATGACCTTCCCATCAATATGCCATATTTGATATATCTCACATATTCTGCATCTCTTATTTCTTCTCATTGCCTTGGAGGTAACATCTTGAGCTCTTTAAAGTCTTCAATCCTGTTTTCAGCTATTCCATTATTTTTAACACCTACAGTGCACACATTTCTTTCTTTTAATGTAATTTGTTATTCTAAGTTTAATTCTACTAGTTCTGGAGTGTATTAAACTGCCTAGTTTCTTTTTCAGACTAACTTTATGGCATGTGATATGTTATTTAATATCAAGATTCAAAGAGGCAATGTTTCTATATACTACATTTTGATAGCTGAGTCATTAAAACACAACATACTTAAGCACAACATACTTAAGCATACTTAAGACAGGGCATGATGAACTTTTAAGTGTCAGTCCCCTATGGACAGCTAGCCCTTTCTGGCAGTGGGCTCAGGAACTATATTCACCCTTCTCATGCTACTACAGAAGGACTGTATATTTTCTCTGTAGGGGACAGATGCAATGGGGTTGGCGAGGTGTCATACACATGTGTAGGTAGGATAAAACAGTGCACATTAAGCTTGAAATAGGAGAATATATATATACACATAAGCATGCCCAGTATAGACTATAAGGACAATGGCCCTGTATTGTTTGGTAAGGAAATGTTCCAGACTCAAAACCCATCCTTTCATTTCTGAATAATAATATATTTTCACTTAAAATAACATTTTGTACACATTTCAATTTTTTATGATGTAGGATTTTTGTCCTCAGGTGTTGCCATTTTAGTTCTCCCACAACCAAAGTATCCATAGTTTTCCACCTAAGTCTAGTATTGATCACCTCCTCACTTTCTTCCAACCTCTCCACCCTCCTGGATACTTGAGATACATGGTCAGCTTTCAAAGCTTAGTGTTAAAGTGTCTCTTTGTCTCATCATTTGTTTGGCTTCTCTAATTCTGATGTGAGAGCATTTCTGGCTCATTTTCCTTGGGATTAAACCCTTCCTGTTCTATCTATGCTGCCAACAGTGGCATGAGTTTAACTTTTTTGATCATTGAATATCAGCATCTTAATTCACTCATGTTCTCTGGGACATTTGTTATTTACATATTTGGCTATTGTTAACAGTGCTTCTTTAAATATGAAGGTACATCTTTCCTTTCAAATTAGTGGTTTTGTGTCCTTTGGATAGATTCCTAGAAGGATTGCTGGATCAGTCTGCATTTCTCCCCACCATGAATGAGAGGGTTCCTCACCAGCAAGTCTTGTTTCTGTCTTTTTCTTTCTTTCTTTTTATTTTGAGAGCTCCCTTCTTACAGCTGAGAGGTATAATCTCATTTTGACTTACATTATCAATCATAAGTGATGATGCCTGTTGGCTATCTGCATATCATCTTGGAGAAATACCTATTTAGCTCTTCTACTCATTTTGATTTGGTCATTTTGTTGTTGTTGTTTATTATATGAGCTCTTTATAGATCTTCCATATCAGTCTATTGTAAGATGTAAGGTATGCACATATTTTCTCCCATTCAGTAGGGTGTCTGCATTTTTTGGGTTACTGTGAATTTCACTGTACAGAAGAGTGTGTATGTATGTGTACATGATGAGTGTGTGTGTATATATAACATATATATTTTGCTGGAGACATCTACAAAGATGTTCTAAAATTTATGTCATAAGTGGTTTGCCTTATTAAAAAGATTTATTTACTCATATAGAATTGGAGTACAGGCCAACACGCCAGAGGTGCAGAGGTGATGAGAGGATCCAGCAGAGACAGAGTGGGGAGCAGAACAGGCAGATCACGAAGTATACTGCTGAGTGGAGCAGTTAGTGAGACAGGAGAGGTCTGCCATGCCATGTGTTTCACCTCTGGGGCAGGGAAAAAAAAAAAAAAAAAACTTGCACTCACTCAAGTGGCTGTGCTTTGCTTGCATTGCTCCACCCTAGTCCACAGTACCACCAGGAGGGGCCTGCCTTTTTTTTTTTTTTTAATAGTTACAGGTCTTACATCCAAATGTTATCTTTTTTTAGTTGATTTTTGTATATTAGTTGATTTAGTGATCTAGTTCCATTCATTTTTATGTGGCAGTCCAAATTTCCCAACACAATCAAAGAAGCCAAAGTCCATTCTCAGGGGGCTTGAAGGTGGCTGGAAATCTGTACACATGATATTACTGTTCTCAAAAATCTTACATATTTCTGTTTCTTCTTTTAGACCTTAGATATTTTAAACACACTTTTTGGAAAGCTTCTTGTTCATTTCCTCTTGTGATCAATAAAATGTCAGCATAAGTTTACTTGCTGTATATTTTCTAGTGTTCTATATTATGGAATTATCTTGTGAAGTATGGGCTTAGACCCTATATTTTTACTCTTTCCAAATTAAAATTTAATTTCTTAACATTGGGTTTCTGAATTGCAGTTTCAGAGTGATACACACAAGTGGCACATACTTTTTTCAGTAATTTCTAAATGGATTGGACATTTACTTATTGCTTGCTTTATCCCAAGGCTGTGTTGAGAACATATTGCTTGCTTGTCTACATTTTGAATCCAATGTTAATGCTCTAATCTCATCATTAAAGTTTGTATATGATTCATTTATTAGTGACTCTTTCAGATTTATCACTTGTTTTTTCTAATTTTGCACATCCTATTTTCCCCTGGAACTCTGATTTTCCTTTTTAAAACTTGAGCTGTATATTGAATCCTTTGTTGCTATCTGTTGGGCCCGAAGCTATTTATCCTGAGTCACATTGATTCCATCATGTTGATTCCCCTGAAGGGATGCTTTAATAAAGTTAAATATATATCAAATATAAATCAAGCCCCCAATTATTAGCTCCTTTTGCATATTTTCTTGTATTTTTCATGTAGAAAATGTTAAAGGAAAGACTATATATATATATATATATATATATGCAGTCCATATACATATATGTAGCCTATATATATGTAGTATACATACATACACACATACACACACACATATTAATAGCATGCTGTTTCTTCAGTACTTAAACTCATTTCTCAAAGAAGCTGATTCTGGTTTTTCTTCACTCTGAGTTGCTGGTACTTCTCTAGACATCTGTGCCACATGGCTGAAAACCAGAAATGCTTGCTCCACTGCTGGTACTCATTAAAGGTGATGGGGTATTTTGGTCTGGAATGCATTCAGCTATTCCCACATAGAACATCTCATGTGCATAATTGTGGGAAGAAATGACTAATTCTTAAACCAAGTCTGAAATGACTAAAAAGTTTAGGGAGAAAAGAGCAGAACAAATAATTTTAGATAGCAATATAAATCATGTGTATGATATATTCTAGGGCTAAAGACAAATGCATAATGCTCTCAATTTTTTGCCTTTATAGTTAATACAGAACTTCCAACCATTTTTCCCAGCTACTTTGTAGATTTCTTAGGGGAGGCCTTTTCTGAACCATTTATCTCTTCTTGATGGCTGTGTGGCTCCTATAATTTTCATTTGCTCCTTTTGGAGTTGCTGTTATACTGTTCTAGCTGCTAGTACTGAAATCACCAGTGCCACAAAGTTCCCACTGAAATTACAGAAATTGGCACAGAATAGTTACCCCTTGCTCTTCCATGATTCCTGATATAGACAAGACTCGTTTCCAGCAAATCTGTTAAATCTATTCTGTGTTCTACCATGCTCCAATAGTGTTTTCAAAGAAGAAAAAAAAAATTACTTTTTAGCAGCTGTCAGGAACAACAGAAGTATTTTAACTAATATGTGTTATGAACCTAACATGTACAACACATATTAACTTATGTTAGCACATTCAAAGGGAGCTGTTTCCATTACTATCTGGTTTTGCACTCAAAGAAAGATGAATATGGAAATTTGGGAGAGCTTTCCCAAGCTCTCCCAATGAGAACCAAGTCCTAGACTGAAAATCAGATCTTCCTGAAAGTAAGCTTCAAGCTCTTAAACAATATATATCATTTTATGAATTTTTACATTGAGGTCACCATTAACATATAAAATATAGCATATACACACATCCCTTTTCAGTGATGCACATTTGAAGCAGCTGTGATCCAATGCTATTTCATTGAAATAAGATATTTGACTTTTCTTAAAATTGTACCTGTCACTAGGCTGATGTTTTGCATACTATATTGCATTTTCCCCTTGATGTTAACCAAAAAGAGAGTTCATTATTGTTATCCTAATTGAGAAGTTCAGCTAAACCTTCCAGCTAAGGAGTAAGTTTGTTATTATCTTATGTAGTAACTAGCAAAAAGTGATTTAAATAATAATCTATCAGGTATTTGAAATGTTAACTAGTACTCTGTTACACATTCTCCATAATGAAACTGCCTTAACATTTTAATAATTTTACTTAATTTTAAATAAATTCTTTGTATTATTTGTATTTTACTTCAGAGTCTTCATTCAAATCTGAAACTAAGAGAAAATCTTTGGTACTATGTAATCAAACTTACTTCTTGATTTTTATCATGCATATTTAACCTAAATGTTTTCTTGAATAAATTTTACATAGAATAAATTATTTACCTGAAATATTTGATATTTGTACCATGCATCAACTTCAGGGATGACCACAATTTGGGCTCAATCTTGAAACTTTAGGAAAGATAACATGAAGTCCTTTTTCAGCATAATGTTTGAGCATTAAAATAGAACTTAAATGTGTACATTAAAATATTTCAACATTTAAAAACAAACTACAAAGGTAGTTCATATACTTTTTTTCTTTTTGAAGCTGTAGAACTTTTCTTAATTGTTCTTGGCCCACTTTACTATACAACTCAAACCATGATGTCATCTATACATTTTTCTTCCTGTTGGCTTAAACCGATTGTAAGAAAGAAATGGGTACTGTACATTTCTTTCCCTGAGCTGATATGAGAATAGAAAAATAGGAAATGATTGTGTGATCATGAAATAAAATTCACATAAAATGGATTTTATATACCATTGTTTTGTTTATCAATGCATAAGCTGCCCAGAATATTCAAAAATAAGTTTGGCTGTCAAACATATTCCCAGTATCATTAACTCCAAAGTACTATTTCTTAAATGTAATTAAACTGGAGTAACAGCTCAAGATATTTTTCTGCACTATTCTACAATATAGAACTAAAAAACAAAATCCCTGGAGGAAGTTATAAATGTTTCCAACAAACAAAATGAAGAGAAACATTAGTCAGTTTCAAGCCTCATTTACCCAATGATGGGTGGTAGCGATGTCATAAATCACTGACTACCTTTTAAGTCATATGATCTTTTGTGCCATGGGTCTTTCACTAATCTTTCCCTTTACCAACATGGAAATATTTGAAAAATAAGTAGTTTTAATAGTCCAAGGATATAGAATATAAGAAATATTAGGGTTATGAAAACCTCTGAAAAAAGAGTTGAGGTTTGCAGTTCTTACATGACATTTATTAATGATATTTGATAAACCATCTTTAAAGAAAAATCTATGAGAAATGTATATCTCATAACATATATATGCTGTAGTGACTTTTACTTCACCATTTCTAGAATGAAATATACTGTTATTTTGACTAAACAGTGTTCCTCTATTGGTTAACTAGTTAATTACATATGGTACAAATCAGATCCTAAGGAACTGTTCTAATATTTACAATGGGAACAAGAAATTTTAATGGAGGTGTAAGATTAAGAACAATGGTGCATACTTCAATTCTAAACCATACAATGGGAAAACATATTTTGAATAGTGCAGCCCTATTTAAATTCCAGATTTGAAATTGTAAATCATATGCAATTCATTTAACACTTAGATTCATTCCTCATTTCAAAACGTTACTTCCTTATATTAATGGGAAACAATATTAAAAGCCGAAGTCATTGGTACAAACAAATGTTATGTCTGGAAAAAAAAAAAAAAAAACTGTAAGCACTTTACATGTCAAAAATCTACCAGAAATGCAAAAATAGATTGTGTGCAAGTGCTATTTAATGAATGTTATACATTTGAGCAGTACTTTGATACTTTGGAAATTTAGAAACAACTATGTGAAATATATGCCTCATTTTGTGCCTTGGTATCAATTTTAACTTAAAATAATGCTTGCTTACTAAAATCAAGTTATTAAAAATATGTAGATACATTCACATATTTTTCAGTTTAAAATTAAACATAACATGTAGATGTCCTTCTCATATGTAATCCTTAGCTACATTTTCCTGCTACATTTCAGTAGTAGAGATTTTTATTTTCTTACTGGTTTAGTTGCCCAGAATATATCTTCCATGTGTGGGGTTTACAAGTGCAAAAAAGCATGAAAATTTGGCTCCTTTGAAGAAGTCACATAAGTAATATCTTTCATAGCAAAAGAGGTTGAGACTTTTTGAATGTCTTTGGCAAAGTCTATTGCAGTTGGTTTCGTACTTTGGTAACATTGAATTCAGAGAACAAATGACTGTGCTTTTATAGGAAATGTTCACTTGTTCTTTTTTTCTGTCTTGTAAGGATAGAGTAAAAAAAAAAAAAAAGGAATCTATAGAAAGTAAAAGTAACCTTTCTGGTCTTTGTTGAATGTGGGTGATTTTTTTTTTTCCCCATCTGTTCAACCAATTTGCACAGAGCACATCTAAAAATATAGATTGGTTAAGAATTGTTTCACTCCTGTTTCTTGAAATTATAAAGATTTAAGATTCCTTTTTTGAAGATATTTTACATAAGTTATCCTCACTACTATAGTAAGCCATTTACAATTATTCTGATGCAATAGCAAATACAAGTTGGCAGGTAAATTAGTATTTACAAAATACAAACATTTTATATGACATATTATTCATATTAGAATTGTAAAACATTGTGTTGCTAGCAGAATGCTTACCAATTAACATCAAAATCATATTAAATTAGAAGTTTATATTGAAAAAACTGTACCTGTTTTATACTTTGAGTTCATAATAGTAATGAGTGTCCCAGAAATGGAAAGGAAAGATCTTTTTAAAAATCTAATGAATATAAATGTTTCTGCTACATTCCTACTCATATAGTTGATAAGTTAGAAAATAGGAGTCAAAAACATTGTATTTACCCATTTGTCATCATCCAAAACAACAAAAAATTGCTTTTAGAAAATGTATTTAGTTATTCTATATAAGAGAAAAATGTTCAAGTACCTTTGAAAGCAGGTAATTTGATTCCTGTTCTGCCACTTGGACTGTTTGAATGGGCTGAGAAAGCCACTAATTTTCTCATTTTACTTTGAGTAAGATTCTAAAAATACTGTTTTGGTGTATGACAAACTTTTACTAAATATTTAATGTTCATCAGTATTATGGTGACTACTATTAACTGATAAACATCATTTTATTCTAAAAGTAGAGTTCTATAGATACCATAATTATCTCCTCTTATAGATAAAGAAACTTTTAAAATTTGTCTTAAATAGTGTGTATAGAAAGAAGTCAGGGATATACATCCAGACAATCTGTTGATTCCAGAGTATTTATTTATTTATTATTTATCTTATATTTATACTTAAATACAAGAATAAAGCTAAAAATCCTATGAGTGGACGATAAGTTCACTTACAATAACATTACTGTCTCGAAAATGGGATATTGTCAATAAGTATCTATTGGGCATACAACTTTTTATAAATCTTGTTTTCAGGTGCAATGCACATACACATGTTTATTTCATTAAAATGAGTAAGTTTGGTTAAAGCAAAAAGAAAATAATTAAGCTTAGGTTTACAAAGCAAATCCCATTAAATACATGTTTTGAGAAGAAAATTCTAATGGTTCCAATTTAATCTCTTTTCCCAAAATAATTTAGATTACTAAATATAACAGTCAATGAAAGGGTATAAAAAACATGTTAAAAATAATACCTGAAGGCCCTCCCCATTGGCGCAGTGGGTTAAAGAACAGCACTGAGAAGCGAAAGCCACTTTCGTATGAGTTCGATTCCCACCTGCCCTGGAGGTGACCACATGGTGTGGCAGACCTCTCCTGGCCCGCCCGCTGCTCCCCTCAGCAGTGTACTTTGTCAATCTGCCTGTTCTG
>NW_004567109.1:48365491-48420106 GCF_000260355.1 Condylura cristata | reverse complement strand
CTCTGGCCTGTACCCCTGTTCTGTATGAATAAATAAATAAATCTTAAAAAAAAAAATAACACCTGAAAAAGTTGTGAGGTAGCTCTGCAACTCACCATTGCACAGAAATTACTAGTACATGTATGACTGCCATATGTTTAATTGTAAAGACAGAAATAAAAGGTAGAGGCATTTGAACAAAGTATATCATCTATTATCATGTGAAAATAGTCCAGTAAAACAAATTCCTATGATATGATAAATTATATTTTAGAGAAAGTAAAATAAAGGAGGTAACACCTAGTAAAAATCACTCTGAGTTGTGTGAGATTAAAACAAATTTAAGAGCAAACTTTCTGCTTGATATTCTATTAGAGAATAAATAGAAGCATCAATTAAGTCTAAGTTAGTAATAGACAAGATATAAAATACTAGATCGCCCTTGGCAAATAGTGGGAAGAAAGTTGTTCACATTAAATGAAACCACCACATTAAGATACATTATTGTATTGGTGCATTTATGGTACATTTTGATACATAAGGCTGTTATACTTTATAATGGGATCTTTTCACAGAACCAAAGAAATAATATTAGTCACATATATTCTGAATCAAAACAGACACTGATAAAGAAAAATAAAAAATACGTAAATCTCCAATTTATTGATTAAGATTTCACTAGGTATACAGTTTAACCTCTAAGGTAAAAATCAATATTTAAAAAAAAAATCCTGCACTTATAATAAAGAATATTTTGATAATATAGTAAAAAAATCTTAGTCTTATGTGTTTGTATTAAATGTCACTTTTCCAGAAAATCTCTTAATAAGTAACTAATTTCCTTCAATTATATGATACTTTTATAGTAAAGTCATATGACGTTTAAGTAAAGATCAGAAAGTGGTGAAGGGAAATATGATATTTATAAAACTTGAGTATTCAAATAGAATGATAGTACAGTAAAATACTTTGTAAAATGCATTTGATGCCTATCATGAAGAATCTAATCAATTTAAATACATTCTTAAAATATTTGTGAATATAAAATGATGAATAAATTTGTTGTATTTCCAAGTAGATAAAACCAAGTTCTGAATTCACTGATACTCTTCCTGAAAGATTTTTTGTTGAGTTTGTGCTTCTTTGATATTCTCTTTGGCTACTTCTTCAGTCCTAGCATTGTCTGTTCACTTAAAAACTGCTTTCTTGACATAGGGCTTTGGTAAATCTTGCTGACTTTCCTCCATCTTGTAATCATTATGGAAATTTCAAGTGGAATGTATATCCAGATAGGTAATTTACTCACATCACGATATAGTGATATTAATAGAATAATAACAACACTTCTACAGGAAAGAAAAAGAAGGAGGGAGAGCAAGAGAGGAGAGGGAGAGAAAGGAAGGTGCCTCTGGGTGGTGTGAGTGCAGTTGTGCCTAAGGGAGAAATCCCACATTGTCCAAACACTAGTCAAATTGTAAGATAATGGTACTTAAAAACAACAGATAGTAGCATAGCTGGAGGGTTGGGCTGTTTAAAAGAGGAGGGGGAGACTACATGCTCAGTAAGTGCAGGCAGCTACTGTGCTGCATGGCTAACAGCCAGCCTCCCATTTTTTGTGTGTGCTAGAGTTAGTTATCATATAGCTCAATGATTGTATGGAGTGCTTTAGAAGTACAGGTTTGTTTTAGAAAACTCCAAAACCCAGTGCTTAACCTAGAAGAAGCACTCATTGTAGAGTTTAGCCAAATTCTTTTTAGTCCATTATTTGAAATATCCTCAAACACATCATAGGAAGAAATAGAGAGTTTTTTTTTTTTAAAGATTTATTTATTTGTACATACAGAACTGGGTACAGGCCAGAGGCTCAGGGACAGTGAGAGGTTTCACCAGAGACAGAGTGGGGAGCAGAACAGGCAGATCGATGAAGTACACTGCTGAGGGGAGCAGCGGGCAGGTCAGGAGAGGTCTGCCATGCCATGTGGTCACCTCCTGGGCAGGCCTGGATCGAACTCATGCAGAGGTGGCTTTAGCTTCTCAATGCAGTGCTTTAAGCCGCTGTGCTACCAGGGAGGGCCAAAAATGGAGAGTTTTAAATAAGGTCTCATCTATCCTCTTCCTCTAACTAATGTTACTACCTAACAAGGCAAACATTCTTTCACATCTTACTGTGTAAGGCATACTCCTTTAGGCTAAGAGAGTCTACTGACACATTACCCTAGTTTTGAAATTTCTTTACCTAAGTCACTCTTTACTTTGCTTTATTTCTTCTTAGCATTGTAACTGGCGTTGTTTCCTGTACTATATCCAAGTTCTCTGAAGACAGCACTGTGTATCTTTTCACTACAGAAGCTCTAGCCTAAAAGTGTTTCTGAGACATAGACCATCACCTGTTTTTATTTAAATCAATTAATGTCTGAAGAGTAAGATTCCAGATTAAGGCTGTAGTGTCATTAACAGGAAACCAGTCACCAAGAGTGGTTATTATACTAGAATTATTAAAAAAAAAAAAAGAATTTTCCTCTGCCTTCATTAAGTCCAGAACATGCTAGCAGAACTATTAAAATAATCTGCAATTTAGTAACATCTAGCTTCCAAAACTGCCCCACCCATTCTTATTTTCAGCTTGGGTCACTATACTTGAATTTTTTAGTACTTTCTGTACAAAATTCAATTATTCACTTTTTTTGTGGTTTAGCATTCATCCTGACTCTTATTTGAATTTAGATCTAAGAGGACTTAAGAGTTTTTCCTCCTAATTCCACTCCCCCCTCCCCCAATTTAAAGCCCTGTCTAATCTGTAGGTAATTTTCCAAGGGTAGGGGTAATGTTGATTAAATTCAGTCAACTATCAACCTGCAGATTAATGGATACTAGTGGTGCAATCATTTTTTCCCTATTTAAAATGACAATGTTCAGTTACTAATCAAAATATCTACCCTAAGTAGATTCTATGCAAATTAGAATTAAGATTAAAAAGTCAACTTTTACATGTAATTCAAAGTATTACGCTATTCAATTTTAAGGGTAGATTCATTTTAATACAAGGGATAAATGTCCATATCAGAAAACAGACAGATGTGGGATAGAGTTTTTGTCTGCAGAAACTAGGAAGTTAAACTATATTATATGAGGCTCCCATGCATAGAAGTGTTTATATGCTATATCAGTATAAATATAATATATTCAACATATTTATTTTCTTTTCACAGATTTTATTGACAGTGAAAAAAAAAAAGACCATTCTTTATTTTTGAAGTATGCCTGTAGCAATATGTAATGATCTAAATTGCAAACTTACCCTAAAACTTGTTTCATTCATGGTCTTAAATTGCCAAGCAGCTCTTTAGAGTTGAAGAAAATAAATGCAAAGAATTAAGTTCATAAAATGCATTTATTTTGACATAACAATAAAATGTATTGCTTTCCATGATATATGTTATGGTTACCAAATGAATTATATATGTAAAGAATGATGATTTATGTGAGAAAAACATACTATAACTTTATTATTACTAAAAATTACATTTACTATAGACTTGAGATTGCAGTGCCACAAACCACCTGTGACAACTGAAAATTTATTGAGCTAGGAGGAAATTTGATCTAAGGAAAACATTTTTATATCATGCATATCCAGTAAATCCACAAATAAGAGATGAGGAAGAGTTTAAGCAATAAGCCTAGGTTTCACAGCACTCATTTATTTTTCTGTTTAAAATACCTGTGTAACAAAAAGGTGAGGGAGCTTCTGGCCATAACAGCTTGCCTTTGCCTTTCCAACGAACAACTAAACCTGAAGAGATCATTCCTTACTGGGATGTTTCCTCTTCTGAGAAGTTCCAAACATTTTAAGAGTAAAAAGGCTAATATTTTCCTGACCTAATGTTTCAGTAAAATATGAATTTTAAAAATTACCTACACAGCTATAAACTTTCAAATTTTTGTCCCTTAATAATGTGTTCATTTTTTTTTTTTATATTCTGAATATAGCTCAGTGTAGGCCTGATTTTAAGTTAATATTTTACATAGTAACTGCTATAGAACTATCATTTCTCTTAGTAATAGCTGGTTTAATGTGGTTTTTTGCAGGAGTCAATCAGTTCTAATTGCTAGCTGATTGCTGCTATAGGTGGGAGTCAGGAACAAAATTAGAGAGCAAAAGAAAAATATATATATATAAAATAAAGTGAACTAACTGCCACATTATACTGAAATTATTTGTTTCATGTCTTTCATTCTTCCTGGACAACACAATTCTTGATTACCATGTCATTTACCTCTTTCAATCTCTACTTAATCTCCAGTACATATCATAAAATACCTGTTCCATACACTTTAAATAGGGGTAGCAACTGTAAATGATAGAAAAAAAAGTTTGAAAACAGTGGAAAAGTTTATAAAAGGGGAAGAACCTAAGGATCTTCATGCACTCTTTCAAATAGTTCAACTTCAGTTATCAGAAGTAATCAATGTTATCACCACCACTAGCCCTATGAAACTGATAAGGATTTCTGTTTTAAATTGAAAAGTGAGAGGTAAACAGGTTAATTTTCCCAAGTAGATAAACAAACTCCTAAGTGCTGACAGACTTCACATATATAGTGGTCTAGCTCCAGAGTGAACATTTTTTATTACTATCGTGTGTTGACTGTTCCATGGATGAGTAACTAAATAAAAGTTGATCCAGGGTTTTGAATGAAAAAATCTTTAAGTGCTTCTCTCTATAGTAATAGAAAAATTAACTTTTCTTACAAATTTCTAAGAAAATTTCTGTTTCTTACCAGTTTTTCTCAATTAGAGGATAAACTCAGTAGTAAGGAGTTTATGTGTGTTTTTGAACACTACATAATCTGCCTAGAAGTTGACTAAAATTTATTTGTGTCCTGTGGCTGCCTCACAAGAATATCACAGAGTAGGTGACTCACACTAGGCATTTTATTTCATTCAGTTCTGGAGGTAGGGGAGTCCTAAATCAAAGCACCAACGTGGTTTTAGTCTAATGGAGCTCTTCTGGGCTGTAACCTATAAACTTCCAGCTATGGACTCACTTGGTGAAAACCTTGGTTGCTCTGTGGGTCTCTTTTATGAATATACTAATTCTAGACATGAAGTTTCCACTCTGAGGACTTTTTACTCATTTCTCATTGGCCACACCTTCTTATATACTGACCTTAGCCATTAGGCTTAAAATACCTATTTTGAGAGACACAACATTGAAGCCATCACAATGATGCACTATAATTGTAGCTACTAAAACTTTAATGAATCAGTTGTGAATTAATGAACTTGTGGTAACACAAGACATCATTGTCAGTTGTGATTAATCAAAATTCAATATTGAGTGGAGATGAAAATATTAAATTTGTAGTGAGTTATTAGTTTGGGTAGAAATATGATATTTCAAAACAGTTCAGATAAAGGGCAAAAAAAAAATTGTGTTCTTAATGTCTTAAATGGCCAAAGAAATGCTGGTAGTTTGATTATGAGGCAGCTATCTGTAGAAATATAGAATCAAAGGGGAAAGAAGTCACATAATCTAGGATCAGAAGTAGAATTCAGATATGTATTAGTTGTGTGACTTCCTATAAGTCACTTATCTTCATTTTTTTTTTTTTGTATTTCTAAATGGCAGTAGTAATACTGTCTGAATCTTAGATTTGTTTTGAGGCTAATAAGTTATTAGAAAATGAAGTCCTTAATTCAGCATTTATCATATAGTAATATCTTAACAAATAATTTATGTTTGAAAGTTAATACTTTATAAAGTTTAAAAAACAAAAGGTAGTTTACATATTTAGTAACATACTTTCTACTTCCTTTATTGCTAAAGTTAATTTATCAGAGTGATTTGAATTTTTGATTAATTCTTTATATTGAGCAAACTTAAATAGCTAAATGTAAGCTGTTCCATTTATAGCTTTAATTTTAGTAGTAGTAATATGTAAGAATAATTACCTCAGACTGATAATCCAAAAAATCCAAAATTGCAATATGATAGCCAGTTTTTAGGTGTATTTATTATACCTGGTAAGTAGAATGAAAGCCTCAATAATAATTAGATAAAGATCATAAAAATGATGATGTCATTGGGAAAACAATCTGATTGGTTGATTGGTTTTATTATGTGACAACTGTTTCTCAAAGAGCTTGAATTTAGTTTATCTAAGTATAACAGTGAGTCACTGGCAGTACGAACATATTTATTTCATTCATGTGGATTATAGAGAAAAAAAGTCAGAGAATAGCAAATCTTAGAGATCTGTTTGTAAAACAGGCTACAGAGATGGAGAGAGATGGTGGGGAGAAAAATTGGGAAGAGACACTGAAGTATGGGGATAAATTTGGGTGTTTTGTTGAGGGGGTGGTAGTATGGTAGCATGTAACTGAAAAAGTGGGATCTTAAAATCTGAATCATACAGTGCTATAAACCAGTGTTACCTTTATAACTTAAATATACATACATGCGTGTATGTATTTAAATGCATACACATATATAAATGTGTGCACATATAAATATATGTATATAAATAAAATATATGTGTATATAAATATGTACACATTTATATATATATGTGTGTGTGTATGTGATATTGATAGAAGTGGATTTAAGTGCTCAAGCTGTCCAGACCTACATGTACACTGATGCTAGAGGAAAACAATGCAGCATTTAATCTCATCCCTGTGCGTCCTTTGTTAAATTTCTTTATTCATTTCCTTACATCAGTGAATATAAAAAACAGGCTTTATCCTCAGGCAGTTGAATTCCTGCTTAAGAACTGCTCATACTTCAAGTCGATGAAAATGACTTGTGCTCTCTTGTCTGCTCCATGGAGGTGATGTGGGGTGGAGCTCAAAAAAATTTACAACATGTTTACAATCTTATTTAATCTTACTTTGTTAAGATTTACTTTCAGACTTCTACTTACCTGGGCAGGGCATTGGTATGCAAGGTTATCTAGCATGCCAAAATAAATTTTGAAAGGAGGAAACAGAACTTTAATTTCTATAAAGTATTTTTTGAATATATTAACATATTTATCAAAACTATCCAGCCAAAATTAATTTTAACTAAAACAGTGAAAGCATTCACATAAATACTTGTTTCAAAGATGTTCAAATAGGTCAGTTAAATCAACGAGTTCATTATATATTGTATAATTTTATTGCCTAAAGAAGACAGAAAATCATTAATTTCTCAATATTTGTTTGCTAGTTCTGTCATATCACTTTTTAAATTTCAAAATAGATTTTGTTACATTTTTGTACTAAGTCTTCTTTACAATCATATTTAACTATGTGATTCTAAATGTATACAAATTGGCTCATTATTAAGGAAAGATTAAACTGTTGGCATTCATTTCCATGGTGACAAATAGTTCTTTACTGATGTTCATGTTGAAGTGGCCATTTGCACAATGAATTCTTAAAAGGATTCAATAATTGTTAACGTTTAAATAGGTACAACCATTGGAAGGATTGATATTATCTGATATTTTGGTAATTTTGTTTTCTCTGTGGTGGCTGTATCAGTTCACTTGGAAGTGGAGAGGTCTTAAACTTCCTTATCACATTCTTGTCAATAGGAGGAAAAAGCAAGCAAGCTTCAGAAACTTTGTTCCTATGTACTTCTGCCAATCATAGTAATCCAGGAGATAAATGCAACAATAAGAAAAGACCTAGTTCCTTTGTTCACCACTAATTCATTACACTTTTCACAGCTGGATCTCAACTGAAGCAACACAGATTTGACCTTTAAATCTTAGCTAGGCTGCATTTGATCCTATCTCCCACAGGTATGACTTCATTGAATTCATTACTTCCATTGCCCTTTTTCCATAATTTGACTTTGATTTATCTTTTAACTATCAGCAGTAAACATTAACACAGGAAGCCAGATGTGAGAAAATCAAGTGGTGAGCATTATCAGGCCTGTAATCATATATATCTATTCAATACCATTCTATTAACTTTGAGGCAAAAATACAATTTGATTTTATTGATTTAACAACAGAACAAATTGGCACAATTAGTTATCTCTTGTTGTAACTATTCTGCCTTGGGATTTTGAGACTTAGGTACATTTACAGGCAGAAAATACGAAGTCATTGATAAGGTCAAAATATAGCAATGGTTCAGGTACAACATTCAGTTATTAAGCTTTTACATAAAACATTTTTAATTGATGTATCCTTTTATTTTTTCCCCTTCCAGCAGACACTTAGTGATTCTAAAATTGTGTTGAAAGTTAATTCAAGGAGGTTTACTGAACAATAAAAACGTAAATCCTTGAGGACCATTTTTTTTCCTAATAATCGTTTCTTTTAAACTGGTATAAACCTACCTGACCTTCTAGTAATTTTTTACTTCTAACCAACTGAAAGTTAATGAACCACAAATTACACTGGGGAAGAGAACTGGCTTTTTACAAGGAGCTGGAATGTGTTGAATGTGGTGAGAGAACATTAACAAATCTGTCAATTAGCCTGGAAGGTATTTTGACTTTTTATGTGTTCAGGTTGTTTGCTCAATATATCAAATAAATTCTCTTTATTTTGTTTAGCATTATTTCTAATAACAATACCCGAACACATTTTTCTTTTTTAATTTAGCTTACATCTTTCATGACCATCCACTTAGATGTCTCACAAACTTTTCAGACTCAGAATGTAACTTTTATAGCAGTAACCCTGCTTCATGACTTAGTCCAGTAAGGCTAGAATGAAGATATACATTTTTCTTTAAATTCCTTATCAATCTGTACTAGTAACTAATCTATTTAGGACCAGGGTCCTAATCATACTTTTTAACAAATCTCAAGGGAAAGTAAGATACCATACCATTTCCTCAAATTTCAAAGGTATTTTACTGAAAAGCTGTATTCTAAAATTGAACAAGACTGCATGCTATGTTTTAAGTGAAAGGTTTTCAAACTTTGGTAAGCCTGATAGCCTATATCCAAAACAAGTACACACAAATAAAATAGGCTTTTAAATAATTAAAAAAATATTTAAAGATAAGCAAACAAGCAAAGATGCTTTACTAAAAGAGATGTTAATCCTCACTTTCATTTGTATATTTTTCTAGGGCTTGAAAATTAAAGATAGTCAAAAACTGTCATGGACTAATAAAAGTTGTGAAAATAGTTTAAGTATCAACATCCCTCATTTTTTACCAAAAGGAAATGTAATTTTAAAAGAAATTATTATTTTAAATCTTTTTATATAATTCCCTTAATTGCTTTCCATCATATTTTAGTTATACAAATAATATTTAATTAACCCTTACAGTATGAAAGAAGGCAATTCTTAGCATTAGAAATTAATATGTCTACCAGTGAACTAATGTAAACTGATAAGATCTATATTTGTTCTTAATGTGCTAAACATTTATTTTACAGTTCACTATAATACCATCCACAGAACGACATTTCAGTGATTTATGAGTTCAGTTGGAGAAATTATACAGAAAGCATTTTTTTTGGCAAAATGGAGAAACATGGTTATTATTAAATCAGAGATAAATATGCTATATACAATAATAAAGATATTTTAGAAAAGTAAAGATATTTTTTGTTTAAAGTATTAATCCAGTAAGTAGCATAGAGAAAACTAAAATACTCTGGTCTTTAAATAATACTTTAAAGGCTATGTATTCTTCAATTACAATTTTGAGAATTTCATTTACTTGTAAAATAATGGTTAGCAACATATGCCTTATAAGTTCATTTCATTGAAGACTTTAAAAGAAATTGCTTGAGAGAGCAATGGAAGCCATTGACATTTAGCAATTAATATATATATTTTTCAAATTTGAATTGAGAGTTTTGCTTATATAGATGTAGCAAATTTTTTGCCTATAAATTCAGCATGTGATTCCTGGTATGTGCCATTCCAGTTGCTAACTAATAAGTTATTTTCAGAAACAGAAACAAATTATATTTTCTTTTCTATTACTTTCCCCATAAGTAGACAGTATGCCATGAAACAAATTATTCTTAAAAAATAAATGTATTGGATAATGGACCACACAATTAAATAAATGGATGTCAGACCTTATATATTCATTGATCCAACACCCCTGCTACTTTATATAATTTAACACCTTAGTGTTAATAGTGAATTTTATTGCATGTTAGAAAATAGTTATGGATTATCTAATACTAAGATTACAATTGCAAAAAGCCATATAAAATTTCTTTAACTCCTCCATCTCTCCCATTACAACATAGATTATTGATTATATACTGATTAAAAACAAACAAAAAAACTCAACACTTAGTGACATACAACATTCATTTATTATTTCTTGGAGGCCACTGGGTCATCTGAATGTTTCTGTTGCTCTGAGGCAGACTCTACTAATATTCTGTGGATTTGTGTATATAGCTGCAAGCAGGTGCCAGTATGAGTTTGACTATGAGCTGATTAGTTTGTGATGGCCTCCAGTGATATTACTCAACTCCCGTTAGGCATTTCCTGGATGACTGTCTTTATTCCATGGTGGTAAATTATTTTTCAAGAGAGGTATGAAAATGAAAAGCATTCTCAAGCCTGAGTTCTTTGGTAATTATTATCATAATTTTTGTTCTAGATTTTCTTACTGTGTACTTCACCCTTAAGGAATAAAATAATACTTTGGGCTGTCTCATCAACTCTTTCAAGAATATACTTCTTGCAATTAATGTTTTTAAGAAATCCAGTAATGTAAATGACAGTTAAAAGAGTGTCATGTTCCCCAAAGCCTATACTACATCTGCTAATAATATATTTAGTATATTCTATGATTCATTGCAATTTTTGATCAATCACTTCTGTTAGGGAACTCGTGGGAGATATTCTTACTTAAAATACCTATATCACTATAGCTAGATATCTGTAGTATTAAATGAAACAAAGAGTGTAACCACAAAATTGAGGTAGCTTGGTAGCTCTCATGAACAAACTGAAATCTAAGTCAGAGTTAATCCTTTTAAATCTAAGTCATAATAAGAATAACAATCACAAATAGTCACTTAGACTTTTCCAAGTAAAATAACTAAAGCTATAGCTAATCATATGGTTTCTTTGCTTTATGTCCATGTTTTCTCTATAAAATTCTTGCCTTTATCTCTTGTTGGTAGAGTAATCTTAACTACTTCTATTTTGCTACTATCCTATTAGATAAATTCTTAAAATTTTAATATGTACCAGTATCTTCAAGTGGCAGGGTGACAATATGATTTTTCAAACCAGAACAATAAGGTATGTTATTAATACCTGTAACAGGAAATTCAGACTCATCAAACAAAAGTAAGACATGGTGACCCCACAGATATTAGCAACTCTTTATAGTAAATTTTCTATATTGAACTGGTATATTCATCTGTGTGCATTTACATATGCAAGTATTTCGAGGAAAAAAAAAAACCCTGAGATCTTGTATTAAATGAAACCACATTCAGGCAGTAATTAACATGATACTAGTTTCCATACAGAGACTATTGCTATAAGGCAAATGAGATTAAAATATAGACTCAGGCTCAATTTTGAATATAGCAATAGCAGTTAGTAACTTAGAGGCAAGGAACAGGATAGAAATTACTAAGAGGAAACAAAGGAAGAATAGGGAATTCTTGGCTTAAGCTGATTCTTGCTGAAGGCAGCTCAGAGTGATCCAATACTGAGTGTACAGGATAACAAATTTGATCTTATATTGAAAGAGATCAGATATAAGTTGACTTATGTAAGATTATTTCTAAAACTGGGCTATATAGTCCATGAAGGAAGAGGGGAGCAGGAATGGACCTAACTGAGAAAAAGAAGAACCTGGCCAAAGTTTAGTCAGTGAGAGTCTTTTTGAGTAGACTTTTTGCCACCTGCATGGAACTTAATCTATTTTACTGACAAAAATATGCACTTAGAATTGAGAAAAGGAGGAATGAAATATTCAGTATTGTAGTATGGAATCCTAGGGATGACAGCAGGATGATTTACAGTCTTAAAAAGAGGTACTATAGAATCACAACAAATATATATTGTGTAGGGGGAGGAATAAAATATTTTCAGATTATGCTAACGCTAGTAAATGTTCCTATTTCATAAATCATTGTGGACAAGTAAAACCATTGACTGAACTTCAGAAATTCAGAACTGACTTAGAACTGAAAAACAAAAACAAAAACTGGTAACATTCTCTAGAGATGCATTATAAGTAGGGAAAAGCTGCTCCTTGAGACATTTCCCTAACAATAAACTAGTTAATAAAAATTCCTGGATTTCCATGGTAATTATATATAATGGATACATAAAATGATAGAAAGAGAGCTGATGATGACTGGAAATGAAAATCTCAAATTTGAGCAATGTAGAGGGTTAAAGTTGAGATTACTCTGTAGTTAATTCTGCAAAGCCCTGATTTTTTCAGTTCAGGTAATTGAAAGAAAGCACATTTAACTCCATTTAGATCTATGTATTTGTTATTTACAAGAGAACTGCTTTAGATCTAAGAGTATACATAGACTGAATGTGAAATGATGGGAAAATTACTCCATGTGCCTGGTAGCCTAAACAACAGAGATGGCATACTTCTGTGAGACAAAGTATAATTTAAATAGAAATAAAGTTAAAAGAGACAATGTTACGTACTATACGGTGACAAAAATTCAGTTTACCATGAAAGTATAATTTTTTATGTAAATATATACATCTAACATCAGAACATTGAATAACACAAGACCAACGTTACACTGACTACAGAATATACATTCTTCTTAAATGTTTATGGAACAATCTTTAGGATAGTCCACATATTGGACCATAAAACAAGTGTTAATAAATTTTATTAAAATCATTCACAATTACCATTTCATTCGTAACAGGAAGAAACTAGAAACAATAGCTAAAGAAAAACTAGAAGCCCCACAAATATATGGAAATTAAAAGCTATCCTGTTATATTCAATGGGTCAAAATAGAAATCACACAAGAAATAAGAAAATATTTTGAGGCAAATTAAAATTAAATATCATAAGAAAACTTTGGATGCAGCAAGAAAGCATTGGCAATGGAAATTTGTAGTTATAGCCACTTAATTAAAAAGAAATACTCTCAATTCAGCTACCTACCTTAACACCTTAAAGAACTATAAGAACAAAACTAAACCCAAAGCTCTCATAAGAAATGAAATAATGATAAATGTTTGAGCAGAAAAAAAATAGAAACAGAAAAATAGGGTAAATTAATGAAACCAAGAGTTGGTTCTGAAAAATGTATATATAATTGGTTCTGAAAATGCATATACAATTGCCAAACTTTAAATGAACTGAACGTCATATGTACATTGTTGTTCAGGATATCAAAGTTTGGAAGTATCGCATCCATAAAGTATTTGCTTGCAGTTGGTTCTAAATTTACCATTTTTTTCTTTTATAATTATTTGTATCTACAAATACTTTGTTAATAAAAAAATACATGTTTATTCTATTTCCTCCCCATTACCAATAAATGTTCAAAGATACTAAAATACTTAAGTTAAATAAAAGGAGGGCCTGAGTTCCACTAAAAATTGATCTTTAAAAACAAAAACAAACAAAACAACAGAAAGCTACTTACCAACCAGTAATTTATTGGGATAGATGATTGATCCCAGGAAAAAGAAGTTAGGCAATGAATAAAGAAAGTGATACAGAAAGAATGGGAAAAATAAAACCTAGAAAAGGTGCATTAATAAGTTGAGTACTGAAAAGAGCATCTCGAGCTGAATTCTCCTAGGAACCTTTTAAGGAAAAATGTTGAATATGCATCAGAATTTTCATCCCAGTCCATGGGAAAGATAGGGTATTTATTATCCACAATTCTGGTTGAGGGCTGCCTGGGGAACATTAAATTCACTATACTTTTCTTCTGCATCTATGCATGGTTAATTGACCTGCTGCTTGGAAGAGAGTGGATTAAGGTATACAGAGGTGAATTACTTTGACAGAGAACATTGTCAAAGCAATGGACTGTCCACTATAAGACTGCTCCAAATAAGTGACAAGTAGGATGTTGAATGTGTTCCAAAGGTATCTGCTAAAGTCCAAAGGTATCTGCTAAAGTCTGTCTTTTGCAACACTCACATCTACTTCTGCTACTCATAATTTCTGGCTATCACTGCCTCTTCAAAGTGGTGGAATGTCATTATATCAGAAAATGTAAAGAAACAGATACCTTTAACAGGAGAGTTTATAAATATATTTCACATTAGAATCCATTTTGATATTAAAATTAAAATTACAGCCATAAAATGTATTTGCTCATTCTATTGCAATATTACATAAAGTGGTGCAATTCTTTAATAAAAGTCTAAAAATAACAATTTATCTTAAGCAACTTTTTAATCAATGCTTTTAAGATGATTTAGGAAATTGGCAGGTTAAGAAGATAAATAGCTTATTCATTAGATGTTTGTTGTGTGCATAGAATACATTACAGTAACTAGTCAAATATTTATCTCATTTTTTTCTGTTCTCAAATCAAAAAGAGGGGGGAAAGGGTGGGACAGGATCAGCACATGACTTTTGTCTATTTTTTTTTAATTGAACAAGCTTGTTTTCATTATTGATTTGTAAGAGTCCTTCATATGTCCTTAATACTGCTCTTTTATAAGGCATGATTTACTGGTGTTTTCCTTTCTACTAGTTACTTGAAATATTTTTTCTTGATAGCATTCCCTGTTATACAAAGGGTTTTGATTTTGCTGAAATTCAATTTATCCATTGCTTTTCTTTTTGTTGTATTTATTTTTGGTGCTATATTTTAAGAAAGTTATATAATCTGAAGTCACAGAGATTCACAACTATGTTTTCTTCTGAGAGTTTTATAGTTTTAGCTCTTACATGTAGGGCTTTAATCTATTTTGAATACATTTTTTTGTATACAGTAAGATTCCTGTTTTACTTTTTCATTTGGATTGCCAGTTGGCTGAAAATGATTATTGAAAATGTTATTTCTCCCACAATGAATCATCTTGACAACCTTATGAACAATCTGTTGGCTGTAGACTAACCTTAAACTTTCAATTCTCTTCCACGTACACATGTCTATTCCTATGCCAGTATCACAATCTCTTTACTACTACATGCTTGTAATGAGTTTTGAAATCCGAAGGAGTCCTTCAAATTTATTTTACTTCAAGATTGTTTTTGATACTCTGGGTCCCTTGCATTTCAATATGAATGTTAAAATCAATTTATCAATTGTTGCAACATGGCATCTAAGAGGTTGATAGACATTATCATAAATCTATACATCACTTTGGGGAGTATTCCCTTTAGCATTCCAATCCATGAGCAAGAGGTCTCTTTCTGTTTCTTTATACTTTCTATAAACTTTTCAATTGTAGTTTATAGTTTCCATGGTGGGATAACTACACTTCTTCTAATAAATTTCTTACTAAGTATTTTGTTACTGCAGGGTAATTATTTTTAAATTTTATTTTTGACCATTATACTCTATTAAATTGAATTGATTTTTGTAAACCTATTTCATATCCTTTACCATGGTAAACTAGTTTATTAGCTAGTGAATCTTTGATGAATTTGTGAACAGAAAAATTTCCCAAGATTGCGCCATCTACAAGTAGAGATAGCTAGATTCTTTCCTTTCCAATATACAATCTATTTTACTTACTTTTCTTACCTTGCAGTACTGTTTAAAGCCTAGAAGTGACTAGAATATATATCCTTACCTTGTTCCTTTTCTTAGTTTGAAAGTTTGAGTCTTTACCATTAGGTGTGATGTTAACTGTGGGTTTTGATCCATTTCTTTATCAGATTAAGGAAATTCCCTTCTACTTTTGATTTGATTTGAATATATATTTATATATATATATTCCCTCCTTTATGCTATTATTTTCACAAATGTTAATCAGTCCAAGTGTATCACCACTTTTTAAAGCAGTTATCTCTTAAATCGTATATTCAACTTGTTAAAAATATTTTTACCCATGTTTTTAGTTTTCTGGTACACTATTTCTGCATATGAATTAAAGTTTCAATTTCAGCTTAAATGGTACATTCAAAAGTTATTTTTTAATAGTGTAGGTCTGCTAGTAACAAAATACTCTTTTTAATTATCTATTTTAATTCTTCGTTTTTGATAGTTTTGATAATGTATTCTTGCTTGACAGTATTTCTCTATCAGCAGCTTGAACTTGAATTCCCAATGTTTTCCTGTCTACTTTTATACAAAATCAGCTGTTATCTTATTAATGATAAAGTGTGTATGTTGAGTTGCTTCTCTTCTGTTGCTTTCAAGATTCAGCATTTGTCTTTGCTTTAAAAGTTTGATTATGATATGTGTACATGTAGGTCCCTTTTTTATATTTTAAAAAGGTTTATTTTTATTTATGCATACAAGAACTGGGATGTAGATCAGAGGTTGGGGGTGAGTGGGGGTTGAGAATTCCCAGGGATAAAGTAGAGTGGGAAGCAGAACAGGTAGGTCTACTGAAATACACTACTAAGGGACGTAGTGGGTGACACAGGAGAGGCCCATGTTCATTAGCATCCTGGCTGGGGACCCAACTCATGCCACAGTGGCTTGCTATAGCTTGATAGCACCGCAACTTTGTCCTCTGTACCACCAGGGAGGTGTATGTGAGGTTCTTTGAGTTTATTTGGGATAGTGGTTTACAACTCTACCATACTATACACGACTCAGAAGTATAGTAACATAATCACTCAGTTGCATTTTTACCACATCACAGACACAACCAGGGAACCCAAGATAATCCATCATAGTCCATTTGGCCCACTCCACACACTGTTCTCCACCATCCCCCCAACCCTCCCTCCGGTAGTAGTAGCATTAAGCCTATAGATTTGTAAAGTCTGTCACTGGTTTGTTTTGGTCTCATCCTTGGTGTTGTTTTTCCATATTATACATGTAATTTCTGGTATTTGTCTTTCTCCTTCTGATTTACTATGTTTACTATTATCTTCACCAGTTCCATTAATGATGTCATCACTGGTAAGAGTTCGTCCATTTTTATAGCTATGTAGTGTTCCATTGTTTATATATACCTTTTCCTAATTCATTCATCTCCTGTTGCGCACTTAGTTTGTTTCCATACCTTGAATTCTTTAAAATGCTACAGTGGAAACAGAAGCACTAGCTCTTTGAACTAGTGATTTTGCATTCGAGATACATAGCATGGCACTTCTGGATGATACCATAGATCTGTGAATATTACTTCCCTACTCTTTACCATCGAGGCTGATTAGACTGTATTATCAACATCCCCTCCACATCCTTGCCAGGAATTGTTGTCTCTCATATTTGAGATAGGTGTCTTTTTCACAGGAATAAGGTAACATCTCATGCAGTTTTCATTTGCATTGCCATAATGATAAGTGAAAATGAGAACTTTTTAATGTACCTGTTGGCTATTTGTATATCATCTTTGAAGAAGTGTCTGTTCAACACTTCTGCTGATTTTTTATTGTTTTTTATTGTATTTTTTTATTGTGCTCTTGAATTTATAGATAAGTGCTTTTCATCAAAATTGGGAGTTTTCAACTGTTAGTTCTTTAAATATATTTTCTGTGCCTTTTTAACTTTTGTCTGCTGGGGTTCTTTTTCTATGTAACTTATTAGACTTAATGTTATTATACATACCGTGAAGGATGTTTATCTTCCTTTTTTTTTAAAGAAAAAAAAGAAGATTTATTTGTTTATGCATACAAGAACGAGGGTACAGGCCAGACAAACAAGGGGTGAGAGGATTCACCCCTTGAGATAGAGTGAGAAGCAGAACAGGCAGATTGACTGAAATACACTGCTGAGGGAACCAGTGGGCGAGACAGGAGAGGTCTGCTGCACTATGTGGGTCACTTCCCTATCTGGGAATTGAGTTCATGCTGCAGTGGCTGCAGATAGCTTCATAGTGCTGTGTTTTAACCCGTTGTACCATCAGGGAGGGCCCTGTTGCCATTTTCTATGTACTGAGAGATTGTTTCATCTTCTGAGTTGGTCATGTTGACTTTTTTTTTTTTTTATACTTCATACGTACTTAATATATTTATTTAATTGTCTGCCATAAAAGTTTTAATTTCTTCAATATTATTTATCTTGACTGCTTTTTTTTCTGGTATATGAACCTTGCTATTGATTAATACCTTATAAGATTTTGTTGACAATGCCATTTTCAATAGGTTTATCTCTTTACCTGGAATTTGCTATGGATTATACTTGTACATTTTGTTATTTTTATAAATTTGCAGAAATAATTCTGTGGTGTCTACATCCACTGTAATGTGTGTCCAGTGTGTCCAGAAGCCTGTTTGATCAACTTAGGGGATAGCTAATTGGACAGACTTATTTAATGGCATAAACCAACATATGCTCTACTTTTTCTCAAAGGGCTCGAAGTGTTTGTTGGGACAAACCTTCAGGACTCAGGCAAGCAGTTTACAACTCTGCCTTACTCTTTATTATCTATCTACAGAAAATCTTCATAGAGTCTTCTCAAGTCTTTCTTATGACTGCACAGAGCAATATGAATGAAAATGATCTTTAAAATTTCCAGGACTAAGTCAAATCCTTTTATAGATATCTTATTCACTGACTTTTCTTTTGAAAGTTTTAGTCAGCTGCTTATTGGCTTCAAATATGTCAATTACTAGAGCTAGTCATTGACTGCTGTTGATTATCTTTCACAATTATCCCTGAGGAAAAAATCTGATTTTATTAGTAGAGCTATGAGTCAGATCAAATAATGACAAAACCTGTGAGTTGGGTTATTGAAGGCATTTTCAGAAAGGTGGGGGAAAAAAGCAGTTTCGGAGAATATTATTTTCATTTCCGAACTCTCTTTTGTCTTTGTTATTGCCAAGCTGCTCATTTTCATCATACTTGTGAGTTGCTGGTTTTCAAGAGTACTGTGGGGCTAGAAAGAAGGGACATGAAAATATGGTAAGTTAAAGTGACACAAAGATGACCATTTTAAACATCTTGAACTATTTTTCTTGAATTTTTGTTCCATGTATTATATATCTAATGTTATTTTTGAGAGTTTTAAAAGTTGATTTTGACAATTTTTGTCAGTCTACCCTTTGTTTATATTGAGGAAAGGATTTTTGGAAAATGTTGGGGATTTTCTATACTTCCACTCACATCACTTATAAAATTATTTTTTTTTTAGTTTTAAAAGATTTTATTTATTTATGCATACATAATACAGGCCAGAGGTGCAGGAGTGGTGAGAGGATTCACCAGAGGCAGAGTGGGGAGCAGAACAGGCAGATCGGTGAAGTACACTGCTGAGGGGAGCAGCAGGTGAATCAGGTCGGTCTGCCAGGCAATGTGGGCCACCTCTCAAGTGTGGGATCAAACTTGTGGTTTAAAGGCTGCAGCGAGCTTCATGGTGCTATGCTTTAACCTGTATGCTACCAGGGAGGGCCCAAAAATGATTCTTAATCTTTCTTGAATGACAGCATTTGGAGTAATCAAATATATAGACCTTATCTATAACACATTATATACCTCATGCCTGTAAACCAATACTGGTTGCTGCTGCTGATACTACTACTACTACTATTTATAAATAAGTACATCTATTATGTACTTTTTTTTTTACTAGTCATTGTCTAACCCTTTATATATTCCTTTAATTTTTCCTTTAATTTTTTTTAAAGATTTATTTATTTATGCATACAGAACTAGGGTACAGCCCAGAGGTGCAGGGGTGGTGAGAGTCTTCACCAGAGACAAAGTGGGGTGCAGAACAGGCAGATCGACGAAGTACACTGCTGAGGGGAGCAGCGGGCGGTCAGGAGAGGTCTGCCACGCCATGTGGTCACCTCCGGGGCAGGCGGGGATCGAACTCATGCGGAAGTAGCTTTTTTTGATTCTTAGTGTCGGGCTTTAACCCGCTGCGCCACCAGGGAGGGCCAATTTTTCCTTTAATTTTTAAGTTGCTTTAATTAAGTACAGATAAGTTAATATAAATCTGTACATTTAATTTAATCCATCAAATTTGAATAAACTCATATTTGAGTTTATGATTCATATTTTAATCATAAAATAAATGAGAATAAGCTTAAATAATGTTATATTAATAGCATTAAATAAAATAAAATTATATAATTTCAAAATAAGGAGGTTTGTAAGCTATTTATAGCCCTATAAAATCATTTTATATTAATAATATATTAATCTATGTAAATTTTCTAGAATTTTATTATGAAGGTGTTAGAGACCCCTAAAGCCTGTTAAGGCATCAAAGTCTATGTAGCACTGAGTTAAAAATGCTATTTTAGGCCCTCCCTGGTGGCGCAGCGGATTAAAGCACAGCACTAAGAAGCTTAAGCCACTTCCGCATGAGTTCGATCCCTGCCTGCCCCGGAGGTGACCACATGGCGCGGCAGACCTCTCCTGACCCGCCCGCTGCTCCCCTCAGCAGTGTACTTCATTGATCTGCCTGTTCTGCTCCCCGCTCTGTCTCTGGTGAAGCCTCTCACCGCCCCTGAGCCTCTGGCCTGTACCCCAGTTCTGTATGAATAAATAAATAAATCTTTAAAAAAAATGCTATTTTAACAAATATTTCCTTATCATTGCTTGATAGAAAATAGTGACAGAATTGAGTTTCAGGGTGTGTAATTTAAAGGGTTATTTTTTATGTTAGTGTGTGATAGTAAAATAGTCTTTGGTGAAGACCTAATTTGTGTCAGACACTGAACTATGTTCTAGACATCAAACACTAACATAAAAGAAATGCTGAGGAACATATTGCATATTATTGACTAATTAAGCCATTCCCATATTAATTATATAGTGATAGATAGTACTGGCTACTACATGTGTTATAGTTTGCTTTTGCTGAACCCAAATTCTTCACCATTTATTGAATTATAACACATTGGTAATATCCCATGTCTACCCTAATCTCTATTTATAGAAATGATCTCTTGTCTACAGTGTTAGGGATAACTGTAAAGAATTTTGGTAAGTAATATGTTGAGAAAATATTTTAAATCACCCTTAATTCCTTTAAATAAAGAGATAACTTTTGTATTGGTAACAAGGCTTAACTCATCTAATTATATCTTTAGGCTGAAGCCCAAGAAAACCTGGACAGATTCCATCAGCCTACTCTTCACTTCCCACACTATCCCTCACCCTTTCAGCTGCCTTGAACATAATTCAAGAATATAGTTACATAAGCATACCATGATTTTGTACACTAACTTAAAGTGGTTAATAATTTCTCTCTATTTTGACAACTTGCAATTTAACATAGACAATGATAGTAAGAGAAAATAAATTCCTACCTTTTCGAATTTCACAAGTGTTTTTATCTAAATATTTTATTTTTCTCCCTTTAATTGTATGTTTTACTTTTTAGACATAAATTAACTGTAAAATACTATTGTCTCTTAAGTTCTGTAACTGTAATTTTTTATTTATTGTGTTTTATTATACTAGGCATAAAATCTTGTCCTTGATTTTATCACATTGCACCATCCTTGGAAAAATCTTCACTTCAGAACTTGTGACATTTACTTAGAAAAATATACAGAGCTTGTTATAGTTCAGAAGGTCCACAATAGTCAATCACCTGTTAAGGTTCCCAAGTACATTGAGATCACATTTTATATAGTGTATTTAAGAGCAGCATGTTATCTTTGGTGTTTATTTTCAAATGATGCTACAGCATATGTCTTTATCTTCCCTGGAAAAAAAAGTAAGTTTTTTGCTTTTAAAAAATACCATAATTTAGGTTCTGATGTTTTAAAAATAGTGTTTATTCAAGGGATTCCTATTAGCTAGTCCAGAGGATGAATTAGGTATATATAAACCTCTTGCTCATTGTACAGTTTCATTTAAATGTCATTAGAAAGGTATTAGTAAATATATTTATAATTCCCTTTCATGGAAATACATAATTTTCAATTGCTTTACAGCATAGTAACAATTTTTCATAGATGATATGAGATATACTTTGTGAGCAGCCCTCTGTTTTGATGAATATTAAAGTCAACATTTATATTAGTTAACAACTATTTTTAGATTATGCTGGTAATGACTTGGTATGGGTATTACAAAGATAACAACTGACTGAACTGAAAGAATTAATATGAGGTTTTGTTATAAAGTGTGCAATATTGAGCTCAGAAGTACTTTTATTACATGTCATCTTCTCAATACAAGCCCAATTATGGCATTACAGAATAAATTCAGTTGTTCACTGTTTATCACTATCTGTGGATAGCAGAAAGGTTTTATTAGGAAAATGTCACCATTTTCCTAGTCTGTTACTAATGTAATAATCAAGTTAAACTGCTACATCAAAATAATCATGCAACACATAAAATGTTGTGCCACTGTAATAACTTTGATGTCTCAATGAATTAGTCTGCTTTCCATATCTCATACAGCACTATTATGTTTCAATAATATTCTAGTTACATATTAGTAGAGTGTATTTTGCTGTAAGTAAATGTGGTCATAAAAACTTAAGCTAGTAATTGAGACATCAACGCTTTTTTCCATGGTTAATCCTCTAAAAGGGACTAATTTGACTGACAATGTTGACTTTCTACAGGGTTAATGATGACCAATAACTATAACATAAATAAGTCATAATTTAAATACCAAGAATGCCTTTTAAGTTTTCATAGATATGATTTGGCAATATGACTAGTGTCTGTGACTTAATCCTTTATACTTTGAGAACTGACAAACTCAACAATTGCTTATGTAACCCTCCGTGGTTCAAGTGTTACTGTATTGGCATATTCTTTGCCACTGATGCTCTCTCTATTCGCACATAATTAATTAGTAATAAGTGTGGAGATTGTATTATGACCTACTTATATATCTCAGTGGACATCTGTGTAGTTAGATAAAATGATTGACTAGAAAGAATTCATATGCCATGCAGATAGTAATTTCCAGTTTGTAAATGTTCTTATGGGTGAGATGTTTCTCATTGGAACGTTTTAAAACTAGTTTTCTAGGCATATTTTAAGTATTGTAAACCATATTGATATTTTCAACTTCTAACATGAAATTCACTGCAGGAAGAGTGTCTGAAAGCAAGCAAAGTTATTTCCTTTAGTATCTGCCTGCGTACTATTGCAGGCACAGAAATGCCTTATAATATATGAATGATATTTATTTTAGGGAATACCTACTTGTATATCAGGAACATGCTCTCATTTTCTTTTTTTTCTGCTCATCTAAAATTGTTTCAGAAATTTCTATTGTGATGACTGTGTAATCCTAACTATATTATTGTGTTTTCTACAAGAGATCACAATTTCCTTGGTCACCTTATGAAAAGAATGCTAGGAGAACCTATTTCACTTTGTTAACTTTTTGGGTTTTTTTTGAGAGTAGAATTTTACAAATCGTCAACATAAAAAGCTTCTGATAAAAGCACAATAGAAATATCCTTAATGAAACATTGCTTAGGGGTTGATCCTGGCTAAAAGATGATCAACATGACATATTTATTTTCTAATATTTATTTATGCATACAAGAACTGACATTGCGATTTTTTAATGGTGCACTCAATTTTAGCACTCACCAACACCCATTGTCCATTTAGTTTAAATATACTTAATGAGTATTTACAAATGCAGCAACTGTGGGGCATTAGACACTAAACAAAACATAAATTTCAAAAATATGTAAAATTTTGTAACATGTTAGGAAGCTATGATAGAAGGTGTCATAAAAGATTTTTTTTTTTTTTTTAAGGGAAACTCACTAGATCTACAGTGAGAGCTCAGGAAAAACTTTCCCTGAAGAAGTCACAATTTAAGTGCAATTTAATGGATAATATTCTTTTAGGTCAGAAGAATAAGGATATGGGTGTTCTATGGAGATGAAACAATAAACAGAGCTTTTCAGGACTTTCTCCTGCCACATATCAAGTAGAAACATAGAATATTATAAATATAACAACTACTGCTTAATGACCTGTTGAGCTTGCATAAGGGAATTTTATAAAAGTTGTGCATTGCAATGGTCTATTATTTATTCATTTATCTTTGAAATAACTGGACTTGATATCTTCAAAGAAATGTATGTTCAGTACTAATCTGCTTTTAATTGTATGTCAGTATTACTCAGTGCTCAAAATTTATAATTTTCTTGCAGCATCTGAGCTATGACTAAGATACTTTCATTGTTAAGACAATCACTATTTCACAGAATGACATTTAAGATAGAGTAGATATAATACTTATATCTATTAGACAAATGAAGACTCTAGTTGCAGTTTTTTGACCACCCTGAAGTTCAGTTTTTTTGGTCTAATAAATAATATCTTAGAGTGATATTGTGAAAATAAAGTTTATTAATCTGTTAAGCATATTGAAAATCATATAAGTTATATAAATGACTTATCACTATCTTCTTTCCTGAGCATTCCATACATACTTGAATTTTTAAATCAAGTTTGTCCTGTTTATTGGAATGTCTTCAAAATGTTTTCTTTTCCTCCCCAAAGATTCAACTCAAATCCCATTACTTCTTTGAAGCATTATTTCACTATGGAGACATTATTTATTTCTTCTACCTCTAATCTTCCTTAGTACTTATAAATTATTTGGTGACTGGCATTTATTGACTTCTATAGTTATTTTAATGTGTGTTTCAAAAGTATAGCATTTTGATGTTGAAAAGGAAATTAAAGTTCATTTGGTCCACTAAATTTCAGAGGTAGGGCTCTCTTCTGAATCATTTCAACTGACTTGTCAAATAAATTTTGCTTGAACAGCTCTACTGACAGATAGCGGTATCCTTTGATTAAGTATATTTCACTTTTTTGACATCTCTAAGAAGAGGTTATTCTCTAAATTTAGAATAAGTGTGTCAACATGTTTTCATACCTCCAGCAACTATTTTCAGGTCTTCTCTACTAACCTCTTCCCTTTCCCTGGCAAAACATACTTAAAGGTAGATGAGTTATACTGATCGCTCTTCTTTGAAAATATTTTAGGATTTGTATTTTTTTAAGGGTAAGAAAAACCCAAATATGCATGGAATACTCAAGAACAGATGAAATATAGATATAGATATAGATATAGATGTGTGTGTGTGTGTGCATATGTGTGTATCTTTAAATGATCATTCAGGATATGACTAGAGTAATCAGCCATAATAAAATTACAATATTTTTATGAATATAATTCTGGCATTGTAACCTAAAACTCCATTATATTTTGATAGTCATATCAAGTTGCACTTTCTTTATATAAAATGTCAATTCTTATTATATGTGATTCTGTTAAATCCTATATGCCTGTCCAAAATTGTTAACATTTTAAAAGTGCAATATATTTTTTAAGATTTATTTATTTATACATACATACAGAATGATGGTACAGGCCAGAGGTGCATGGGCAGTGAGAGGATTCTCCAGAGTCAGAGTTAGGAGCAAAATAGGCAGATTGAGGAAGTAGCCTGAAAGGTCTGCAGTGTCATGGGTCTCACCTATGGGGGCTGGGATTAAACTCTCACCGAAGTGGTGGAGTCCAGCTTTGCAGTGCTGTGCTTTGACCTGTTGCACCACCAAGGAGGGCCAAAAAAAAGAAAAAAATATATATATACACACACACACATACATATATATGCATATACATATATACATATGCATATGCATATACATATATATATACACATATATATATAATATACAGGAAGCTAAAATACATACCATTTATTCTGGTGCTCTTTTTTTTTGTTTTGTTTTGTTTTTTTTTTTTTTGTCTGATACTGAGAGGAAATGGTTCTGCTGTGGGGAGGTGGGAGGTGGCCATTAGAGGAAAAAAGAAAGCAAATTTGAAGGATGGTGCCAGAATTTAGGGGAAAATAAAAACAATAAAAAAAATACAAAGTAGAGCAAGTAAGCTAATTGAACTGGAGAAGGGTGAACAAGTAAGAAATTAAAAGTAATGACTCAGATATAATGAGGACCTAGGTTAAGTAACATTTTGTCATTGAGAGCAATTTGATTTTTCCTCTCTTATAGGATAGATTTCCCTTAGGATTTTGAGCAAAGGAGGGACATGGTCTGCCTTGTGTTTACCTAGATCATAAACTGTAAGGAATAAGGAATGAATCAAAGGCACAATAAGGCAACATGGTTGTGATTTTAGTAGTAATTCTGGAGAGAGATAATGGTGGGGAAAAAAACAGATTATATTAATGAAAGTGATAAAAGGTGATTGAATCACTGATAAGTCATTAGGTTAGAGGCAATAGGATTTTCAATAGATACAGGGAATGAGAGAAGGATAAGTCAAAATGTTTGAACAATTGTAAGTTTGTTGCATTGACAAGTATCTCAGTATATTTGGGCTACTGTAACAAAGTACAATGGAAGTATAAACAATAGGAATTTATTTCTCTCAGTCTGGAGGCTGGAAGTCTGAAATCAAGATGCCAGCATGGCTGGTTAATGGTGAGAGCTCTATTCTACGTCTCAGACTGCTGACTTCTCATGGTATCTTTTTCACATGGTGAAAATGATCAGTCTGGTATTTCGGTCTTCCCTTATAAACACATCAATCATATTGATGAGAACTTTAGACTCAGGGCCTAATTATATTCTAAGGCATCCTTCTCCAAATACCAACTCTTTGGGATTAGGGTTTTAGTTTATACATTCAGGGGTGGTGGGTTGGAAAAAAATCATTAAGTCCATAATGAGGTCAGAAAAAAACAAAATTTTAGGGTGGGGATATTGAACTCCATTTTGGAGTCTAGTAAAATAAATATTTCAAGAATAATGCTGTCCTATATTTGTGGGTTAAATTAAGTTAAAAGTAATCAGTTGTTTAATCAAAATTGAGGGCATAGCTAACCATCAGAATTGTAAAATCACCCAGTGGGAGTGAAAACATGATTGGAATAGCTTGAATAGAAAATGGAAAGCAGGGATTTAGGATAATATGGATCACTTTTTAATGGAGATTGGCTTTGAAGCTAGGTATAATTTTAGTGAGAGATGATAGTGACTTATGAGGTGTTACTAAATTTTTGTTTTGCTTTTGATTAGACTGGAGTAAAACCAGAAATGTTACTATCCAATTAAACTTACTTTGTTTTTAAGTTACTCCTATGAGATCTTCAGTGATTTACCAAAGTTTTTGCTTCTTACATGGGGAATAAAATGGCAGAAATTACAATATCCCTGAGGTCCAGTACTGGTCTTCCTCCTATCAGACACAAGACACTCCAGTGGGATTGAAATACAACTTGATCTACCAGTGATAATACAACTTGATGATCTACAGATAAGAAAACTAGTTATAAAATACAAATAAACAAACAAACAACTTTGCTGTATAAACCATAACATACTTAAATATGGAACTATAAGTAAGAAATAAATCAAGGTATACAGCATACAATTTTGTTAGATGTCAAGAGTTTAGTTATTATGAAAGTGTAGAAATAATGTGAGATCCAAATTCTACTTGTGAAGAAAATAGATTTAGCCTGTATAATCCCACTTATTAAACAGCTTGTATTTCTTCTAAAAATTATGGATTTGGAGGTCAGATAGTTTCGTGAGATGTTGCTTAACAAGTAGAGGTAACAGAAGTTTGTGGTAGAAAGGAAGAACTGTAGAAAGAACCAATTAAAAACAGGAAGTTAAAAGTGTGCAGGAAAAGTTAAAAATATTTCTATTATTAAAAATATGATGGGTTGATCTTTGAAAAAGAAATTCCCAAAAATAACATGTATAACATGAATTTTTTATTAATTTATTTTAGGAAAAGAATATAATCAATATTTCTTTTTCCAATGATGCATAAGGGAATACATTTCTGGTATCCTGAAAGTTGGTAAGCTAGAACATTTGTATAAAGTTCACTTTTCTGAAAGAAAGCTTAGAGAAATGTGATACATTAAAGCACAATTAAGATAATAGTTAATCAACTAATATATAAAAGGGAGTATAAGGAATGTAAGGGGCATTAATTATTGACAAATGCTAAATGGTTCCCTTTAAAATAAAATGTGTCACTGACTTAAATTTGATAGTTAACACAATTTCAAACAGATCATCTCTGTATAATACTATGTCATTATTATCACTATTCTAAATTAATATTTCTAGCTGAGCAGTATCTGATACACTGAAGATTGACTCTACTCTCTCTGTTAGAAGAATTAATTTAGCAACTACTACTGTTGACTGGCATTGTTTGAAACTGCTAAATTCTGGGGTGAACAGGACAAATTCTGTCATACTCTGCAGGGCACTTTGACTAGGGATATAGTCAACTGAGTGGAAGTGAAAAAACAGATGATCCAGAAAGTAAAATGTAAATAGAATTATTTAAACAATAGAATCAAATATTTTCAAGGAGTAATTTCAGATGGGTATTTGTAAAGCTAACGAAATTTTTATTAAAAGGGAGAATTATCAACTATGTGCTGTCTGTTAATCCAGTTACATATGAGAAATCAAAGCTTTAAAGAGTGTCTGAGAGTAATGAAATGTTAGAGAAAAAAAGATGTGCTGGAATAACCTAAGAAAATGTTGTAGGTAGAAAAAATGAGGTATAGAAAAATCCCAGAGGAAGAATAAGAATGCCACATTTCTTTAATAAATGTAGACCTAGCATGAGAATGCGCTACTAAAATATATCCATTTAAATCAGTGATATAAATTAAGAAAATAGAAAGATTGGTTAATAAGACAAAAATAATTATTTAGACAAACATGAAGATGTTTATTTAATCACATTTGGCAAAAAGAATGACATAATTTTAAATGAGAAAAAAACCTGAAAATTATAATTTGATATCAGGAATATCAAATGATGTTTTCTCCCAACACTTTATTCCGTAAGTACCAACATGACTAGGATGACTTATATGACATTGCTGTGAAATTTCTTACTATACTAGTACCACTCTATAAGAGATACCTGTATGATCATAAACTTAAGAAATTACTGAAGAAAAGTGAACCAGTTTACTTAACTGAGAATTATGGCAGTGCATACTGGCATGTTAAAAACTGAAAAGAAATGTATGTTCTATTTTAGAGAAAATTCTTCATCTTGACCAGTTCTCTTAGTAAATTAACATTTATTCTGAGCAACATAATTTTTTCTTTCAATTCCTTCTCCTTCATCCCACTTCTTAAGGGAATAGTGAATATTTTACTTGGAAACCTCAAATTCATTGGGAGTATAATTTCAAAATTGCAAAGATCTATAGTTCATCTGTAATGTATTTAAAACTAAACTTTATAGGGGGAAAAAGACCCAAAGCTAAATATTATGTGCTAAATGTTACATATGTCAAAATATGTATGCACTTAAGACATTGTTGAAGTCCTTCCTGCTAACCTTTAACCCCCGATGTTTAGAAAACTTGCTTATTAAACTGTTAAATCTCTTTTAAGCAGGGTTTGACTGTAGATTTTAAACCAGGGCCAAATTTAGATCATTTCCCTCTCCCAACTAAATACTCACCATTTCTTTTCTTCCACACTTAATTGCAGATCTCTGCTTCCCCTAATGGGAAGTCTGTGTAATTTCCCATATAAATAGGCATAATTCTGAAAGTTTAGATCTTTTTTTGAATTTAAAAATATAAGTACATAGAACTTTATAAAAATCTATATTTATTTTTGACTTTGTTTTAGTAATCTTGTGCTTTAAGATATTGAAGTAGAAAAAAATAATCTTGAAATCTATCTAAATTTTTATCTCCTTTTATATTCAAATCTTCTACTTTGGTTTCTAGAGTACTTCCCTTAACTTCTAAGAGAAAGATAAGGACAGCCTCTGAAAGCAAAGGCCAGTTACCTGACTCCTGTATGTGTCAATCTGTCCTTTACAGTGACTGTTTATTGTTACTTATTTCTATTATCTAGAGTCAGGATTTGCCTTTAAAGTGTTCTCTATAGCGGCTAGCACATTTTGCCAATTAAAAAAAAAAAAATTCATACAGAACTGGGGTACAATTCAGAGGTGCAGGGGCTATAAGATGCTTCACCAGAGACAGAATAGGGAGCAGAACAGGCAGATCAACAAAGTACACTGCTGAGGGGAGCAGCGGGCAGGGTCAGAAGAGGTCTGCTGGGCCATGTGGACCACCTCCCAGGTAGGGGATCAAACTCACAATGAAGAGGTTGCAGCCAGCTTGCAGTGTTGTATCCTAACCTGTTGTGCCACCAAGGAGGGCCCCTCTTGTCAATTTTTAAATGGCATTTGCGATTAAGTGTCCTTTGTATATGTGAAATTACTTCTCAACTTGATGATATGGCATTTATTTTAGCTTTAGCTTTTATTTCTTGTACTCATGTAAATGGAATATTTTGAAGATCATGACCATTCATAAAGCCAAATGTGTGTGTGTGTGTCTGCGTCTATATTGTGAGGGGTTGTGGGTGGGGTTTGTTTGTGTTTAACAAAAGTGAAATTTAATCTATTATCCTTAGGGTCTTGGAATTCTGAGTTTCCATTTGAGTAATTGGATTTTTATTAACTCACTTCCTCTTACAGGTATTCTCCATTTAATGTACTATACTGTATGTTATTCCTTCTAGCTGTTAAGTTATATCTTTCCCTGTGATAACTATATTTAATCCATGAAGAAATCATTAACAATTAGAGATTAATCATTAATGATTAAAGAAATCATTAATAATTATGCTTTGGTTCCTTTCTTATTTTAAAATACTTAAAGAGATGATAGAAACATAGGAAGAAACCAAGGTGCTATGAAAAGTTTCTTATTAAAAAAATCATCTATTTTTTATTCCATTGTCATCCCCTAATTTTGAAAATTTTGTTTCATAATATTGAAGTGAGTGAGTTCACTGCTTCATAGGTTTTCCCTTTAGAATATCTATGGGAAATGATAGAATGGGCTTAAAAAACATAATAAAATAGGAGATAGATATGGCTGTTTGTTTTGTCTTCTGAATAATGTCTGGTGACAACACAGATGTTAAACACAAAATATTACAGGGATTAATTCATAATGCTCTAGTTTGCATCCAAGGTCATGTGCAGTGCAAACAATAAGTTACAGTCAGGCAGTGGGTAGTGGCAATTAAGGACCACCTAGGGTGGGGGTGAAGCTGAAGGTGGTTCCATCCCTAGGAGGTCTACAGTCACTTCAGTGTACCTCCTTGGAATGCCTTCTTATTCATATAAATTAAACAAAGTGAATTTTCTCCCCTTTAGGGAACAAACAATCCATGGCTCAGATCCTGCAGCCTAAGCATTTCCTCCTTTAGAACTGCAACTGAATCTCCACTAAATAGCAATTAGCATTTTAATAGTATTAATAACATTCATGATTTTAACAATCTGAAGCTTTTTGCTTTTTATTGATGTCTCTTGTAGCAATTTTGTCTAATAGTGTGCCCAGGGTAGCAAAACATAACCAGTTAAAACATTTGCCAAACAGCAAATAATCTGTAAAGTTTCAAAACTACTCAACTAAACATAAAGATGATTGTATGAAAATTATGTTTGGTAGCAATAAGATGAGGAAATACACTTGAAATGTAAGCTGGACAGTCTCCTAACCTTACAATTCTACATCAAAATTAAAGTGATTAATGTTGGATAACTACTGTCAGTTAAAAAAAAAAATCAATGCAGACAGCCTCTTAAATAGTCCCTGGAAGCCAAAAACTTCCTTACTCTTTACTCTTTAGCAAGTATAAATACATAGAAAATTAGATGAGTTTAGTTTAATACTATGTTGTGTAATTTGTCTGGAAAGTTGTCTTTAACCCTCTGATTTAAAATAGTTTTTTTTTTCCTTATGTATTCTTAACATGAATTGTTTTCAATCAGTTCATTATACCTATTTATGTAATTTAATAAAGTAGCATTTATTAAGTGCTTAGTATGTGCTAGCCATTATTTCAATACTTTAGTTTGATTCATCTTGTTTAATCTTCTCTGAAACCCTTACTCTGGGGTCTATTATTATGCATTATTTTCTATAGATAGCAAAGTTAAGAGAGGTTATTTGTCTAAGGTCAGAGAGCTAGTAAATAATAGAGCAAGGATTCAAATCCCATGTCCCACTGCTTCAAGTCAATCTGTGACATTGTATGGCGCCCTTTGTGTGACATTTCTTTGGGAGCAGAGGCTAGTGGCTTTATTTTGTTCTGTAAAATGTAACCTACTTAATTATAACCTAAAATCTTTGAGGGTAAGAATTGTTTCTACTCAGTGCTCCATCTTTTAAATCAGCAATGGTGTTGACATAGAAAGGGATGATAGATTTTTGTGATTAAATGGATATGAATAGAAATATTTTTCTCATTAGATTGTCCTATGGAGTTTGTTTCTTACTCAGTGAGATTTAGGTCTCCTGTGCTACTGGTTCCTAAAAAAAGTTGAATAAATTTACTGGTATTCTATGTTCTTATTGAAATTTATGCTCTTCCATTAGTAGGTTGATATGTTATATACATGGTGATATTAAATACTCTATTAGTTCTAGAAAGGAATTGAAGTGATAATACCCCTTTTGTGCTGGTTCATGCACATGTTCATGTGTTTGCTGGGAAGGAAATAGGAGTCAGGAGTCACGGAGCACTGGTTTGGGAGTATTTTAGTGTTGTTTTTACCCAAACCTGACCTAACTCAGCTATGTATATTATTGTAGAACCTATTCAAACTGTAAAAATGTATTGGAATTTACAGCAAATGGAAAAAAATGTGTGCAAATACATGTATAGATGTGATGGAACAGCCAGATGAATGATGGAGTTGGAGTAATTTACCTAAGAAAAAGTCAAGAAAATTCAGGGAGTAGGAGAATGGATTATTCTTTGTAGAAAGCAAGGCCTTTCCCAAATGGTGTAATTAATTTTTAGAGCTTTAAACAGTGTGATAGCACTGCTTCTCAAATTTAAGGATGAAGATCACTTGGAGATCTTGTTAACTTCAATTCTAGGACCCTCACACCAAAGGTTGGATTCAGTCTGGGTTCAGACTTGAGACTTTATAAGAAGTTATCAAGTGGCATTGTAAGACTACAATTTAAATAGTGCTGAATATCAAGCAAGGAGTCAGAGTAGTGTTCCTGATAATCTGCCACCTTATGCCTCAGTGGATATCACATCTAATTTGCAATCAAACAGTCATACTTTTCAATACACCTCCTGACGGGAAAGGCAGAAGAGTTGGGGAAGAAAGGAAAAGAACAACTCTCTCTTATCCTCTGATTTTAGATTCAGACAATGATATTTACCCTCAATGAATTTCACCTAATTATTCTACCATGATGTTCTACTGATAATTCTCTGGTTTTATTCTCCTTCGATAATCCATTTTCCTGCTAAGAAGCACTTTTAATGCATCAAACCCATCTTTAGATTTGATCTTTGAAGTTGGGAAACTGGCTTAATCCTGTTGTTTTTTTTTTCTATTCATAATAAATGGGCCAGAGTAATAGTATTCATCATGATACTGCTATTAATACACATTAGGCAATGTTCCTTAAGCATAGAACAAAATATATTTTTAATATTATTTACCAACTGGCTATTCTGCACATGATGGGTGTCTTGCCAAACTTTTAACACACACACACACACACACACACATATATATGCATATAGAACTCAGGTGCAGGCCAGAGGTGCAGGGACAGTGGGAGACTATACCAGAGACAGAGAGGGGAGCATACAGACAGATGGACAAACTACACTGCTAAGGAGAGCAGCAGGCAAGACAGGAGAGGTCTGTTGGGCATCACCAAAGGGATGGGGAATGAACTTGCACTGAAGTGGCTATGACTAGTTTGTAGTGCTGTGTCCTAACCCTTTCTGCCACCAGAGAGGGCCCAGAGAGGGCCCATGTCTTTCCACATTCTTAACTCAACCAACCAGGACCACTTTTCTAACATTTTCTCCTTTGTCAAGAAATTGAGATAGAAATGACATTTCCTTTCTTGATAATTGGGCTATGAAAATGCTAAGATGGTCCCCTAGTAGTCCATATTTCATAGTTCACACATGCAAATTAAGCAAAAGCAAATAAGGGTGATATGTTGACTCAATTTGTAAAGAGAAAGTAGGGACATGGTCTTACAATTCCTTAGTCTAATCACATCATTGCACTTACTTCTTAGTATTGATATTACTGACCTATTGAATCATCCATTTTGCAGGATGATTGATGGGAAAAATTACACATTTGCCATTCTATCTCTAGTATATAGCACAGAATCTAGCATTGTGGATGCTAAGTCTCTGAATGAATATATACTCCCTTCTTGAAAGTCAGCTTGTTTTCTAATGTTATACAACAAAATATTTGAACATCCCAATTTTCAAGTGAAAATTTAGTAGGAAAGAAATGATTAAATTCTTTCGGTTCAAATCTCTCATGTTTGTGTGAAAATGTAAATGGCATGTCACTTTAAAAAATGTTGAGGTATGTGCAATATTATCATGAATATGAAAATCAAAAATAATTTTGTTGTTCATTCAGTCTTTGACGCTCTTTCTTGATCCACTAAGATCTCCTAATGAGTCCAACACGTTGCTGTTATGTGAATTTTGGAGCATTCTCTGTTTTATGTACTGTGCATATAGTTTTGCTAGCTAGGGAGCTCATTAGCAGTTACTTCTTGTTGTGAATCAACTTCTCATGAGATATAAAAACTCCCTAATTCACAAGTTCACATTATTCTAAAGGGTCACTTAACCTTTTAAGTCAATTATAGCATATTAACAATTCTTTGCTTCTGAAGTCTTTTTTTCCAGGTATGGAGTTGTAACTATTTCAGTCATGGCCAGAAATAAAGGTTGTAGCAGTTCAGATATATCTGAAAAGATTTCCTTATTTTCAAATGAAAAACAAGTTAATAAGGAAATACCTCAAAGTTATTTTGACTGCTGTAGCATCAGTATTCAATGTAATATCTGGAAATTATGAAAAAAGTAATGAAATTATTGTTTTAAATAAGTTAGAAGTTCAAGACAGTTCAGATATATGTAGCACTCTTTTCAAAAAACAGATAATAAACTCATAGAGGTAAATTTCCTCTCTTTATAGTTCCTTTCAGTCTTTTTTTTTTTTTTTTTTTTAAGATTTATTTATTCATACAGATCTGGGGTATAGGCCAGAGATGCAGAGGGTGAGAGGATTCACCAGAGACAGAGTGAGGAGCAGAACAGGCAGATCAATGAAGAACACTGCTGAGGGGAGCAGCGGACAGGTCAGGAGAGGTCTGCCACGCCATGTGGTCACCTCCGGGGCAGGTGGGGATTGAACTCATGCGGAAGTGGCTTAAGCTTCTTAGTGCAGTGCTTTAACCCTCTGTGCCACCATGGAGGGCCTCCTTTCAGTCTTTTAAAGATTGAAGTGACAAAGATGCTGAATTTGAATGTGTGTTGTTGCATATTAATACAAGTACTCATAAAATTACTACAAATATATGTGGCAAGTATCAGAGAGACTCAGATCCAGATATAGTCCAAACACATTGATATAGATATTCTAAATTAATTTTGTACATTTCTAGAGGGTCATAAATATGAATTTCAACAGTACACATGTAAACAATAGAAAATATGCTTCAGTATCTTCAGTCTCTTTTAGAAAAGTGATGGATAGAGAGGAGGCTTGATTACATTTATTCACCAATGTGGGGAGGAGAAAAATTTTGCGTGAAGTTATCAATTCTCTTAGCTTCTCTGGGTAGCATATTTTAACTAGTGTGACTCTAAAGCTTAAAGGGATGTTAGAATTAATTTAAAAAATATGCATGAGGGAATATAACTAATAAAATGTGTTAATTGTACAATTAAAATTATATTTTTAAATGAAAACTGGATTTAGGACAGTTTATTATTTTTACATTTATTTTTAGAACGTGACTTTGATAGAACCATTTAAATATACAAAAATATAGCATACCTGACAGTCACAATTAGTTGGTGTTCCATCTGAGAGTTTGTTGATTTTTTAGCATGTTCACTTTATTTTTATTGAGTTTTATCAGCTCTTTGTATATCTTTGTGATCAATCCTCTTTCATTAGTACTATGTGTAAAATTTTTCTCCCAATAAGTTTGGTATCTTTTTGTTTTAATGTCTTTTTATGCTGTACAGAAGCTCTTTAATTTGATGTAGTCCCAGCTGTTTATCATTTCCTTTACTCCCCTTGCTTTGGGTGATGTGTCTTTAAGGACATTACTGAGGTAGTTGTCATAGAGTGTTTCACCAGTATCTAATTGGTTGGTGTTGGTGCTCAGTTTATTGTAGAATATTTTGAAAATTGCTCAAGCCGTCTGAAAATAAGTTAGCCTCCAGCGTCTAAATATCTTCTTAACTGATTTCTCTCAGGACTTCTAACTGGACTTGTGTTTTGTTTCAATTTTTAACTTTTTCTGTTAAGGCTGTACAATGTGCTTATACACTATGTGCTTAACTTTGATTCCACATCACAACCGTTTAATTGGACTGGTCCATTTTTAGAAATGAGACTGGTTATGTCAGATGATTGAATAATACAACTTCTGAGTTGTGGAACTTCCTGAGAAGTTCCTAAGGTAGAAATATAGGGGTAAAAAAAGGCTACTTCCCCCAGCAAGTCTCTGTACCAATTGAATTCCAGGAAGGACTCTGAAGACTTACTGGAAATGCTTTTGATATTTGTATCTAAACTTCTCTCTGTGAGGCATTTTCTAGGAAAAAATAATTCTCTAATCTCCTTTTAATGTAGAATATAGTACTTTGTTTCTCCTAGTAAGAACAGATATCATTTCTTCTAACCTCCCTTGTTCTAGATAAGCTTATTTAAGATGGCATCTAAAGTCACTTGGGGGAGATGCTCAGAGCTATGGGTCTGTCTTACATATACAGGAGGTACATATGTTATTAAATTTCCAATGATTTCTCTCTTAAAATCACTTTTAAAATAGTTCTTTCAATATAACCATGGAAATCCCTAGATAGAATACTATGACCACACGTTCCCTTTGCTGGTTAGTGTGCCAACAAGACCTGGATCCTTAATTATTTTTTTACATGTACACACACCTTACTAGCTCTTAAGAGCAAAACAGCAAGAGAAAACTAAAAAAATATGGAAAATAAAAATGCCTCATTTTTTTATGTTAATCAAGATCATTACATTGGTAAAAATTGTTGCAGAGCCACAAAATAATCATATCACTAATTTAGAGTTTTTGTTATCAAAAGCAAATGCAGAAAAGCCAAGAATTAACTAAAAACTCTCAAAGAGTCATAGGGGCAATACAGACTTTATCACAGATTAAATTAGATATAATAAAATAGTTGTATTTTATTCATCCAAAGCCTTTATAAATTTTAAGAAATCAAGATTTTATTAAAATGTTCAGCTTTCTATAAAATATTTATATCCACTTTTGCTCTTTAAAACATAAAGTAGTTATTAAAAACTTTGTAAGACTCATCTCCAAAGCTCAGAATATCAAGGTATACTATAAAAATTCTTAAATAAAAATAGATCTCTTTCATGATTATAAAGATAATGGATTTGGTATAATAACATTGATAGTGTATCACTGAAAAAGAAAATGACAATAACTCTGGTTATATCAATTTTTATTGGTCCCAAATATTTCTCAGCCATTACCAATTGAATAAGAAATCACTTATCTCACTAATCATTTATTTTTCATATATGTAATGTCTTGAAATACTGTAACTATTTTGCACTTGTTGTATAAAAGATTAAACTACTGAAATTCTAGTCATTTTGCTGTTTTCTTTATAAATCTTTTCTTTGTTGATGTAACTGGAGTTCAAAAAAGTAGCACACATAGTGAATAACAGTAAATTAGTTTTTAGAAATAATCTTTGAATTATTATGACCATCTTAGGTATTCAGACTTATTACTAAAATACTATTCACTAAAAAAAAAAGTGATAAATTTCAATTCACAGTACACTCAGTGCTAAGCTATATTTTCAGTCTGAAAGAATTCTTTCTCTATTGCTTTGATCTAAATATTTATTTAATAATGTATTCTTATTTATCCTGTTTTTCTAAAAGAAAAATCTCTAATTATATTTTATTTCTTAAGAAAAAATGATAATATTCACATATAGATAGAAAAAATTAATAGGCAATTTTGATACTTATTTTGTCAGTAGGACAGCTCAAAGTGAATCTTCTTAAAATGTAAAATTAGTCTTTCTGACCTGTGCTCTTTTATGGTGATTAAAGTCTAGAATCTTTAGAAGGAGACACATTACAGAAATAAATATAAAAAGCCAAGGGTGATGCCAAATCAATGCCTAGGTTTAGTTGATTTTTGAAGTATTTGAATTTAGCATTGATCTAATCTAGAAAGTGCTGTGTTGGGTTCATTATCAACCCCAAATTACGAACCTTATATGTAATGGTATGTTTGATAATAGAAAAGAAAAAAGAAACACACACAATGTTTTAACCTATCCTGTTGTAAGATAAAATACTATCAAAATAAATATAAATTAAGATTCCTTTTTTTTTCTGTCATTTGTGGACATTCCTTATCATTGAGGAGCCTAGCAATCTCTTTTTAAAAAGGAGAATCATTAAAATAGGAAAATCTTCATGTCTGTCTTGTCATTTGTAGCCCCTAATTATGTGTCTTATTTTTATTACTTGTATAACATTGAGACACCTCATGAATTTAGGACTTTAGTATCAAAGCCTTGTAGAGAAGGAAATATAGAATGTTCCAGATTTTATAGCAAACTATGCTTATAGTGTATAAACTATTTCAGCCAATGGCATCTTTCTCTCATTCACACATGTATATTGCATACTGATTGGATTTTGATCTTAAGCACTGATAATAAGCAAAGTTTTCTGTTAGTTCTTAGCTTGTACACATATAACAAGTCTCCTGATGGACAGAGCATGACTCTTGATGGACAGAACACAGGTAGAGCACACATTTTGGTAGCTGTTATTTAAAGAAAAAAAATAACCTCATAGTTCTTGCACATCCTGATTGAATAAAGATTCTTAGGTAGCCATCTGTTTTTGTTACTAGACATAACAGCACCCCAAACACTTTATTCTATAGCACCAGAAGCAAAATGATGAAAAACTATGCACAGAATCCATAGCTTTAATAATGATGCTTGTATAAAAGTAATACCAATGTGCAACTGATTTAGAAATGATGTTTATTTTCTTCCTATAGATGAAATTCAACAATATAAGGATTTATTTTAAATACATTATTTTTTAAATTTCTTACTATAAGACATTTGATTAGTTAATGATATTTACTGGCATACTGTAATAAACATGACACATTATATGTTGCTGCATTTTAGATGTTCCTAAAATGTGATTATATAAGTGAATTTTGTATTTTTACAAGTAAAGCTGAACCATCATGACTGAACTTAAGTTCATGTATTCGAGTAAACATTATTTGGGGATGAAGGCAATAAGAATGTAACTAAATGATGGGTGAACAGATTATGATGAGATAGATGATCAATCTATTGATAGATAATCTCTATATCACATCCCTCTTCTATTTAATATTAAAATCAATTTTTCTTATGTAGGTTAGAATGTACTAAATTCTAGCATTGTGACATAAAATACCCAAAGTTTTCCCAACTCTTCTATGCACTTGTATTCATTCCATAATAAGACCCTGACTCATGGGTGATAAATAGTATAAAAGGAAGTGCAGTCTTATTTTGGTGCAGAGTTTATATGATTCAAATCACATCAATTATACCACCCAAGGATTTGAATGGTATTGTGAGTAAATTAAAGTGCACAAGGAAACATCTCAGTAAGCAGTGAAAGACCACTGCAACATCACCCACAAGGTAAAATCATATTTAGAGAGAACAGTAATGAATCAGTATCAAAATATGTTATATTTGGAGTAGTCTATATATATATATATATTAAATTAGGCACATGGTATGAGAGGGTCAAGTGGTCTTGTCCAAAATGTCTGTGTATGTGTGTGTGAGATATCTAGCACAGTGTATGTTTGATTCATGAAATTTGTAAAAAAGCAACAATTTCATGACAAACTTATTTTATAATGAAATTAAGTCTGATTTAATACAGTGCAAGATTTAAATGGTTCCATATAATTAATTAAATATTAAATAATGTGCAAATAAGTGATAATAAGATAGTCTTCAATAATCAAATGTTTAAAATATAAAGAAGTGTGGAAAATAAATTTGTTGAAAATTAACAAAATAATGACTTAAAATTCTCTTGGAATTTATAAATGAATAAGACAGTTTTTTGCTGAAATATTATATGGTGATTACACACACACATATACACACATACACAGAAACAACTAATTTTCATGCATGTAAACTGAGTAAGGCAATGTCAGCTACTGAGATAATTAAAATATGGATACATTTCATCAGCACTTCATAAATTTATCTCTAGAAATGTTTGATAAAAGCAGGGATTATTTATCACTGCTTGATCACTAATCAACATTTGCTTTCTTTATTTAAGAGACTGATCTCACAATACATAAAAATTGAAGGTCATGTTTTCCAAAGCATAACACTGGTCTACTCTTTAGACCAACATTGTAGCTGCCTATTTATGACTTATTATTGCCCTGAGCTATCTTTGCTGTCTTCCAGTGCTGTATTTCTTAAAAATTTGACATAGGAATCTGTGACATAAACTGCCAGCATGGTGTGGAAAAAAATCTCAAGTTCTCTCATTAAACTTATGGTGGAAAAAATATGTTGTGAAACAAGCATTGTTTTAAGGATGAAAGAAGGGATATATTACTATTGATATGATAATTGAAATAATATTCAGCAAAATGAATGATGAAGAAATTACATCCATGCATCCTTAAGGGGACAAAGATATATCAGAAGCAAAAGCATATTACCAGAAAATATGCAAGGACTCAGACAGCCTTATCAAAATCATGAAACAATGAAAAGGAAAGGTATTGTCACCATCTATTATTGTTTCTAATGAGCATCAAGGGGATTGTGATAAAGGAAAATCAGTGTTAGGCTTTGCAACCGAATAAAGCTAAATAGATAATACATCTTTTATGACAAATGCAGGCGAGTATAATTTTAGGTGTAAATTATGTGTCTTGTCATCCACTTTATAATGACTTTCATTACAGTTTACACAAAATTCAGGAATGGGAAGAGACAAAGTAAAATACTTGATTTTGCCTTTCCCACTAGGAAGTTCTATGCAGAACTCCTCATGACTTCAGAGGACATTACTGTCATATTGTAGCCCACATAAGATCTGCTCTTGGGAGCTAAAGAAAAAGAACACTACCTTGTCTGCCTCTTTTTTTAATCATGAGGCATAAAAACTTGAGGCAATTCTCTTTTCTCTAGATAAATTCATGGGTATCCCTTTTAAGTCAAATACCAGTATAGTTCTTTTTGTTTTTAACATATCAGATTTTGTTATTCTTTCTCCTTTGGATATAATGTATTCTGTTTTTTTTGAGGTCAGAGAAGTTTTATTTTGGAAAAAAGTCATTAGGGTACAAAGGAAAAAACTAATTGGTCTTTTTAACCAAGAAATTAAACCTTTCCTCTATTATCATACTGATAATTGTGATCATAATAAATTATTGTGTTTTAAGGCAAAAATATCTTTCAAAGCCAATCGATTTAATAACTAATACTTAAATGACACTTTTAGGTTAGCAAAATATATTAACATGCAGTATATCCTATGATCATAATATTAACTGTGTTAAAGATGGTATTTTAGTATAATTTTATAGATCAGGAATTGGATTTAAGATACATTACCTTGCTTAGTTTCATGCAAAGTGTAGAAAGTTGGACTTATATCTTAAGACCCAGGATTTTTAATTTAAATTCTTGGTCCTTTTTTACTACATTATACAGTCAACTATTTTTTTTTTTGCATCATCATATAACTTGTAAATTACAAAATTAACTTAGACATGAATTAACTTGAATTTAGATGTTAAATTTAAATTTAAACAAAAATTAAAAATTTGGGGATCACCAATACTTTCCTAGGATCTCTTCAAAACAGTGATCCTACTTTTCATAATTTTTTTTTTGAGAATTGAAGTAAACATGATTTCAGTACAAAAAGAATTATGTCTAAGGAATGTATAATCCTGGTCCTAACCCCCAAAGACTGATTTAGCATATCTAAATTAAGCTTTATAATCTGAGTTTTAAATAAATAAATGCATTTGATAAAATTGTTAGGGAACAGTTTGATACCTCACTGTCATAGCTCTGTACCTTATTTTTAAAAACTATAGGCAATATTGTTTTTACATTTTTTCAATTCTGCTTTTTTTAAATCAAATTCATTTTGCCCAAATTTGTTATCTCTCAATTATTATTATGCAACCTACCTACTCCAAAGTTTTTATATAAACTGACCAATGTACATAAAATTAGTTTATAATAAAGAATATTGCAGTAATTATTTCACAGTTTGGTTGATATGATTGAAAATGAATACATATGGCTTGAGAATAAGTGAGTAGCTGGCAAGGGTCCAGAATTAGATAACCTGGGTTCAAACAATCTCCAAATACTTAGCTAATTTTTTAATTTCTCTGTTTTTCAAAATCCTAAATATTATAGTAATTGTATTGTTGTTACAGAGGTTTTGTAAACACCAAATAAGGTCATTGCTAATCTTTATTTGGTGTGTAACACTGTGAGCTGAATATGAAGACAGCTCAAACAAGTAATGATTTTTATTGTTATAAACTTTACTGAAGTTGTTATCAGTCAGTTTTCTTACTAGGAAAAAAATGATGTTCCCACTGACCATCTGTTTCTCAATTTTTGTAATATCTCCAAAGAACAATTAAATGAATTAATTTTCAGAATAAAGTTACTTGTTATGAACATTGGTCTTCAGAGGATGATGACTGAAGGCAAAGGTTATACTTTGCTAAGAGTCATTATTGCCACATTCTTCCTTGTAGCTATTTTGATGTATTGAGCCATTCCTGAGTCACCATAAAGTTTTCATGTGATTTTTAAACTTTTGTGTTTATTGATTTTGCAATTTAAAAAATTACAGAAGCACAATGATCTGTGTCTTAGTAAAGATTTGTATCAATGAAATATGGTAACCCAGGAATGACGACTTATTAACTTACAGTTTAAGAGGCTGTAAGAGGTTTTAGTAATCAGTTTATCTGCAGCTATTTTTTGTTGTTGTTTTGTTGTTTACTGTTTTCTCTGTGATATAAATGGGGGTTATTTGGAGAAGGACGATCAATTTTTATTTGATAACGTTTCATGATATGAAATGGTTTTCAATAATTCCTGTTTCAAGTATCTATTAAATTGTATTGCAAATACATACATGTATCATGTAATGTATTTTCAAGATGATGATTGTTAAAAAGATCAGGCTTCTAATATCAGAAAGAGGAAGATAGGAAGGTAGAAAACAAGTTTTCAACATTAATGGGTGCCCAATCAGATCCAAACTTCTAGATAGGACAATAAATTTTCTCGTTGCCCATGATACTCATTTCTATGTACATTGCCAAGGCATTAATATTACTAGTTATCACTTTACTGAAAAAAAATCAAACTTTAGGCTAAAATTTTTGTAATTTACTATTATTTACTATTCTTATAGTAAATTGAATAGGCTTAAAAATAATGAAATCAAATTTCACTCATGTTTTACTATCGGTAATATAGTGGTGAGGGTTTAGGACAAAACATGGATACCAAGTAAAAGTCAGTATTTCCAGTGACAAAACTGATAGTATGTTAAAATCAAGTAGTTGAGATGGGCATATTAAGTAGTTCATAAGATTCTGTATACATTTTGAATGTCACGGCAGAATATTTGCTGATGAATTGGATGCTTAGTTAATCAAAAATAAGTTGAGTAATTACAATATTTAGGCTTGAGTAACAAAAAGTTTGAAGCAACTATTTATTGAAAGGGGAAAGATTGAGGGAGGAATTGAATCAAGAGGGGGATTATGAATTAGATTTTGGATATGTAAATTTTGAGACAGTTAATAGATATTCAAATGTTGATGTTAAGTTAAATGTAGTATCCTAGAGGTCTGGGTCTAGGTTAAAATGTGAAAGCTAATAGATAGGTAATATTTGGGGTCAAAATGTGGTGGGACTTCAACAAGAAAGCATTAGCAGAAAGAATTAACTCTTAAAATTTCTGTTACATTTTCTAAACAAGTGGGTAGTTTTTGTCAGAGATATAGTTATGTTAGTTTAGATTTTGAAAACTAAGTATTCATAGAAAGTCTGTATGGTGATAATGGGAATGCAAGAAATTCTTATGTAGGAACATAGAAATATCAGGTCAACTCATCAAGAACTGCAGGAAATGTTTACATATTTTATTGGACTATCATTGGTTTTCTCATGGTTTGCCTATTAGTATCACTGTGTCTTAATATTGTCATTGTTTATAAATTCACCAGAATTGCAATTTCTGAAGGATTAGAATTGTGATTTGTTCTTTGTAGACATGTGACCACATTATGTTCATGCCCATTTAATAAGTCGAATAGCCCATTTTCTTTTAACCTACAAAAGAGAGATTACGTATGATTTGACATAATGATGCAAAATCATTAGTAGTTGAACAGTGCAATGAATATCTTGAAGAAAAAGATATTACTGAAATAGTACAAAGGTATTCAGACTTCCAGGTATTTTGGATATAAACCCTGTGACAAAATATATGTGTATATTGTAATAATAATGATTTAAATTATAGTCCACTTAAAAATTTATGATAAAAAAAAAACTCCTTAAGAGTCTGTAAATTTCCTGTTTTATTCAAAACTGGCCCTAACTTAAGGATTGGGAGAAATTGTCAGATTGCAAGGAAGAGATCCAATAACTGAAAGATACAATAACTAAATATGAAAGAGCCATAAAATGAACAGATTATACATATATACCTCTAATAATTACAATTTAAATATGATGGACATTCTCAGTAAATGATTTTTAAAATCAGATTTATTAAATTCCTTCACTTATAAATAACTTATTAAAATACATTAAAATGCCCACTTTAAGTTGAAAGATGGCTTGCTAGTAAGTGGATGTAATTTCTTTGTCTTCTGTAAGAAAAAATATTTCTTGCCTTCAAATATCACTCATGGATTAACTATTTCAATACATGGTCTCAGTTGGAAACATCTTAAAGTGTACATGTATTTTACAAAACTTTATATATGACCATGTAAAATAATCACATAGGTATTGTATTAATGTTTTCAAACTATTTATTTCATGTTTTGTTATATTGTTATATATTAAATAGTCCATCCAGAATTTAGATGCATGAGATCTGATGCTAAGAATTGGATTGAAGAAGTGTTAAGTTTAGGAAGCTATTAGGTAATAAAGACAGAGTCCTCAAGAACGGGATTAGTACTCTGTAAGGGAAATTCCAGCGAGATACTTCAACCTTTCCCACCATGCCAAATTACAGAAAAAAATAAATTTTGGGGCATGGTTTTCAGCAAACACCCTGAAATTGCACTTCCCAGTACCTTGATCTTAGTCTTCTATGTCTTCAGACATGTGACTTGTTTCAGTAGCCCAAAGAAGAAGGGGTCTAACCTCAAGTATATCCAAATACTACCGATATTATATTGAGTTTTTTAATTGAGATAACATTGGTTTACAATGGTGTTTGTGTTTTAGATTTACAGTATCTCAAAGTTCAGGGATATAGTATATTGATTTTATCAGGTTATCAAGTATTGACATAAAAATGATTATACTTATGCATAAATGAAGAGGTCTTAAAAATCTTGTATTGATATTTCTAGAGAATGTGCATGGCCACAGTTAAGTGTTCAGCATTTAGTTGTTATACACATCCTATTTCAGAAATTATAATATGATCTGCAAATTATTTCAGTACATAATAACGGAAAATAATAGAAGCTTAGAAAAAAAATTACTTGGGTTCATGATGATCAAGGTCTGTCAAATTTAATATTCTACAAAGTAAAAAAGCCATCAGATTGAGTAAACTAAGGGGAAATGATAGAGATAATCCATCTTGACTTTGATTTGTGTCTTGTATAACTTAATTTCCTTAAAGCAAAGCATAGAAATGCAGATTTTGATATGTAAATATTAAGCAATGATCACCTTAAGTGGTTTTCCATGTTTATTATAGTTGTTAAGATATTACAGTTAACCTAAAGTGACATAATCCACACATTGATTCTTTTTCTGGCAAATATTTATTGAGTATTTTTGCAAGGGAAAAGTCTTTATTATAAAGAGTTCTCAAAGATTAAAGGGAGAATTATTTCAAAAGGACAATACATCTTTTGAAGGGGTTAGAAATTAATTTAACACCAGCCATCCCTTGGCCTTTATGGTCTCTCTTACTGACACAAATAACATACTATTCCCACTTATTATCTAGGAATGAATAGAAAAAAAACAAAATCAACCCCCCCTTTTTTAATATATTCACAAACACTGGATGGAAGCAACAGTTAGACTAAAAAAGCCCATGCTCTCAATGAGTATATATTCTAGTCCTGAAGTTATTACTCACCCAATGCCCCGTGTGTGTGTGTGTGTGTGTGTGTGTGTGTGCGTGCGTAGGAGGAATTGGTAGTACTCTAGAATTGAACACCAGAATACAGAACTCACTGAAGATTGGTATCATCAAACAATTTGTTTTCTTTGGAAGCTATAAAATATTGAGGATAGGAAAGAAGGAAATCAATTTGGGGATGAAATGGTTTACATTGTTTTTGAAATCTGGATGTGACTTCACAGTGATATCTTAAAGATGATGGTCTTTCTAAGCAATTAAAATTTTTTGACCAAATACATGGAGGTGAAAATTTGTGGGCATATATGGAGAATTGCAGTAAATTCAGTGAAGTCATGGTTAAGATGAATAGGGGAGTATCGTGCAAGGTAATGCTTACAGACTTTATCTATGAATCTTGAATAACATACTAAGATACACACTATTTTGTAAAGAAGAGTGTAAAGTTGATGTTCACTTGATCTGAAAAAAATATGGCAAGCTTTCAGTATGGGAAGAATACACATTTATTCATTGAATGCTTTAATATGGGCTCAGAATTAAACATAGGACATTTAGTCTTCACATTTTATGAGGCAGAGGATATGGTGTCTGTTTTATACTTCAAGACAGAGTCTAAAAGATGTTAGGGAACTTTCTTTATGTAGTATAATACCTATATTGATATTTAAGCCTAGTTCCTAACTTTGGTGAGTTATGACAATCATGTAGAGAACCTCTTAATCAGTACTTAAAAATATTGATGTCTGTACCCATTTTGAGAGATTTTAATATAATTGACCAGTAGTCTTGAGGATAGTTCCTACAAAGATGAGGTTAAAAATCATTGATTTTCTTAATTGAAGGAGTGGTCATGAATAAAAACCATTATTTGATAAAGTTGAATAAAGAGGAATAGAGTTTGGAATAAAGAAGAACAAGTAAAACTGTCACAAAATAATTAGAACACTGTTTCTCAAGACCCCTGAAATACAGATTATGCATTAAAGTAAGAGGTTTCTAATTGAGAATATTTGTGCTTTTTATCATTCACGGGATCTGTATTTGTGAAATTGCCTACTTGCTAAACTTTTTTTGTAACCAAAAAATCAGTGATGCTCCTGCAGTAATTCTTAGGCATGCATGGAAGGGACAGATATTTCAGTTGTCTTAATATGCACATGGTCAGCTTAGGTCCGGTTTTACCTTTCATCAATGGCTTTCCTCTATTTCTTCAGTCAGCTCTCACTCTGTAAAGACATCTCCTTTCACCATTACTTCGTGCCACATTTTTCATATTTTTTCTGGGCTTATATTGGTAACTTCACTGTTTAAAATGACTCCTAAGTGTAGTGTTGAAGTGTCTTCTAGTGTTTCCAAGCCTGAAAGACCTGTAATGTACCTTACTTGCAGAGATAGTGTATATGAGCGAACTCAGCTTCATTTGTAGCTAATTTAAAGGCCTTTGGCCTTGAGTGCAATGTTAATGAATCATCAATATCTATTAAAGAAGGTATCTTTAGACAGAAATAGAAATAGAAGTTATTATTGATTGGCTGACAGGAATGTCATTGCCAGAGTGTAAAGGAACCAAGTGTTGCATTCTTCCTAAGGGTTATGATCCATTAGTTGTTAAAGTTATTTTACCCCAGAGTAGAATGCAAAGAATAAGAAGAATCAGGTTTATTTTAATCATAAGTGACACAAACTTAGCTGAAGGACACTTTGTATGCATTAGTTTGATAACTGTTGACTATTTGCTGTGTATTGATACTGCTCTAGGTCAGGGATTTGGTGCTAGGTTAAATTGAATCATTGAATCAGTTTCTACCCTGCACTTTATTGATTCAGTTCTTATGATTACCTGCCACAAAAAAAAAAAAAAAAAAAAAAAAAAAAAAAACTAGTTATACATAGTCTCCAATTATTGATTCAACTCTTATGATCACCTGCTACAAAAACTAGTTATCCATAGTTTCCAATAAGTACAGAAAACTTTCTGTCTAGTTAGGGTTGACTCTGTGCATCTTTCTAAAATCTGCCTGTTTATTTGCGAATCGGTTTCTGAGCAAAGAGACCCAAACAGCTGAATAAATCTTAGTATTGCTATGAAGATAAATGATAATGTTGACATAAGTTGTGCTGTGTGCTCACATGATGGTTGCTATTGTTATCATTGCCATTGTTATTACTAAAATTTAACTGGCTTATTTACTGATGAACAGATAGATTTGCCAGGAAGCAACAAGAATACTTTGTGGTACAAAGTAAAGATCCTAATAAAAAAATATTTATAAACTATTAATGGAAGTGCAAAAATACTTCCTAGAAAAAGATGTGGGGATTTTAATAACTATTTTTAAATATATATATATATATATACATCTTCCAGCATACATTGGATTATGGATAGAGATACTAAATATCAATTCATAATCTATAAATGAGCTATTAGGCAATCAGCAGAGAAACCAGTTTCTTCAAGATACTTATAAAAATAGATACAAGATATTTTGGATATTAAAAAGACTTAATATCTAGTAAAGTTTAAGAAAATTGATGATTTGAAACCAGAATATCTAGTGTATACTGTTAATAAAGGCATAAAGAAATGATGGTATTAATACTGTAAGTCAGTTAAGTTTGAGGGAGGGAAGGGACCATGATTGGTAGGATGCACATAAATTTATGGTGATGTGTTTCCAAGATTATTCATATTATAGTAAGCTGTTAAACTAGGCAGACATGTGTTTGTTGGGGGGGGGTAGTGAGAAGATACACTTGATAGAGTGGGGAACAGAACAGGCAGATTGACTGAAATACACTGCTGAGGGGAGCAGCAGGGGAGATGGGAAAGATCTGCTGCACCATGTGGGCCAGCTATTGAACTGTCATAGAGGTGATAGTGCTGGGCCACCAGGGAAGTCCACTTGTATCTGTCTTAACTTTTTTTTTTTTATGAGGTTAAAAATCATCCACTATAATCTGCAAAATTTTATGAAGGAAAGGCCACATTGGTAACCTTCAGTTTGGGAGACATAATCTTGAAATAAAAAGCCAATACAGCTTTTAAAAGGTAAATTGGCAACTTTGCAGTATTGCTGCCCTTTCGTAATCTACTATCTCAGTAGTTTCCTGACATACATGTCATATGAAATATGTAAAAATTTCTGCATCATTCTTTGAAGATTATACAGATTATATTGTCCAGGAAATGTCTTTAATGGCAATTTATTGGCCACATGTTCTCTGTGAAAATGTCTTGTTACTCATTAAGAGGTAGAGTCTGACCCCCTTCATCTGAATATAGCAATTTAGTGACTTGTGCACAAATGATATCTGTCCATTCCAAATCCAAGTCTAAAGAGCAGTGAGGTATTTTGCTAATAAGTCTCTTTGAATACTCAGTGATGGGATATTTCTTGAAATTCAGCAGTCATAGACTATGAAACCCAAAACATGCTGAGAGGTCACGTGTAGACATCTGGCAAAGTGCCAGCTGAGTTCTCTGCCAATAGCTAGTCATAGAAATGTCATCTTGATCCCCAGTATTTGACTGCAGTCTTAAGCAATATGAAATGAAGTAGGAGGATTACACATCAGCCCAGACAATGTAAGAAATGATAAATAATATTGCTGTAGATCATTGTATTTGGGGAAAATATGCTATGAATCAGTAAGACCACAGAAATTGAAATCTAGATTTTTACTCAAGATCTTTGGAATATACAGCAGAATTCAACTCTAATGTGTTATTGCGCCTTTTTTTTTTTTTTTGGAACTCTTGATCATTAAGAGGATTATCATTTTAAATTTTAAATGTATTTTGCCATATATGTATTTGATATATTTGATATCAGAATGATAGTCACATTATTACATAATGATGAATTTTTATGTCCCTTTCTGTTGATGATCCAATTCATGGTAAGATGATGAATTCTTTCTTGTTCTTCATCAGAAGATGACTCTTCTTTCCTTTTTTATTTTTCTTGTTTCTTGGGGACTCCTCAGTTACTAACTAAACATTTATAACCTTTTATTTTTTTTCTGATTAGGATTAGTGTTAAGTAGGTAGTTAACATTTAAGATTTCCTGTCTGGCCCTCCCTGGTGGCGCAGCGGGTTAAAGCATTTCCGCATGAGTTTGATTCCCGCCTGCCCCAGAGGTGACCAAATGGTGTGGCAGACCTCTCCTGACCCACCTACTGCTCCCCTCAGCAGTGTACTTCATCGATCTGCCTGTTCTGCTTCCCACTCTGTCTCTGGTGAAGTCTTTCGCCAACTGAGTCTCTGGCCTGTACCCCAGTTCTGTATGCACATATAAATCATTCTTAAAAAAAAAAAAAAAATTTCCTGTCTTTTTGGATTCTCCCCCCTCCTCTATATGGAATGTATACTGAATTTGTACCAAAATTTATTTGTCAAATAAAATTATATGCTTTTACATTGTTTTGATCTATAGTTGCCAACATAATAGCAAGTCAATGAACCGAAATAATTTCATATGCCACACAACTTAAATAATTGATGGGCTTGTAACTAAAGTTCACATAAAATAACTTTCTTTGTTTATTTCATGTCTACTCTTGTCTCAAACTTTATTCTTTAAATTATATACCAAGTCAAATACCCAGTACCTAAATTGAATTTGTTTATGATTAGTATAAATAATATCTAGACAAATTAGGCATCTAAGAAGACTTCAATTGTTAACCTCAACATTTTAACAAACCCATTTTGATATATTTTTTATTTTATTGTTTTTGCAATATTTGCTGTAGAGTTAGACTAAGGTTATGCCCTTGCCTTTTCTTACAATCTTTGACTCAAGAAAGAGGAAGGATAATTAATGTTTGGTATCTGGGAAATGCTATCAGCGTTTAGCAGACTTATTAAAGTATGTTTAGGCTTTAAAAATACTGCGTGTTTTAACTGGCTGTCCATTAAAACCCTCATGAGTTCATGAGTTCATGAGGTCATGTAAACATAAGAGGATGTAAATACTCTGTGAGAATCAAAGTGAAGAGAATGAAGAAGATCAAAGTGATCTAGTTTACAGCTTGTATGGAATGTGAAGCCAGTTTGAATTCTTTCTCTGGTGATACTAACCATATACTTTGTAGACTATTGTGTATGAGATGTTATATTGCTGAACGTGCTTTGAAATTATGCCTACTTCATTTTTCTTATACTGACTTTTTTGTTTAAAGACTTAAAACTGAACAAAATAGAAAATATGGTGACAAACTGTAAAACCCAAAAGTCTTTGAGAAGGGCAAATGGAGAAATCAAGATAGGCTGTGTCTACTTCTCCTTCAAGTGGACATCAATACCCTCCCAAAATTAATAGATTAAAATTATTAATGCAATATTAATTATGGAACTGTTATTGGCCAGGATTTTTTTTAAGAATTATTTATGCATACAGAACTGGGGTACAGGCCAAAGTGCAAGAACAGTGAAAGGATTCACCAGGGACAGAGCAGGGAGCAGAATAGGCAGATCAATGAAGTACACTGCTGAGGAGAGCAGGGGGCAGGTCAGGAGAGGTCTGCCATGCCATGTGGGTCACCTCCAGGGTGGGGATCAAACCCATGCTGAAGTGGCTTTATCTTCTTAGTGCTGTGCTTTAACCTGCTGTGCCACCAGGGAGGGCCCTGGCCAGAATGTTTGAAAGCTTATAAATACTAGAAATATTTCTAAAAGACTCTGGTTTAGAAAAAGAGATAGTAGTTCATAACACAGGCTTTCTACATACACCATAGTGAACATAGAAGATATATAATGAATATGAGTTGAAATAATGAGTATGAGAATATGGGGTGGGCTGCAAAACCCATATATATTTCCTGTCATCCTTTAGTCGCCATTACCCAACTCTGAACTCTAATTGTTTTCTTTCAAAATTCCTACTGAGCTCTCATGGACATCCACTGTGTTGCTTTCTTACAGTGTTATTCTCAGAGTTGAGAAACGTAGTAATATTATTTTTATAATGGGAGGGATCCTTTCAAGTGCTATTCATTAATATGATGAGATAACTTTGATAATACTCTACCACCTCTTGTCCTCCACTACCTGATCCATCATTTTTCCATTATAATAATTTTGTGTTTTTTCCCCTTTTTTAATCATTGAAATTTTACAAATAGATATCTGTTCTGATACTGATAGCTAGTTGACTAAGTGAAAGTATTCTGGAGCATCTCTCAGAAGACTTCCTTTTCTTTTTTCTCCCTCTTACCATGTACTGTCCATCTCAATTCATAATCCTGGATCACACCCTGGAGATGAAGGCATAGGTTGGAACAAACATTAAGTTCCTGAGGACTTTTTGAACAGAAGCAGTGTATAGTCACCCAGTTCAGCCTAACTAACTGTGGGTGTTTATGAAGAAAAGCCATGTCTCTGTCTCAAACTTTTTTTTTTTTTAATGTGAACATTGTTTTCTCTCAAACATTCCAATGAATGTTTTCTCTTGCAGCTTTTTTTTTTTTTTTTCTGCCAGCCTGCGGATTCATTGTTATATTTGCTGTTGGCATGGGGTTTAAATTCTAGACAAAATGCCATTTCATATGTATCCAGAAATTAGTAAATACTTAACACATGCAAATACTTAACACTTTGGTGTGTAAGATAGTGAGTTGACCTTTATTAAAAGAACTATGTAGGTAGTAGTTATCTAGATTGTATATGTGGAGGCCATAGCAAGAGGAAGTTGTAATTTGGATTTCTTATAAAATTAAATTTAAAGTTGTTATTCTTTTCCCCCATTCTTTCTCTCAACAAAAAGGATATGAAAACTGTATTAACCTTGCTAATTAGTGTAGAATTTACCTGGATATGTTCTCTAAATTGTACCAGTTCGTCTTAGGAGTACAAGTATGAAAATCAACATTCAGAACTCCTCACCTGGTACAAAATATACTTGTATTAGATATATATATGGGTAGTGTACTTTTGAGAAAAAAAAAGAGTATAAAAATAAGTTTCAAGTCGGCAATAGTCATTATTATAGAATGCTCTTTAATGATTCTGTAAATCACTCCATAATCTACTCAAAATTCAAAAGACCAGACAATGTTTTTTTTTTTTTTATTTTAAAATTTCACAATCAAATACCAGGTGTGAGTCAACTTTCAGCATGTTATATTTTTCATATGTTCAATTTAGTTATTTTCTGGGAAAACATATTCTCTAGAAAAACCTTTATGCTTTCAAGATGGCTGCCAGGTAGGATATTTTATAGCGAGCTTGGCCAGCTTCTCTACAGAGCAGACCATCCTCCCCAGGCTCACAAACAGGTTCCCCTCAGGCATACCTGGCTGAGAGATAGCCCCTGCTGACAATGTGCTAGCATCTGGTCCTGTGGTTCCTTGGGTGAAAGCAGGTAAGATCGATGTGAAGGAGCTATAGTCAGGTGGAAGCACAGGGTGAGGTTGTCTTTTTCATATTTTTATATGAAACATTTCTGTGAACTAAAAAAAAAAAAAAAAACAAAAAAAAACAAAGATTGAGTAAGATTTTACAGCAGGGAGTATTGATGTTAGAGCTGATTTTCCCTTTCATCTTTTATTTTAAATTTGACAGTGTCTGCTTATATATTTGTGAAATGACTCACAGAACAAACCTGAGTAGATGTCCTGAAAGGTTAAAGGAAATATCAGTGAAATGATAGGGGAATAAATCTGTCATTAATATATATCTATCTTTATCCTGTTTCTTTTTCTGAGGATAAAGTATAATTTATAGCAAGTTTTAATGACTGTACTTTAAGTGATCTATTAAAAATATGACTCAGGTAAAGGGAAAGAAACCTGCATTCCTTTTCAAATGTAGCTTTTGGTCTCTCAGATTTTTGCAAGATTTAAGATAGGGTTTCATTCATTTTCAAAATAGATAGAAGGCTGACTCTGCTAGCCAGTGTGTCCTCCCTATGACATATGAGGCCATCAGTATCTCAATCTCAGCTAGAGACTGTAACATATATATTTTTTTCATAATTGGCAAACATATTTTTTCTTTAAAGATTTATTTATTTGTACATACAGAACTGGGGTACAGGCCAGAGGCTCAGGGGCGGCAAGAGGCTTCACCAGAGACAGA
>NW_004567109.1:48354090-48364930 GCF_000260355.1 Condylura cristata | reverse complement strand
AGAGATTCCTTCTGGGAGAGACAGACATTGAGAGAGATTGAGCAAGATTTTGATTTCTTCAGGTCAGTAGCACAATTCCCTTACCTGTTTTGACAGGAAATGCATACTGCTGTCACATGCCAGGGGCCATGGTTATACAAAAGTCACAGGTCAATAAAGATCACTTACATTTCTTATGCACCCTTTCATCATCCTTTCCCCTCTGTGGGCAGGGCCAGCAGAAAGGGAAAGACAGAAATGTCAAGGGGCCTGGCTGTCAGATTCTTAAAGAAACTCCTACTACCGCCAAATAATTTGATGGCCCTTAAACTTTTATTACCTTGCCTTAGGAAAAATGGCCTTTCCTATTCCTCATCACAAGGTGTTCTTTTCTCTTTCAAAATGAAAAGTCTTGACCCTCTTCCTTGATGATATACAATAAAGTAAGAAAAGATTAGTAAGATTTCTTTAAATTGTCTTTTAAAAGGAACAAGGAAAGTGAACTACATTTTACTTTAGTTTAACATGTTGACATATGTTCTATGGTTCATATGTATTCTTTGAAGGTCATAAAGATAGGCTTTGCACAATTAAAGTGACTTTACATTGGAATATTCTAGGTGCCTTTTCTAATGTATTTATATAATATTTACATGGTCATTTTCTTTCTTATTTGACCATACGAATGATGAAAGCTTATGATTGAAATTATCATCATCAAATTTGTGCTTTTCAGATGATACTCGAGACAAATGAAACAGTTAACTATACAGCCATTTTTTTTCAGCCTGGAAATTTAGAGATACTGTAAAAATACTGAATTTTTTATCTCTGTTTTCATCTTTGACAATGTTCTAAAATGAAACACATTCTTAATTATTAAAAAAAATTATGCTCAATGGCCCTCCCTGGTGGCGCAGCGGGTTAAAGCACAGCACTGAGAATCTGAAGCCACCTCCGCATGAGTTCGATTCCCGCCTGCCGCCTGCCCCGGAGGAGACCACATGGCGAGCCAGACCTCTCCTGACCCGCCCGCTGCTCCCCTCAGCAGTGTACTTCGTCAATCTGCCTGTTCTGCTCCCCACTCTGTCTCTGGTGAAGCCTCTCACCGTCCCTGAGCCTCTGGCCTGTACCCCAGTTCTGTATGAATAAATAAATAAATCTTTAAAAAAATAATAAAAAAATTATGCTCAAAATGGGGTTCTGATATATCAGTAATATATCAAGAATATTCTAAATTTGATTTTATATATCATCTAATCTATTCCCACTATCATGAAAAAGTGACAGCATGTTTTATGGTCAGCATTATTAGAAACAAAACATCCTGTTGTCATTTGAGTATTTAGAGTTAGACATATTTGTATATATGTTATTTTGCATACCTATCTGAGATTTGAGTATTTTTCTTCAAATTTTACATGCTAAAATTTACATTATAGACATGCCACATATTCAGTGTTAGGAGAGAATTTGAACCTTTCGGGTACATTATAATTGTAATAAAAGGTTGGAAGAGTTTGTTTTACTTTTCCTATTCAGTGAGTGGAACAAGAGAATTTTTCCCAGTAGTTGTACAGTAAACCTTTCTATCTAATTAGAGGGGGAGAGGAAGTAGATGGCTCAGAAAATGCTACTTTCAGGGGCAATTAAAACATACTAAAGAAATGTAACCAGTCATAAACTATTAAAAATTTAAAACAAATGATTTTCATTTGTGTGATATTTGGGTATGCATATAATAGCAAACATGTATGAAATTGATTTTGAACTAGGACTCTGATACATTTTTGTCATATTTTTGGTTGATAAATTGAAAAAGGTTAGTATCCTTGCCCATGAACCTATAACAAGCTTAAAATCACTAAAATAAGATTTAGTATTTTCATTCTAATGAAAACACTTTTTTGTTCAGTCTTAAATGAAAGGCTACTATGCATTAGGTTGTCTGTTGATTTACATACAAATCCACTCTTTAGAACTTGATAATAATTACAAAGTAAAATAATGACTGGATAAGTTAAGCTGTTTTCATATGAAGAAACATTTTGACAGGTTCAATAATTACATAACATATATGCTTTAATTTATGAATATTAAAATTCAACATCTCATTTTTCTTTTTAGAGATCATTACTCAAATTATTTATTTTAATTGGTTTCACATGTAACCTATTAAAGCACCATGTTTTGATTCAGAAAGAAGGAAAAATTTCAGTCAGAAAAACTTTGCTTTTCTTGAAGATCCATGTCTCGGACTTTGTTTTCTAACTACAAAACTGTTAGATTTGCTCCTTTGTGATGATTTCACAAGAAAACATATTGTCATGTTTTAATGTCATACGAGTGGTTCTTCCACATAGAAGAGTATTTTAAAAGGGTGATGATTTGTTTCTAAAACCTAAAGCCTTTGACTTTTCATTAAAGGAAAAATAGCAAGTATTGGATAAACATGTTTTGGAACCAATGGAATGCATATTTCTTACCCTAGGAATATGACTCAGAAAATAAATTAGCAAGCTGTTTCAAGAATTTTGTCAGTTGATTTATTTTCAGACTTTTCACATGGTGGTGTTTTAAAATCGTAAGAGAAAACTAAGTGAATAAAACCATAAGACAAAATCCTGTTTACTCATGCCTTATTTTAAGGTGTTTTCATAGCACTGGAGTCTTTACTTTAAATTGATTTTTATAACGATATTCATAATTTCACTCACTTTGCCATACTTAGCATTGACTGTTTCCCTTTCAAATTAAGGTAGATTAAAAAATAGATAAATTCTGTTTGAGTAGAGTCATGCTTAAATTCAAACCACAGGCTGTCAAAACTCTAGTATTCTTCTAGCCCAGTCATTTTATACTTGATAACTAAACCCACTTGAGGAATGTTTATATGCCCTGATGCTTTTGGACAAGTTCACTGACATAACACATTCTTTGAAGAAATATATCACAACTGTTTATCTTCTTGAGTGTCACCCTAAACCCTGTCAGTGCTAATGATATCAGGACATGGATTAAATAAATCCTTTTGAGAGTGACTATGGGTATTTTTGCATTCAAATCACAAATACAGGAATTTTAGCTGTGAAAGTGGGCAACAGCTATTTCAGCATGCACAACATTCTGCTCAGATGAAAAGCTTTAATAGAGAATGCTCCATAGAAGCACTGCTGTCATTCTTGGGCTTAACATTTAACATAAAACTGCTGCCTCCCACTGCAAGAAAAGGTCCATTTACACATAGATTACATATATGTAGGTCACAGTTCTATCAAAAAAAAAAAAGTTATCCTCTCCTAAAAATAATAAATAAGTAGGTAATGCTGGTTCTCTGAAGAATAGTAGTGAGTGCTATGCATGTGTCCTCCCATTTTCTTACATGATATAATTTTTATTGCCCTATTAAATAGAATTAACCATTAAAGATCTACATAGTAATGCTGAGAATTCTGAGACAAAATCTATTATCCCCATATTTAGCACAATATTTTTTTTCCTTTCTTTTGGTGAAATTATTGTTAAGGAAGTGACATTTTTCAGCATTATTTCTCTGTAAATAATTATTTTGCAACTATTTCAAATAGATTGAAAAAGTAATGTTTAAAAATAATTTACATGCATTTGATATCCAGTGGTTTTGTAATGATACTTAAGACCTTTCTATTTAGTTTTACTTGGTTTCTATTTCATTTAAGATGGCAGAAATTCTGTGTTGCAGAATATTATAAAAAAAATTAGAGATGGTATTTGAGAAGTAATTAAATGTTTTAATACTAAACAGCAATTAAATTTTCTTATTCTAATGGCTTTGAATTTAGAGGTATAGTTTGACTTCTTTTTCTCATTTTTTTTCAGTTAAATATGCAATTCATTTAAGAACCTCACCGTTGTGTGATATTTCAGTTTGAAGTTATTCTGCTGCTGTAATGGGTAACTTTAAGGATGAGATAATCTGGCAGCAGTGTTGCATATTTACGTATAGTTAAAATACATATAAAATATTTTTTACTGTATTTTAGATACATAAGTAAAACATGTACTGATATTATATTTGCAACTATAAAGTGCTATTTCCAATCTCTTCTCAACTATTTCTATCAGTATTTATAAAATGAACATTAAGCCACCATAGACAGCTGCATAACAGCCTATTAAACCAGAGCTGCTTTACTGCTGTAACTGACTTTGAAATTGATGTGACACAGACAGTGGTGGGTTTCAGTGAAAAAAGAGATTTCAGAAACAAACAGAATTTATTTATTTATTTGTTTTATTTTTGGTATTCATGCTATTCAGAACTACATTCCTGACAGAAGAAAGAAATTTGAACAAAAAGCAGTTTTCTTTTTGATTGCCAGCTCTAGCCCAATCCATGTAGTTTCAAAGAGTAGAAACAGTGGTTGGGACTACTTACTGAAGACTGTTTTTGTCCTATAGACTATCAAACCGCATTAGTTTAAATTAGGTTATCTTAAATGCAGAGAAGACATATTCTGCACTGTTATTGAAAGCAAATGAGTGAAACAAATTGTAGAAGGCAATGAAAAACTGAAGTGTAGAGGAAACTAAAAAAAAAAAAAACTAAAATGAAAGAAACTAAAATGTAAAGGTTACTTTTTTTTTTTTTTAAGTTTATTCATATAGAACTGGGGTACAGGCTAGAGATGCGGAGGGTGAGAGGAGTCACCAGAGACAGAATGGGGAGCAGAACAGGCAGATCGATAAAGAACACAGCGGGTGGGTCAGGAGAGGTCTGCCTCTCCATGTGGATTTCCTTCCGGGCAGGCAAACTCATGCGGAAGTGGCTTAAGCTTCTTAGTGCTGTGCTTTAACCTGCTGTGCCACGAGGGAAGGCCCGTAAATAAATAAATAAATATTTATTTATTTATATTTATTATATATTTATTATTTATATTTATTATATATATATATATATATATATATATATATATATGCTCAAAATGGGGTTCTGATATATCTACTGAAATATACCATTGAGAGGAACAGTGGGCAGGTCAAGAGAGGTCTGCTGGGCCATCTGGATCAGCTTCCTGGCAGGGAATCAAACTCATGCTGCAGTGACTTTGGAGAGCTTCATAATACAGAGCTTAATAATGCAGGCAGAGCCCAGAGGTATCATTTAAAAAAAAATTAACATCTCTGTGTTCACATTACTTATATTAACATACCAATAATGTATATTACTCTAAAGTATACTTTTATGAGTTACCAAAGTGTCATATATAGCATAATAATTAATTATATATATTTATTTATATAACTGGTTTGGTTCTAAAATTATTACTCATTACCACAATTTTCTCATGCACTTTTTCTTCAGTGCATTTAATATCATCCTTTTGAAAAAGCATTAGACTCTTTTAGAATACTATTCTCTATATTAAATAATTCAGTTTGAAATATAGCATAAGGCATATATATAATCTTTCAATAATAAACAATTTGCTAAATTTCCAAAAATATTCAGTTTTCATATATTATATCCAATTTAATATATATTTGATTATTGTTAATTTTATGTTATTCAGTTATTTTTTTTAATTTGTGATCACTGAAATTAAAAAATGCTTTTTATTTGAATCAAAATTCAAATAAAATATAAATAAGAATTTTGCATTTGTGTTTTTGTGTTTGTGTTATTACATTTATTTTAATAATTTTACACTAATTTTTTACTTCCCTTGATTTATTATGATAGAATAGCCATTAACACAGACTTCAATAAGAAGTTTGTATGATAAGCAATAAAGATTAATTGCCTAAAATAACAAGTCAAGTGATTCATAATATACCTTTTAAAACGACAAACTAGCAAGTCTAAAATATCCTAGATACTTCCTAAAATCACAACAGGAGTCAAAATTGAAGATTAACTTTCACTTGAAATTCTACACGTGGAGGTTTTTCACGCCAAATCAAAGCAGGCAAAGGCTCTTTCCTTGCTTTATCACATCCTTAATACTTTCAGTTTATCTCCTGATAAGGCTTTTGGGTATTCTAGATTTTATTTCAGTTTAACCCAGAATGAGACTAAAGGATTTGATTCATAAATGATTATTTAAGGTACAGATGTTCACACTTATAAATGTCTAACTAGGTGCCTTGTTGACTGTGTCTCTGAAACAGAAGTGCTCTATACTAGAACTTTATAATAAATAGTCTTTTAAAAATAGCTATTGCTGTGTCAGTGAGGAGTTCTATTCATTGAAGAACTGGTTAATTGCACGCAGCTTCTGTTTTTCACTTCTGATGGTAGTTTTAAGATGGGGAATATATACAGTGGACTATTGATATGATTAACCAACAAAAGATATAGTATCAATTTAGTCTACTCTTGTTGATTCAGATATTGACCTCGTAGCATCTGCTTGTCAGTGGACAAACTTCTTGAGTTGACATCTCTGCAATTTTGCCATTTAAACTTTCCCCAAAAAGGGGACTGATCATTTCCCACAAGTTGTGAATTGCTACTATTATGACATGGCATAATTTGAGATTTCCCTTTTCTTAATTTCAATTCCTACCCTTTTTCTATCTCTGCAATTTATAATCATTTTCCTTGCAATATTATTATTTGGTGAACTATTCTGAAATTATGAATCCACCTTTTCAGATTACCTGTTCAGATTGTGTTGTATACATGTATCAGGCAATGTTAAGTAATGGAAGTTTTTAAAATTATCGTGTCATAAAGTCTTGAATTTTCTAGCCTTTGAGTTAGATTCTGACAGCAGTTGCTACAGATTACAGATAATATAAAAATCTGAGATGGGAACATACACAAAAAGTTTTGGTATAACAGCATAATTCTGCATTTACTTTAATGATTACTCATGGAAATCATATGAGAATATTTAAGTAAATGCAGCCAGTGCATTTGAGTTCCATAACATCCAGGTTTGAACAATCACATCATTCCCTTTGCCTCATTTTTCATGTGAAAGGCAAGGACATTCTATTTGAAAATAACATTAACACAATGTCATGATTGAGTATTTAAGTGAACAAAAGTCAAGAAAATCATTTTCTCATTTGTCTAGAGCTGTAGCTTGGCAACATAGTATATATTTTGAAGAATAAAACTGCTAAAAAGTCATGAAATATTCCTAAATAAAACAACTGTTCATTTTTCTTCCTAAACATTTTAAAGAGAAAAAAAGTATTCTCAAGTCATTGACAAGCTAATATTAAAATGCAGCAAACCAAATGAAACGTCCTTATATTCTTCTAGTCAATTCAATAAAGATTTGCTCAAGGCATGTAAACATATGGATGGTAGCAAACTAAAATCAGTAAGCCACATGGGTGGGAGGAAATAATCATAATCTGATGACTCACCTGGTCTCTCAAAGTGAATTATTTGTATTCAATAGTTAGCAAAGATTGCTGGAATTTCCCCATGAACATTCAATATTTCTAAACTAAGCCTACACTTAACTCAAAAATAACACAATGATTAAAGTGAAAAATCCAAGTTTTTTTTTTTAATTCAATTACCCTTTGACTTGCTTAAATCTTCTATAGTATAATTCAGAGTGACACCAAAGCCTTATTAAAAGATTTCCAACTTCTTTTTAGTTCAATCATAGAAAGAAATGAACATTTCTTATATGATACAGCCATGTGTCCAACACTTTACCTTTACTTAATTGGTTTGGACTCCTAGATGCATTGCTCATATAGAAAAGGGTTGGGCCATTCAGTTGGGAGAAATATCTGAGTATGGGTAAGCATTTTTACACATTTAGCAATCAAGAGATAGTAGGTTGGTTTCTAGAGACTTGTATTTCTTACTGGATGGGAAGGAATCACAAACTGGGCAGTGATACAGGTCCTGGGAAGTTTGTTGGCACTGACTTCATTTTGCTCATTTTTGTTAAATCTAAGTCCCATCTAATGGTACTAAACCCCAAAATCTGTTTTCATTGGTTAGAATTTGGTTTCAGGAGAGTCTATTGTAGCAACATGTCCTCAGGGAGCAAGTTTGAGGAAAATACATTGAGTCTGCTTCATGGTTCATCTTAAGATTCTTTTAAGCTTGGGCTGAGAAAGAGTTTGGAATATGCTCAATTGTGTGTTGGCCTCTCAATGCCTTGTATGCTATGTATGAGCATGGCCGTATCTCAGTCTGTTTCTGTCAACCCACCCATAATCTAGAGCTTATGTGGTCTGTACAAGGTCTATTCTTGTTCATCTACTTTCTTTTTCTTCAGAAAAAGAGAATGTCTATGCTCTCATACGCTGTTTTTGGAAAACCAAGGTATGTATATTAGATCTTCTGTGTGTCTTTGTCAGGAGACTGCAAAACTACCAGTGGACCAAATATGACTCATGTCATGGTTTTATATGTTCTGTTATCTGAAAATAGCTTTTACAATTTTAAAATACTGAGACTACTACTATTTCATGACATTGAAAATGTATTAAATTTGACTTAGTTTCTTAGCTCTTACTTCCTCAATAAGAAGCATCTTATTGAGGTTTCTTATTTCTTATTGAAGTAGCATCTTATTATAGCATCATTTAACCTTTAGATGTGCATCATTGTGAATTATTAACTATAGATACTACATTAAGCGTGCCACTACAAGCCCAATTTGGTCCTTTTCCATTAAATTGATTCATTTTACACGCCTCCTCGTCCTCTTACATTTTGATGCCCCCAATTGTTCTTATAGTTTAAAATTCCTTTTTTTTTTTTTAATTTATTTTTGGTGTTTGGTTTCTCTACGTAAGACTCATGTAAAATCATATGGAGTTTTTCTAAGTTACTTCACTCAGAATAAGGAATGTTTAGATGGTCCTCCAAGACCATCCATTTTGTTGTTAATAGTAGCATTTCATATGTTTAATAAATACTGAGCAGCATCCCATTGTGTCATATATACCTTATCTTGTATATACCTTATTTTTATTTAGTCATTTGCTGTGGTCACTTAATGTCTTTCTGTGTGTGTCATTCTGTGCCAATGTATCTACATTTCTGTCCTCCTATAAAGACACCAATCACTAGTTTAGGCTTCATACTAATCTAGAATAATCTCTTCTTAATTTGACTATATCTGCAAAGATCATATCTCCAAATAAGTTCACTTTCACAAATAACAGGGATTAGGGCTTCAACATTTATATAGCTAGGTGGAGGAGGAGAGACACAAAACACATTATACACAATAATACTTGATGAATTTCTATTTAATAATAATTAAAGAGATGGTGGACTTAGACCATAAGGTTAAATACATATCTAAATAGCAAATCAAATCACATGCATTTATATAACACAGTCCACAGGAAATTTAAGCATTGATTACTAAACTTATTATTAAAAGATAATTTATGTTAATATTTAACTAAAAGTTAAAACTAGAATATAATGCAGAGAGATTCTCATGTGCCCTTTATTCAGTTCTCCTGGTGATAATATCTTGAAAATTACAGTGAAATATCAATTAGTGTATTAACATTAACATAATCCACAAATCTAACTCCGATTTCCCTAGTTTTATTTGTTCTCATGTATGTGTATGTGGTATTATACAATTTTATATAGTGCATCTTTCATGCATCTTTCTGTGTACTCAACCATAACCAAGGTTCAGAGCAATTCTATCACCACAACTATCCTTTATGTTTTATAATCATACCCTTGTTTCCCCCCCACCCACCACTACCACCTGCCTCCCCACCACATCACTGTCTTTAACCTCTGGGAGTTACGAATAAGTTATGAAATATTTGAGTCTTAATGCTTTCATATGACTGTCTTTAATGAACTCAGCATAATTCCTTCCAGATCTGTTTAAGTTGCTGCCCATATTAGTAGCTTATTGCAAAGTAACATTCCATGGTATATTTCATTTTGTTTGATCATTTAGCTGTCCTAATAGTCTAATTTTAAGTATCATTTATGTAGAAGTAATTTTCTTGAATTCTTTATTTTTTTCCCACAGTTCTTAGGAAATTTTGTTTTATAGTTTATTGTAAGAGTGCTCTACTGAAACCAGGATATTTTGTGATTTGTTTGAGTGGCAACAATTGGTAATCATTGATTGCTAAACCATTGAAGACAAATAGCAATAAATTTGGACAGTATTCAGTTCCCTTTTATCAGTCTTCCAGTTTTTCCAATGAGTTATTTTTAATCCTTTCCCCTTTTTAAAAAGTACAAGCATACCTGCTGCATAAAAGATGATTTTCTTTGTTAGAAGAAAGAGGTAAAATGGTTAATATATGGAAAGAGAACTTATCACTCAGAACTTTAAAAAAAGTAACAGTTATCTTAATCACTTTAATTAAAAAAGGAAATAGCCAAAATATTTTATTTAAAAAGATTGTCCAATACTTGTTATATCTTGTTTATTTCTTTTATAGTAGTCTTGTCATCAGACTGCTCTTCTCCTTAAGGCAAGACAAATAGGGAAGTTACAATTTAATTCCGTATAACAAACTTTGTTCATATCGTTATCCCAGTTAGTCTTCTTGGTCATTATGAAAAATAATTGTTTATATTCAAAGATGTTAAAATATAAGTTCAGATTAGGTATAAAACATAAGTTTGATTTAAAAGCACAGTTTTTGAGAATAGGTGTGTTTGTATCCGAATTGAAATCTATCCCTGCTATTCCCTGACTGTTGGAAATTTGTAAGTTCTACAAACTCTCAACTCCATTAAAAAAAAAAAAATTGTGTCATGGGACTAGTAATACTTGCCTATCAAATTTTTCATAAATAACTTAATGTAATGAAGTATTGAAGATAATGCCTAGAATTTCAAATAATTTATAACCATTATTTAAAATTAAATTATATTTAAAAACCATAAACAGTCTGAATA
>NW_004567109.1:48348575-48353489 GCF_000260355.1 Condylura cristata | reverse complement strand
AATGAATATATATATGAATATATGTGTATATTCATATGTTCATTCTTAAATCAACATTGCTAAAGTTCCAAATACATGTTAGGTATCACTAAATCACTTGTTATCATTTTATGTAAGTCCATGCAGAGTTTTTTGATTACACTAGGTAGAAAACAAGATAGAACACCACAGTTCAACTCTCAGTGAGATAACTGTCTGAGAAGCAAACAGCAGTGAAATTCATGAAATAAACAAAAAATTTAAAGTCAATTACATTTAGCCAACCCAAAACAGTGTGAAATGAAAACAAAAATTGAATTATTCGTTGTTGTCTAACCTATTCAGCATTTGAAAATGATGGATCCGTGTCTGGCTACCTGATGATGAAACATAGAGGTTATAAGTGGAATCTTACTGAAAATTCTGAAACTGAGAACTAATTAGTGTGTTGGCAAAGCTCTCAGCTAAGACTTTTTTATACACCAGTAGAAAATAAATGAGGGTAGATTTTATAGATACAGGAATACAATTTTGTGTCACACTTACTCATATAAATATACTGTATCTCACACCCTTGAGAAACTAATAAATGTTGTTTTAATTTGTCATTTCTATTTACAAATATCTATAAAATGTGTTCATATAAAATTATTTAAATATATACTATACATCTAGGTATAGCAACTAATATAGGTATGTACATAAAATATGAAGTCTATTCAGACCACAAAGGATGTGTTTGATTACCCCAAAGAAGTTAAATAATGGATTTGAAGTTCTTGGATGACAAAGATATAGAAAATGGGAAGGAGAAGATGAGGCTTGCATTTGTGAGATTTATAGCAGGCATTTTCTCTTGCTAGTTTCCAGCACACAATGAGTAACATACAAAAAAAACCCTGAGGAGGCAACTAAGAATATTCTCAACTGATCTTCTAAACACAAGTACTTATTCTGTGGTTAATGCTAGACTTTGACTTTTGATATTTCTAATCGTTCCAAAACTATGAAATATTAATATCCCAGGTGTAAGGAAAAATGAGTCTTACTCAGAATTTAAATAACTTATTCACAGTCTGAAATGAGTAGTAACTTGAAGTTAGGTTCTCATATATATAAATTTAGCAATGCTTGATTAATTTAGGAATGTTCCAAACCCTTTTCCCCTAAGGACTCAGGACCTTTATAGTTCTATCTTCTATTTCTAACTCTAACCCGACAAGCTTTTTTTTTAAAGCAATTTCCAGCTATATTGTAGTCCAAATAATGCACATGAACTTCTTGATGTCAGTCAGGAAAACCATACTGTGGTAGACAGAATAATGGTTCCCAAAGGCATCTGCATCCTATTCTCCCAAGATTCTGCATATATTATGTTACAGGCAAAGAATGTTTTGCAAATGACATTTTGTAGTCTCAGCTCTTCCCCTGTAGGAATCTTCATGTTAAGTGTCTTGAGAGGGAAGATCATCCAGATTGGCCCAATATAAACTATGAGTGTTCTTCTAAGATGAATGAAAGGACAGAGTTAGGGCAAAAAGTTAGGGATTTGATGCAAAATGTTGAAGTTGATTTAAATATTAGGATTGTGATCACAAATAAGAAATGTAGGCCACCTCGGGAAAATAATATGACAGGAATTCCCTAGGAGACTTAGGACCCAGATGTCAGAACAGTGTAACCTAAGATTACATTTGTCCATCAGTGTATATTTTAAGTATATTAATGTTTTAAGAAGTTTGACCATCATTTTACATAGATTTTAGATTTAATTTTCAAAACTAATCTTTAGACTGGAATGAGATATTAATTGAATGAGAGTACATCATTATGCACTGATGTGGTTATGTTTACAATGTGGTTATGTTCACAAGTGGAGATGAGATTTAAATTCAGGATTGCTTGATACGGAAGTCCTTATTCTAACCACTAATGGGAAAAGGCCCTAACTATTGACTGCATATCTGTAAAATTATCTAGTCATGTTTGACGCAAAAATGCCCAAGTTCTCTTATATTTCCACATAACAAATATAAGTCAGGAACATACTAATATGAAGTCAGGAACATACTAATCAAAGGAATGGTGCAGATCAGGATTTCTCAAGCTCTCTGTTGAGAAACATCAAACTTCTGTTCTTTTCTTAAAGTTTCTTGTAAGATCAATACTTTGCAAAACACTGAAAACAATTACTTTCAAATGTTTGACTTACATTACTATTGACTATACATATATGTATATTTAATGTGAAATCACTGTGTGTGTGTGTGTGTGTGTGTGTGTGAAATGACTCTGGTTATGGATCAAACTTCACTCAGCACTGTTTCAGACAACACAATGATCCACATAATAGATTTTTCAGAATGTATCTTTGTAATACAAATGAATGCATGTCCCGTATGACTGAATCGATACCAGGAGTATATTCAAAGAAATAGAAATTTGATGCTAGGATACTTGATGAATTTTATAGATGCCTGTAAGTTGCTGTTGGGAGAAGCGAGAGATATTTCTTCAAGTTCTATATAGAAAGTTTCCTAAAATTACTGTAGACCTTTGTCCTATTCTATAATTATTTTAACTTATAACACCCCTATAACAGTTTCCTGTATCTATCCCTTTGCAAATGATCTTAGTATCGCCCTATATCACATATCTTCCTCCAACTGTCCCACCATATGTCTACCTTGGTTAGTTCTTTTTAAGAACTTGGTGATTTTGTACCTTCCAATCCAGACTCATATGTATTATTCAGACTCTTCAACTGGAATGAGGAGCGGGGTAGGGAGCATAATAAATCCTCGACCTCATGAAGTTATCACAAACATTCATACGTGCTGTAATTGGCATAGTGAAATATTATGTAAATGTCATATGATACTATTATAGCTCAGAAAGGGAAGCCTGATTTCCTGGGAAGTATACTTCATTTTATTTCAAATTCCATAAAAAAAAAATGCTTGCTTTTGGATCCAGTCTTGATTTTTTACTTATGTGGGAGTGCTTGGACCACCATCCTTAATATGGTTATTGATGTGCTTGAGATTAAATGTATTGTATTACTCCTCATTTTCTAGTTATATCAGCTCTTTGCTCACTTTTCCTCTTATTATGTCATATTTTAGATTAAGTTGTGGGATTTTAAGTTATAAATCATGCCATGATATTTTAATGTTTGCGTTAGAGTTTATAGTGTATGTTTTTAACTGTCATAATTCACTTTTAAGTAACCTTATAGAATTTAATATATGGAAAATAATCAGTCATATTCATTTCTACCTCCCAATATCTGTAGTGTTGTCTTCCTCTTTATCTTTGCGTATTAAAACCCCAATATTTTGGCAGTTATTTTTGCGTTAATCAATCAGTAGTTATTTAAATGTTACAGATAGTAAGGTTTTTTTCTCACCTTCATAGTTACAATTCAATTAATGTACCCCTTAGGTATAATTTTCCATCTACCTGGTGAACTTTATTTAGGATTAATGAAAGTGTAGGTTTGCTTATAATACATTACTTCAGACTTTGTCTAAAAAGTTTTGATTTCACTTCTGTTTTTGAAACATTGCTGAATAACAAAATACAGATTGACAGTAATGTTTGCTCATTATTTTAAAGACTGTGCTCCACTGTCCTGGCTTCCATTTTCAAAAACAAAAACTGCTGTCATTCTTTTTTTTTTTTTACTCTTCTGTACAAAATGTCATTTTTTCATAGTTATTTTGATGATTTTATTATTGCTAACAATTGTATTATTCCATGCCTAATGTAGTTTCTTCATGTTTATTTTATGTGTGTATATTGAGCTTTAATATGTGAGTCATAGTTTCATATATAATTTGAGAAAAATCATGCATTGTCCTTCAAATAATTTTCTGACCTCTCTCCCACTCTCTTGTGGAATGTAATTAGCATACCATCAGACACTTAAAGTCACTATAAACATCACTGATGCCTTTTTTGTTTCTTAATTATCCTTTTATATTTCATTATGATTAGTTTCTACCCCTATGTTTTCAAGTTCACTATAATTCACTTGAGATATTTAGTCTTATGTTGTGTATCTATCATGGGATATAACTATGTAACTATAAATATTATTCTTTCTACTTGCTGGCTTCAAAAAAAATTAGTTTGCATCCCTTCGATATTTTCAGTTTCTCTACTGAATTTTAAGACCATACAGAATTCATTTTTGTGTATTTTAATACCCTTTAACTGATTTTTCTTTTAAACATCTGTTGTTTTTCCATATTGCATGCCTACTAATATTCTATATATTACCAGCATTTTCTGAACTTCATTTTTTTAATATTGGATTTTCTTTAATTCTTACAAATATAATAACATTTTATTTTTATATGCTTTTAAATTACTTACAAGCATTTTGATTCTTCAAGGGCTGCTTTTAATCTGTGTTATGCAAAGGCAGAACAGCATTTAGTTTAGGTATAATTTGTCCCATCATTGAGCAAAACCTCACTTAGTAGTGTACACAATGCTGCAATGTGAATTTAGAGGCATTTTTATCTAGTTATTATAAACACATATTTCTAGTTCTATAACTACTCAGAAGGTATTCCCTCTAATCGTTCAGTTGTAGTCTGTATTCATGAGGGCTTCCTCTGTAGTCTTCAGCATTTTCCCTTTGAATTGTTTTGATCTGTCAGGAACTCTACTGTTCAAACTCTGGCTGCTTTGCCTCCCTGAGTATTGTGTCTTTAGAGTGTACTTGGTTCTCCTATTCCCTAATCATAAGCTGCAGGTAAAAAATACCCAGTTAAGGCCCTCCCTGGTGCCGCAACGGGTTAAAGCAATGCACTGAGAAGCTAAAGCCACTTCCGCTTGAGTTCGATCCCTGCCTGACCCGGAGGTGACCACATGGCGTGGCAGACCTCTCCTGACCCGCCCGCTGCTCCCCTCAGCAGTGTACTT
>NW_004567109.1:48347029-48348351 GCF_000260355.1 Condylura cristata | reverse complement strand
TTTTTTTTTATTTTAAAGATTTATTTAGTCATGCTTACAAGAATGGGGTATAGGCCAGAGGTGCAGTGGGTAAGATAATTCACCAGAGACAGAGTGGGGAGAACAGGCAGGTCAACTGAAATACACTGCTGCAGTGAGCAGTGAGTGAGACAGGAGCACTCTGCTGTGCCACATGGGTTACTTCCCTGGCTGGGGATGGAACTCTTGCTGCACTGGTTGAGGATAGCTTCATAGTGCTGCACTTTATGTCTCCATTTACATTTTAAATTAGTTCCAGGCAACATGGTAAACCTGACCCTAACTGTTACATCTTAACTTAAGCAAGTTCCATAATTCTTATCATCACTCTTCTGAAAATGTATAAATACAATATAGATAGAATGATGGGTTATATCCAAAGATCAAAATGACACTCGCTGTTCTGAATTAAATAAAGGAATACATTGAAATTTCTATTCTATATGATTAGATTTTGGAAAAAAAGTAAGGTTTTTACTGACTATGCAGAGCATGAACTTGTGTTTAGTGCATGTATACAGTGACAATAATATGTAAAATTCCCAAATGCCCATCAACAGTACTTGAGTGTGTGTGTGTATGTTTGTAATAAATGTGGGTTTTCTAGTGCAATGTTTGCTTAAAAACCTTAAGGAAAGTATAATTTATTTCAGGGAGGATAATCTTAAGTGGACCCTAAAATTGAGAGCCTCTTTAATCTGATTACATCATCATTTGTTATATAAATAAAGATCTAAATGAAAGCTGCAAAATCTTATAGCTCATGGAGTGTAAGATAGGCAAAAATCTTCATCTTGGATGTGACACTGCCTGCCTTTTTAGTTTCAGCACCATAGCCATAATCCATGCAAACAAAAATTGATAAAGGTGGACATCATTAAAAGTAAAAGTTCTGCTAGAGAATGAATAATATTAAAACAATAAGAAGGCAAGCTATAGAGGGGAAGAAAATATTTCAAAGAACCCATCTATAAAATTATTTTTATCCACAGGTACAAATAATTTTATAATAAGAAGAAAAATATCCCAATTAAAAAAATGTATCAAGACCTTAACAGAAAGTTCACTAAAATGAAATACATGCAGCAAAAAACAAACAAAACATATACACGCTATCTATGTTCTCAGGGAAATGCAAATTAATTAAAACAACGAGATACCAGTAGGCATCTATTCAAATGGCCAAAATCTAGAACACTGACAAATGCTGGTGAAGGTGTGATGCAACAATAACCTTCATTAATTGTTGGTGGAAGTGCAAAATGATGCATCCACTTTGAGGGAAAATGTGGTGGATTTGTTAT
>NW_004567109.1:48335485-48345554 GCF_000260355.1 Condylura cristata | reverse complement strand
ATGCGGAAGTGGCTTCAGATTCTCAGTGCTGTGCTTTAACCCGCTGCGCCACCAGGGAGGGCCACTACAATAATTTTTATTGGGGAACACAAATTTATAAAATTTCTGTGGAAATAGACTATAATTCTATTGAGAGAAAATGTTAGCATTCATTCAAATGTGTGAACATTTAATATTGATTATACAGAATTCCCAGTGGGGATTTAAAATGTGATATATGAGAGGATTTTAAGTGTAATAAATTTAATAAAATGAAGGTTTTCTGTTTTACTAGCAAGAACTAAGTTTTCCTCATGTAGTCAACATACTAAGCAGTGTTAATGTTCTTTCCCTATGTCTACAAAAATATTCAGCAAATTTTGATAAAATGTTTCATCATATTCAATCTAATGCTGACACATAGTTAAGCATGGTTATATGCCTTTTAATGACTCATTTCATGGGGAACTAATCATTCTCTGAAACTTCCTGGAAAAAGTACAAAATCTCTTCTGTTGTAGGGAGAGAGGAATATAAGAAATGTCTAGTACATTAAGGGTGGGGGAATAAAAGGACCCTTGACAATTTTTACCTCTAAAAAATGTCTATCTGTTGCTTGATATTTTCTTGACAGTAGGTTATTGATATATAATGTGGAAAACTTGGCAGAAGATGCATAGATTTTTTTGCCCTTAAATTGTTTTTTATTGAACTTCACACTTTGTGTCAAACAGCTGGAAGCTGAAGGAAGGATATGTAGCCTTAATGAAGAAGACTAACTTTGATGAAACCTTGACTTCTAAACTATCAAATAGCAAAAAGAATGAGTTATTATGGGCAGTTGGGAATAATGGTTATTAAAAGAAAGATGGTCCCTTTCATCTGGCCTACAAGAGCTTTAATTCTGAGAATATTTTGCCATGTACATCAAAAATTTCTATGAAGAAACAAATACCAGCTCTTACTTGTTAAGGTATAGTTCGGAGATATATGAATAGGGTCAATGATAGACGGAGATTCCACAATTAAGATTCATTAATTTTTCACAATTACCCTGTGTTTATAATCTGGGCAGGATGCCTATAAAGTCCCCATCAGGAACTTACAGCAATCAGCTACTATAACCAACTATAGCCTGTCTTTGTGGATAAACTATGTAACGGGAAATTGTAAGCATTTGTTTTCACCTAAATTATCACCCCAATCTTTGCCATCAGTTTAATTTTCTGACTTTATTGATTGTCATTATTCTAACCTAATGAAATACAATTTTTCAGTTACATTTTCTTTTTAAATAATAGACTATGGAAAAACTTACACTAGTTGGATTTTAACTTGTGGGTAAGGGAGATCATATATCACATATTTTATTATAAGTGACATAGTTGGACAGTAAATGATATGAGGCAATTTTTTTTCTGATTCCACAATCAATATTTATATAGTATTTGACACCTATACCATTTTCCATTAGGAATTTTTTTTTTAAAGAGACATTATTATCAACTACTAGTCATATATCTTTGTTATCAGTGGTGTTTATCTTTGAGAAATGAGTTGAACTGTTTTATTATTAAATTCATACTTTAAAAATACATATGCAGGATTTGAGGATAGTGGCACAAAAAGGCAACCACTGTGGGCTTCAGTGTCAATCTGTCATCGTGAAAGAACTTTAGGTCAGAAAAAGGAAGATGTCTGGAAGTTGGTAATTATGACACAGGATCGGTAAATGGGCTTCTAAGAAAAGTTTCTGAAAGCTGAATATACAACCTTATGTAGAACGTGGAACTAAATATTCTTAGGCAACCTCACCTTGTGAGATTTAAAATAATATCAGCTAAATTAATAATTCTAATGGAGTGATGATTCAAGAGCCATATCAATATGAGCAAAATGACAGGATTCATACAGTGTTACAGTTTTTCCACAGATTCAGCACCTAGTAATGTTACCTGAAAGACACCATTACAACAATTAAAAAAAGTAACACTGACTTTCCTGTTTCCATCTTCTCATTTTAATCTGTCTTCATTTGAATAGGAATAAATTTCTAGTTATCTTTTGTAGACCTTGTACTAGAAGGAACCTTACGTTCAAAGCAATATACTTTAAGACACTGTGACCATAATGTTTTGTCAATTTAAAAAAGATATTCTGTTATAACAAATAATCATGTCAAATATAAACCATTGTCCACTTAGTTGAATTTCTTGCCAAGAAAAATATATTTAAATTAATTTCTTTGGACCAATGGTGTCTATGTAACTCAGCTGTGAAGAGACACATGATATACTCAACTTGATGCTAATTTTATGTTCTGGGATCTCTAATTTCTTTCCTAATAGCTCCCCTTGACTTGTTAGATGTGAAGGAACTACTCTGGGTATGTGGAAGTAATTTTTCTGTATCTCTAGTTTCTTTTTTTTTTTAAGATTTTTTTTTAATGTATACAGAGCTGGGGTACAGGCCAGAAGTACAGAGGTCATGAGAGGATTCACCAGAGACAGAGTGGGTAGCAGAACAGGTCAACTGATGAAGGACACTGCTGAGGGGAGCAGCAGGTGGGTCAGGAGAGGTCTGCTGCGCCATGTGGATCACCTCTGGGGCAGGGATCGAACTCATGCTGAAGTGGCTTTAGCTTCCCAGTGTTGTGTTCTAACCCACTGTGCCATCAAGGAGGGTCTTTTTTTTTTTTTAATCTAAAAGTATGCCCACCTTCCAAGGTACAGTCCTTTCCTTACTCTCCATTACTCTTGGATGAAGCATAGATTCCAAATCCTTCTGATCCCCTCCAGAATGTGCCTTTGATAAGGAATTCAGGACTTTTCCCTTGTCTTCTCTTTCCCTATCTTTATCTAGGAGTATAACTTCTTCCTCATCCTCCTTATGTTCATCACCCAACACTTCTTATGATGCACCCTCACTTTGACCATAGCCCATCAGATATGGTTAGAATCTTTCTTCTCCTTCTTTTAGTATCAGAATCACATTGATTACTCTCCATTAGCCTGGGAGATTTATTTTAGTTTCTCAGTTCTGTCATGTGCTGATGTCATCATTAACTGGCAACCTTTAAGTCAAAATTTGTTGTAGTGGGAAGAGTAATAATCAGGGTTGGCGAGATATGCCAGCTGTCAAATTCATTGAAGGTTAAACTTAAAGACCATATAAGCAAGGACAATTACTCTGAGTAAATATTCTTTACCTGGATTTGACTTTACTTTTCAAAAATAACTAAGGACTCCTAAATTTGCATACTCTGAGAAATCTAGCCATCTATGCTCATGAAAGGATAGCAGGCTCAAAGTGTGGAGCATTAACAGAATTAGTGAGCATAAAGGAGAAGAAAGGGTATTTCTAATCATGTTTCTCAGTAAAATACCCCACATTATCCACCCCCTCATGAATAAATGCTCTGGCAAAAAGGCTGAGCCTGAAGCACAGCCCAAAAACACATCATAAGTCTAAGATATTTTCTGTTGGTGAACCAATGGAAGATATTTAAAAAGCAGGTCCTAAAACCCTGGGCCAAAATAGAGATACCATATTAAGGTAACAGTTTTCATTGTCAGTCTCCCCATGTATATATAACCCACCTATTTCAAGTACTGCTATATGTCTCTCACCCACCACATGTCTCCTTCCCAGAAGTACCAGCATGGAAATTGGGTCATAGGATCTAGAACTCTTCTTTTCTTCTTCTCCTTGAGCCCATCTACATCTGTGTTATGTAGCTTCACCTGTATCCTCAGCTCCAGCCATTATTAACTAGGGCAGTGAACATGTTACCACCCCATTTTATGGAGATATTTCTGTTAACAGCTTGATGCATTTTACTACAGGGGATTTTACCCTTGGATTGGGGAGTCCAGTACCTTACAAACAGTGGAGCAGACTTTTCCAGGGAGTTGAAGCCTGAGTCTGTTTTACAGTCTTAGAAGAAGCTATCTGGAAATGGGATAATTGGCTAAGATGTTCAACATGTCCTTAAACGACTAGTAGACCCTATTTGGAGTAAGGTGAACAGCAAAAAAAGAATTGGAGGGCTGTGATTGGCATATACTAGGTGTCCATGACAAAGATACATTTTCATAAATAAGTGCAGGCTGACTTCAGTTTATATTTGTCACTGGTAAAAGTTTTCTACTGGGTGGGGTTCCATTTTATGGGTTATAAACAAATTACCTTTGTCAGAATAACTACTAACAGGCCTTAGGGTATCTCAAACATGTCAAATGGTACTGAAAGTTCTCAAAAATGTAGTATCTCACTGCCAGTGCTAATACAAGATGGTCTTCCAAATGCCTAATAGGACCAGCAAGGAAGACATTCATAAACTAGAATATGAGAGAAATAAAAGGCTATGTATATATGCGTGTATGTGTGTGTGAGAGAGAGAGAAGAGAAAGGGAGACAGACAGATGGAGTGAGACAGTCATTCAGATGACCAAAATATATTTCACATCCATATTTCTCTTTATTCACTTTCCTGTATTAAAGTTTTCCCTAAAGCCCTTGGAATTTCTCAAGTGTTAAAAGTGTAGGAAGCGATACCATATGAAAATTTGATCCCAAGTTCATAAGCAATATGAACTTGGAGCCAACACACTTCAGTTTATAAAATATGAATTACAGTGTTGTCAGCTATATATTTTCTAAAGTTTTATTTATTTTTGCATACAAGAGCTGGGGTGTAGGCCAGAAGTGTGGGGGTGAGAAGATTGACCAGAGACAGTGTAGGGAGTAGAACAGGATGATTTACTGAAAAACACTGCTGAGGGCAACAGTGAGCGAGACCGAAGAGGTTCTGCTGTACCATGTGAATTACCTGGCTGAGGATCAAACTCATGCTGTAGTGGTTGTCAATAGTGCTGAGACTTAACTCTGCACTACTGGAAGGTTGGGGTGGGGAGGCTGTCTTCAGCTACATTAACAAAGATTTAATGATCATCTGAATTTAAAATTTGATATTTCTGAAATGTCTATGGGACGTCTTGAAATTTTAAAACAAAAACAAAATTTAAGCCTCAAGCACAGCTGAGAAGTAAGAACATTGTATGTTTGACAGTGGTGTTTCAAAGGTTTCTGAAAGGTGTGGATACAAAACGAGTTGTGAGTATATCCCTGACACGCTATAAATAATTAATTTTATTTCTTATATTTTGATCTACAGAAGTTTTTGTCATCCTTTTTCCTAGACAGCACACACTATATGGCTTAGTGTGTTTTATATTGACTGAGTAGCTTTTTCCTATGAATTTACACTAAAAAATATATATGTATGGTTTTTCCAGACCAATTAATCAAACAAATTCAAGTGCAAAAAGGAATATTGGTCATCTAACTATGGAACTAATTTAAATTTTTTCAAAAGTGTTACCTTCCTGGATTTCACAAATCCAGTGAGAGAGGAGACACTGACAATCAGTGCATCACAAAGCCAAATGTTTGTAGGGCTTTACTTTCTTGTCAGAACCAATCAATGACCTTCAGAATGAAAACTCAGCAGTAGTAAACCTGAGGAAAAGGAAGAGAGACATTTTGTGGTCCAGGATGCATTTCAATAAGCTTAAATTCTAAGTGACAGATGAGGAATTTAAGCTGCTCAGTATAATTCTACAAATGAGGTGTGTGAGAGAGGTTTTCATTAAAACATCTCACTTCACAAAGGCTTATGTGTCTTCCCGATGGTGTTCTCTGACTCTCATTAAAGGATTTGTGAAGTGTAAACCTTCTCCAACACAATTTTTCACACTCACTCCTCATATGTTTATGTATGTGTGATATATGCAGTTCACCAGGAAAACATCTTGAAAGAGTATTCGAACTGAAAAGTATATTCATAACATGAATTAAACAAGAGTCCTGTTTGATCTTTCTTTGAGAGCAGTACATTTACATTTTCAAATGTGATCATTTTTTAAAGTGCCATAGTTTGTATTAGACATCACAGAGAAAACCAGGCTTACTTGCTAAGGCAAGTAACGCTTTGGGTATGAGTGAATAGATTCAGAAATGATTTTTAGCATATATATGTGCTTTATCATTCAATGCCTCTTGTAATTTCTTATAAGTATTACAGTTATCAGAAGCTTGCTTTTGATGAGTATTTCAAGGTCTTATATAAAAAAAAGTGGTAATTACAAAATCTAGATTAATACCATCATTATGTTACTTGATTTACTTGAATTATTTTAAATGGAATATCCATGATCATATTCCTCAAGTGACCTATTATTTTCAGCACACTTGTATTCTTCTTGTAAATAAGCACAGCATGCACAAGCAATTTCTACAACAGGAAAATATGTTTAATATTTGATTTAAAAATGTCAAGACAGATAAACATTAAGAGAAAACTGAAATCTAGAGACTTAATAGTACTGTTAAAATAATTTTATTGTAATAACTTGTTAGTCTTATATTTGTATAATGAAATAATTACTCTTGTAAGGCTATTTTTATGTAAATGAACTGTACATGTCTTTTTAAAATTCAATTTATATAATAGAAATTTAAATGACACTGAGATTGCCATGACTTATCTTGGTGACTTTTACAAGCTGAAAGTTTGAGCCTTGTGATTTATGTTTAATAATTTAACACATTAATAATATTTTAGATGTGGATTGTTGAACATAAGCATGCAGATTATTTAAATGAATATTTAATTTTTATTCACCTTGCCAGGAGACAGAACATGCATTTAATTGTCTGATACGAAAAACTGGGAAAAAAAAGATCAGTAAAAATGCAAATGGGGAAATCTGTTTAAAATATATCTTGTTTTAGGGGCCACAAAATAAATAAGGATTCTCTTGGTAGGTGATACTGTATAATAAAAACTTATAGTAGAATTTGCATTTTAGCTGGAAATGACTGAGTCTATATGAAACATACTCAAAAAAAGTCCGCTTGAATTTGGATGTATTTTTCATATTCTGAATATGTTAAATAACATTATGAACATTTTACAAAATGAGTCTAGCACTGTGCATTAAATGATACTTGATTAGTTATATGTCTGTTCTATTTTTCTTCTGTATCATACAAAAGCAGTATAGAGAAAAATCCCTTTCAGTCAGGGTGGGGCACTGACCTATTGGTACACACTTGAGAAGTTGCTGTGAGCAAAAATGTGAATATTTCAGAAATTACTATTTTAATAAACATTTGGAAAGAAGGTTGACATTTATCTTGTAACTAGCATCTGAAATCCCCACCCATATTACTTTATAGTGGATAAATTCCTATATTCTTTAGAATAAATCACAAAAGCTTTGCTTTAATTATTTTCTAGCAATTCACACAGAATGAGTTACAATGATTTACTTTTGTAAAGTTTTTTGACTATGTTTCATTTGTTGAATTCTGTTGACTAGTAAATACATTTTAGGGACCTTCCAATGTGCTTTGAATGGTTAATGTAGCAGGCAAATGGTTAATGTAGCAGGCAACGGCTGGTGAGCATTAATACAGGGAAAACTACTCTTGAGAACTTGTAGATCAAACTGTAGCATTTTCTTCAAGGTCCATTTTCACAACCTATTCCATTTATTTTCTTTATTATCATTTCCATGCTCGTATTTTTTTTTTTCTTTTATCTTTGAAAACCAGAATTGTGGATGAGGACATAATCATGACTTAAATGTATTATTGCTATCCTTAATTCTTCCTTCCTACTGTCTTAAGACTCCAATCTGGTTCAGCCCCCATTTTCAACCTCCATTCTTTTGTACATATGACTTGATTTAAATTGTCCCAATTTTAAAGATACACTATAAGTAAAGAAAGGTCTGTCCTTCTCCAGTAGGCTGTAATTTAAAAGCAGAGAACACTCCATAAAACCTTTATTTGTGTGTGGAAATGGGGATAAACTCCTTCAAATTTTTGGACTGAAATTATCCCTGTAACCTCATCTGCAATTTTCTCTGATTGTAGAGAATTATTTCTATCTCACTCAGTTCAGTTACTGACAAATTTAGTTTTAGGAACTGAAATTTGAGAACTTTGGACTGTTTCAGATACGAACTTCTCCATTTTATGTCTTACGAGTCAACAGTACATTTGATTTAGGTGAATAGAAAGTATAAATGGCTATATTTACATAGTTTAATTAACTTGCTGTAAGCATCCAAATCTTTTATTCCTAAAAATGCTGGATTTCCTGCTTTTTCATTTAGAGAAATAGTTATGATTTCCTTTTAGTCTTTCATTTTCTTCATTTTTTTTTTTTGTTGTTGTTGTATGAACATCTATGGGCAAATAAAAAACAAATAAAAAGTCCACATAAAATGTTTGTAACCAGATAGTTTCCCAGCATTCAATCCAAATCTTAAACTCTCTTAAAAGTTCCAGAACAATATTTCAGTAATATTTGAGTTAACTCTTTGAGACACTTACTATTCAGAAATTTTTCCAACTTAGGACTTATAAGTACTGCAGACCAGTTCTCATTTTTGCAAATCATATGAAAAAAATAATATATAGCATTGCTTTTTGGGTTACTGCTCCTTTTTTAATTAAAGCAGAACTTCAGATGTGATGAGAGACACTATTGAGCTTTACAGTTAGATCTTGGATGGAATTTTACTTTAAACCAGTATGCAAACTATCAGTTGATGAGTTCGGATGTTCTGACTTCTGATCCCAGAGCTGTGGTAACTTTCCTCTGTTGTAATGGATATGTCATCTGAGCCCTGCCTGCCTCTATCTTCCTATCAGTAATACCAGGATAAAGCTAGTACCTGACTGATGTCAGGGGGCTAAAGAAACAGGTACTTTAATGTAAGAAATGTGCATCATAAGTACCTGGGAAAACTGTCTTGCTCGCGCGTGTGTGTGTGTGTGCATGTGTATAATGCACAGAATAAATAGGTATATTCATAATAGAAAATAATTCAATTCTACTTAGGTTAAAAGACAAAGAATGCAGCTATGGTTTAAAAAGAACTAAAACATTTACTTTCTGTGCAATTTTTGGCTTCCAACATGAAAATTTCAGATGCAAACTGATACCCACATTATCAGATAGTTTCTGATATTTGTGAGGTTTTAATTTTATCAATTTTTTTACTACTATTATTCTGAAATGATTCCCCAAAATAGTAACATTACATGCCTATATTGATTTTTGGAGATGATAGTGTTAAAAAAATCTATTTAAATGCAAAGCAAGTAATAGATTTTAACAAAGTTGATATAACCAGTAAGAAAGACAACAGAAGACAACACTTTAAAACATTAATTGCATAAGGGGCCTCAAAATTCATTAATCTCTATACTGTTTTCTTTTGAAAATGGTACTGGTCCTGTAGAAATGTATCATCCAATATCTGCTATAATAACTTCTCTTAGGGATTATGAGAATTCAAGCCATTCCTCCTGTGACATTCACTCCTTTATAGCTTAGAGCCTAAGTGAATTAATTCTTCCCACACAAAGAAAATATCAAATTTCAAGAAACACAAGTTTAGTGTTTATATATAGTCATATAAAATACTCTTTGAGTTAAAGGTATTTGCTGTGATTAAATAATCTCTTGCTTAAATCAAACATTTAACCCTTAAAGTACTAAACCCATAAACCTAGGTATACATTTAGTAAAGAAATATTTTAACATTTTTCTCAATAACTTCTGTAACTATGAATGAACCAAAATTATTTATAATTTGAAATTGGTCTGTTAACTACAGTGAACTAAGACTTGAAAACCCCTTTGTAAATGAAGGAGTATAGATGAAGCTTAATTGAGTCAGAGAAGATTTAAAGATTATCTGAATTTTCTGTGGTGGTATATCAATTTTGTAGGATTATGTTAAATATATATGTGAATTATACATATATTGTTTTGGTTTTGTTTCTTAACATAAAATATGAATTACTGATAGTAATTGTAAAGGAAAGGGCTTTGCTTAATGAATGTGTAGCCATAGCAACAGCTGTTTTATGGCATTATCAATTACCTATAATATATTGTTTGGAAAATGAATAATTCATTTTGAGTTACATGTATCACCTAATATTAGGTGTTTTAAACTGTATATGGATTCAATTTGGGTTCTGTAAAACAGGAAGAGCCATCTTG
>NW_004567109.1:48326704-48334165 GCF_000260355.1 Condylura cristata | reverse complement strand
TTGGCCATGGGACTTCAGCAACATAGTCTAAAATAGTTTATTGTCCTTTTCCAGACAGGGAAAAAGAGAAATTGACAATACATACAATGGATGCATACCAGTAGAATTTTTGAGAAATCTTACAGACCCCTACCATATGACTCTACCCCATCGACCAGTGCTTAGTTACATGACTGTAACTACAGAGGGAAAGTGTGGAATATATATTTTTTTCAGCTTTGTTGCACACTATTATTGATGGTATTTTGAAAGGAGAGAAGAGATATTAACAGTCCTTCAGTTTAGCCATTCTGATTGTTAAAATACATAGTCTCATCTCAGTAAATAGAATAAATTATAGAAATTATTCTATTTTAGTACTGTACTAAATGAGTGTCACTTGGTAAATTAAGATAATAGGAAATGAAATATAAAACTGGTTTACTCTTACTGAATTGCTTGTCCAAAAAGACCTATATATTATCTTAGAGAGATGAAGATAGGAGTCTAAATCAGAGAATTTTAGATGGATATACATGATGTTCTTGAGGATATGATCAATGTGTAATTCTTATATTAAGGTGTGTAAGAATTAGGTTCCATAGATCCAGACAGCGACAGCACTGCAGAATTTAGCAGCTTGTATTAGAATCATGTTTTTTGTTGTTAAGGAGATTAATTGATTAGAGAAATTTGATGGAATACCTGTGCCTTCATTGAAAAAAAGAGATGATAAAGCCTATTGAAGCCAAATAATTCCAGGGCAAGAGGAAATGTTTGATATTTGTTGCACAATGGTTACATGCCATGTATTCTAGGTACTTGTTAACATGTTGCTCATTTATTCATAACAGAGGTATGAGATATTTATTATAGAAAATGATATTTGCTTTCCTGCTAAATATTTGGAAACAAAAATGTTTAAAACCTGGTTAAATTCTGATAGCATATAAATTGCAGAGTCAGAATTCAAAAACAGAAATATTAGATGTACCATTTAATATAATGATAAATACTCTGAGGTCCAGAAATATCATATTTATATTTGAAGACTCTTAGAAGATATTATTAAACAGTATAGCTTTTTTGTATTTCAAAATAAAATCTGTTATAAGTTTATTGTGAAAATAATATATCTTAGGTAAAATAGTGGTTAAAAATAATCTCTTACATTTGTTAAAAATAGTATTTCACTATTTGATTTGAGCCTAAGTATGTGGTGATTTAAAGGTAAAACTAAAGGGAGTTCTAAATGTCAGTTAAACAGCCATAAATTAATGTACATGTTTTCATTAAAATTGTAAAATACTTATTTAAATAATATGCATATTCAGAATTGGAGCAATTGCCTATGTTTAAGCACTATCATGCTGTTAGTGGGAGGGTAAATCAATACTAATTTTTAACAGATAAAATTAACAATGTATTAAGTATGTTAAAAATCTCCCTACCCTTTGATCAACATCATCACCTTTGAACTAAATTTATGAATTCCTTGCATAACAACTAATTGTTGGTTAGCACAGGACTATATATAAAGCTGTTCATTGTGGGAGTATTTAACTTAGTAAATGGCTCACAGTTAAATGTGCAAAAAGGTCAATACTATCTAAATCATTGAATAGTAATGGTTTACTAGATTTGTATTATTAAAATTATTATTTAATTACATGTGATAATATGATAAAATGTGACACAATGAATTGGAGAGAAGACCACTCTCTTACAAGTAATTTTACCTTGTTATCAGTTCACTAGGGGCTCAAGCTAGACCATAAGATTTCCAGGTCATGTTGTCTATTTTAACCAAATTAAGTAATTAAGAAGAAACAAATCTCTTTTTCTCCCATTCAGCAAATCTGAATGTATCATATTATAAGATTCCTTAAAATAATACTAGTGTTTTTATTTTCACCAAAAATAATTTAGTTACTATTACATTTTATTCTATGCTTACCTATTACTATAACCATGATTGTGTAAATTATTTGGAATTTAGAAAAATGTGATACCTATATTTTGCAGTTGATAATTTTTTAGGATTTGACTGAATAATTTCATCTTTCCCTTTGCCTTGGTTTCCACATTATAAGAAAAAGACATCAATGATAAACTCCCTCCCAGGGATGTTTTTGAGCATTAGTTAATGTTTGTAAAGCCTCCACAGAGAGCAGAGAATGAATAATGAAATAGACTCTCAAAGTAGTATTATCACTCTCTTCTTTCTCATTAGTCTCTAAGAGGCTTCTTGCCAAATGTTAGCTCTTCAACTGCCCGAATGAGGGGTTTCTATTTTAATTTTGACTAGAAAACTGAGCATTCCTTAAACATCTGGGGGTTTACCTCAGTATAATTCTAATAATGTTTCAATGCAGTCAGGTATATGAAATGTGATGACCAGTATCACAAAGGAATTCATATCTAATTTTAGGCCTGCTGTTTCAATTTATAATTTAGCTTACATTTTAAACATGTTAGGGACCACACTTCCTCAATAACACATATGAAATTTATTGAAGTTTTTTGGTAACAAACTTTTGCTTGAAATTCAATTACATTTAAAACATTGTTATGGGCAATAGGGAAGTAAAATGGGATTTAGAGCGCCCTTTCACCTTTTTTTGTTTATTTGTTTATATAATGTGTATAAAAATGTATAGTGGAAATGAAGAAAACTTAAAAAAAATAACTACTCATATATTTAAATGTGTGTCTTGAGGTGCTTATTGTGGGCCATTTGCATCTAGGGACACAAGAAGGTGTAAATTAATGAACACCTTGTCCTTGTGGAAAGCCCACAGTCATTTTTATGAGATCCAGCATGACTTGACTATGTTTTTATATATTCCTGTCAAAATGCCATAAAAGATAGTCACTTCTTGCAAATTTATTGAAAGAGATAATCAATGAAAGACTCAAGCACATCAAGGTTGTTCCGATACAGTCAAAAATTTTGTTTGCATTAACTACATTTCTGCTAATTTATTGACACTGAGCTAATATGGATTAATCAGAATTAAATAACTAATTGCACAAGGTAGTAGCAGTTGCTGTTTTTAAGATTAAAGTATCTCCAATTATGGAATACATGCTAGACACATTAATATAGATTGGGAGACATAGCTGAGTTTTTCCTCAGGATTTAGGAAATTAATTTTCGTGATGGTACCTAGGGAACATGAGAGGAAATAAAATAGAATCAAATCATATTATACTGGCTAAACATACATACACACACACACACACACATACACACAGTATCTATAGCTCAGTGTGTTCCTCAGTACAAGAAATACAAATTTTATCTGATCTCTAGGTTAAGTTAAATTCTAACAACAATGCTCAACAACTTTTTGAGAGGGCAGTGCTATCTCTCAAAAGTACAGTATGGTAGCTACAAACCATGTGTAACCACTTAGTGCTTGAAACATAGTGTGTACAAATGGAAACTGAATCTTAACAATTAATTTAAATTTTAAATTTAAATAGTCACTTATAAATATTGGCTATCATATCGCACAGTACACAGCTCTGTAAGAATAAGAGTAACAACACAACTGTTTGGCTGACATTCCTAAGTGGACATTTGAGGACATGAATCAGATCACAGTGGCCAACAGCCTCAAAAAGAATGGGTTAGGAAAGTGAAGAGCAGTGACCATACTGTGATTGAGACAGATCTGTACTTTACATTATGATTTTCAACTTTTTGCAGTAAGACTTTGGGGAAATAAATATAGCCAGATTCAACTGTGAAGCAAAGATAATAGTATCTGTACTCATAAGATTGTTACAAGAATTAAATGCGTTAAGCCAGCTTAATACCTAGTATTCATTCAATGATTATAGTCATTATTATTATTATTATTACTATTATTATTATGGTATTACTGTATTAAACTGTTACATTAGTATTATCCAAAGAGGTCTCTTCAGATGATGTGTGTAAAAGGGAATCATAACATGATAAAAATATATTACTTACTCTGATATTAATTCTGCCTGAATGCTGATTGCCCTCTGCCTCCTCTCCTAAAGGAAGTATTATTTCATGAAGCCTTGACTTAAATCTACCCTGAAGGTTTACTTGCAAAAAGCACAGAAAATGTAATCACTATTTATTGGTGTAGACATGTGTCTTTGTGGTACTCTGTTCATATTCCTTGTTCTTGCCACACTACTGGAGCGTAATATTTAAGACTTTTACAAGTTTCATACAAATGTATTCCTCTTTTATAACTAAGAAAGTGCAGACTTAGAAAACTCTTCAGTCCAGAATTCTTACTACTTTTGCTTACTACTTTTAGTCCATTGTGTACAGAAAATAATCTGGAAATGTAAAAATTTTAGTCTTTCAGATGAAATTTTCTAGTCTGCCCTTGATTTTGTGATGCTATAATCATTCCAAACAATTCAAGAGGTGTGACTTAGGAAATGGGAGGGTTGCATTTGTTGCAGGTAGCCAGGCAGTCAGTAGATGACTTTGACTTGTGAATTTCACTGAGTCTATGCTCATAGATGTCTGATGGCCAAATAAGTTTCCTTAGAGTCAAAAGTTGTAAAATAAATTCATTGTTTTTTGTGAACAGCACTTTATAAATGAAATATATAATTAAATAAACGTGTAGTATATCACACAAATGTAAACATTATTCATAAAATGCTTATTAAATAATCACGCATACATATGCACATCTGTACCATCTTTTATTTGTATCACAATCAGAAAAGTTCAAGGCCTCACTTTTGAATATACCATGCCCCAAAATGTATTTTTAGTGACTATGTGGCCAAGAGAGAATGCTAGCTCAGCTCTTTATGTGGACAGCTATTTATGTACACAGTAATCTAGGATGGCAGTTTGTACTAATGTCAGTATAATATTGTATATTGCATGGAGGTTAAGAGAGATTAAATGATAAAATGAAAATGAGAAAAGAAAGTTAGAAATAAATCACTATGCAAAGTATACAAAATAAGTTGGAAACAGAAAAGAAATAGACCTACTCCCTCTAATAACAAATAACAAATAAAAGATATACACCAAGATTTGTAAATCTTGTTAGCAAAACTAGATGGAGAATTATGATGAGATGTATCTGAGTTTCTGCAGAATTTGATATATAATTTTGTCTCCTTGTAACCATTTTTTGTTCACTTTCTAGCTCCCTGACATTGCCTGTCTCTTGTTCCATCTCTTCTGGGAACTGTCCCGCATGGTTTTACAAATACTCCACTCCCAAAGGAATTTTCCATATCGTCTGTTATCTATCCCCTAAAAGCCTTGATTGATACAGAATTGAGCATCTGACTAAACGCGGTGGCACTTTCAAGCTGAATCTGAGCATTAAATTCCACTGATAGGTTTTCTGAGATAGAAAAACACTACTTTTCAAGATATTTGGGTAACCTTTTTTTTTTTTTGAAGGGAGAGAGCAATCTGACATGCAGAGAGGAGCAAAGATGACAATTAGAAGTTGAGTCCTGTTGGGCTTTGAATCATGAGTTAATTTGTCTGGAGAACCAGCTGTATCTTTATCCTTTCCAAGGTTTTGAGGTCTAATACAAGTTAGATCTAAACACTAGTAAATACCCTTTTAAACCCAAATTGTGAGAGAAGGTACTACTAGTTGATGCATGCAGTAGTTCTGTGAAGACTCTAGAAGACAGAAAATCAAGAAACAGATGTTGTAAGACATAGAGAAACAAAGATCAACATAGATTAAGACACAAAATACAGAATCAACATGACAAGATTAATGTTATCAATACTTGCATGGGAAAGATGGTAAGCAAAGTGAGAAATAAATCCGAAAAGACATTTTAATTATTTTGGTGTATATGCATGTATATGTATATGCATATATACATGTATAGACACAAAACATATGTTGAAGTATTTAATAAAGCTACTATACATAAGGCTGTGGTAAGAATACTATGTATTTGCTAAGCTGATTCCTTTAGTTCTAGTTTCAGAAACATCCTATATTTCTAAATCCTTCCTACAGTTTTAAGTTGCTAAATGACTGAGTTCTGACCTCTAGAGTATGTTCATTGTGATGTGTGTGACTTAGAACCCTGGCCCTAAGAATGCTCTCTCAATTGATTCTTGTTCTCTTCATTAAGCTATTAACCAAATATATAACTTATAATGGGGAGGAGGAAAGAAATACAATAGGAAAGGAGGCCGGTCCTCTAAATGACCTTGTGGAAAACTGTGCAAGAAGGATGTTTGTTTGAACTATGACTAAGGCTAAAAATATACCTAGTCAGGGTATATGTTCAGAAGTCAGTGATAGTTTAAAAATACAATGTTGTTCAATTATTTCAAAATAATTCATTTGTACATGACAATATATAGGATGATGTAAGTTAGCAATAGCTGGACAAATGTAACCTACCCATTAGTAAGAGACTGAGGAAGGGTGATGTATATACATACGAAATTATGTATACCTCCCTGCTTCAGTTTGCTAGTTTAAGTACACTAAAAAATATATAGCTTTCTCAGATGGCTACAGAAAATAAATAAATAAATAAATAAACAATGTCAAGTCTGGTTTGTCCATATCTTCAAGGAATTTCTGAATATACTTCAAATTTGTAGTCCATTAATCTTTATACACCATAGTATTGGCAAACAAAGGTACCTATGGGATAGATAGTTTAATAGTTACAAACATCAATGATTATATAAGAGCTGCTGAGAATTTCAAAGTTATACTTAAACAAGATGTGAGCATGTCCTGAGAGCTTTGCATTTCTTATTGAAATTATCTGTGTAGGTGATTTTGAATATAAGAATCTTAATGAATTTCTGAATCTGTCTATAAAATCTTATTTGATTTTTTCCTTGATGATAAAAGTAGTCCTACTACTTTCAAATGTATTCTATTCATTACAGTTGCTAAGCTTTAAGACAGGTCTCCTAAAGAACATGAGGAATTAGGACATATGTGCTCATATATTTTATGGTAGAAATAGGAAGTTGTAGAGGTTTAATAGAGATGAGAAAGCCATGCTTTTGTGTCTTTCTTAAGCTAACAGTAATTGCATGAGAATTGATGTCAAATGAAAACAAAAAGTGATTTATTCTACTTTGCTATGTGTTTTGGAAAAAAAAATCCTTTTCTATGAATTCAGTATTTTTTTTCAATTCAAGTTTTGTTGACTGTCCTTTGTGTCTTTATTGTCCTTCATCATTCCTAAATTCTATATATTTTTAAATAACATTATAGTTTATTTTTACATCGTTTTGCGCCTTTTTCCATTACAGTTGTAATCCCCGTGGGCTTCCCATCATCAAATCACCCATGTGCCATCACCATAGTCCAGTGCACTTTCTTCCTCCTACCATTTTTGATCCCATTCCGTATTCCACCCCTGTAAATGTCTATGGTATATAGTTGTTCATTATTATTACTTTCTGGCCTGGTCCGTTATACTCCTGCTATTAGTGAAACCATTGGTATTTTTTTT
>NW_004567109.1:48317294-48326469 GCF_000260355.1 Condylura cristata | reverse complement strand
ATCTTTTTGTATCAGTATTTTTGTGTCTTTTGTGTAGATACCTGGGGGTGGGATTGCTGGCTCATATGGAAGCTCCATTTTTAGCAGTTTGAGAAACCTCCAAACAGTTTCCCCTAGTGGTTGTACTAGTTTTCATTCCAACCAGCAGTGCAGGAGAGTTCCTTTTTCTCCACATCCTAACCAACAATTGTTTTTGCTAGTTATTTTCAGATGTGTCATTCTCACTGGTGTGAGATGGTATCGCATTGTGATTTTAACTTGCATCTCTCTTATTACAAGTGATGTTGAACATTTTTTTCATATGCTTTGGCCATCTGCATTTCTTCTTTGGAGAAGTGTCTTTTTATCTCTTCTGCCCATTTTTTGATAGAGCTGTTTATTTTTGTTGTTTCATCAGTTTTTTGTATATCTCTGATCAATCCTTTATCGCTAGTTTTGTGTCTGTTTGTTTTTTGTAATGGTTCTTTTGCTGTACAGAAGCTCTTTAACTTGATGTAATCCCAACTATTTATCCTTTCCTTCACTATTGTTGTGTTGGGTGCTGTATCTTCAAAGATGTTACTGAAGTGTATGTCGTGTAGTGTTTCGCCCATCTTTGCTTCCAGATATTTTATGGTTTCTGTTCTTATGTGTAGGTCTTTAATCCACTTCGAGTTGATTTTTGTTTATGATGTGAGGTAGTGATATACTTTCAGTTTTTTGTGTGTAGCTTTCCAGTTTTCCCAGCACCATTTGTTGAACAATCTTTCTTGTTCTATTGTATCTTCTTTGCTCCTTTGTCAAAGATTAGCTGCCCATAAACCTGTGGGTTTATATCTGAGTTTTCTATTTGAATCCACTGGTCTGTGTGTTTGTTCTTGTTCCAGTACCATGCAGTTTTGATTATTAAGGCTTTGTAGTATAGCTTGAAGTTTGGGATTGTGCTGCCTCCATTCTCTCTTTTTTAGTCATGAGAATTTTGGCTATTTGAGGTCTTTTGTGGTTCTATATGAATCTCATCAATATTTTATTTCTTTGAAGAATGTTATTGAGACTTTTATTGGGATGGGGTTAAATCTGTATATCACTTTTAGTAGGATGACCATTTTGATGATGTTAATTCTCCCAATCCATGAGCAGGGGATGTCTTTCCATTTCATGGTGTCATCTTGTATTTATTTTAACAGTGCCTAAACCTTATATTTTATCAAATGCCAAGTAGTGGATATCATTCATGTTATATCTTGAATTGCATTGTCTTTACCTCCTGGATCTAGTAAATTACAATAAGTTGGATATCTGTGGTTTGTACATTACTCCTTACATTATCAGAAATAGTGATACCAAATCTTCTCACTCTAAGTCAATTTTTTATAAATACAAATACAAAGTTACATTGACTGGGTTCAAACCAACCTTCCCAGAGGTAACTGTGTAACAGTGGACAAGCTAGTAAGCTTTTTGGGATTTCATTCCCTTATCTTTAAAATGGGAATAGTAATTATGGATGCCTTATAGTGGTATTATAAGGATAACATAGCAACCTGCTATGAACAAATGCACCTAACTGATACTACTGCTGATTGTGTGTGTGTGTGTGTGTGTGTGTGGTTGTAGTTGTTTCTGTTCCTCATACCAGATATATTGGGTAGTGTGAATGGGAAAAAGGGACCAGTGTCGTTGTTTCTGACCTTAAATAATTTGAATTTCAGTGGAGGAAATGTGTTTATTCAAATGGCTATTACAGAATATGATACAAGTACAAGTAAAATGCTTACATAATTTTAAAAAGAAGTGACTCTTTTAGGACATCAGAAATTTCAGAGAGAATTACATTTGATTTGGGCTTAAAAATAAGAAGTGCTAGGCTTCAGAAATTATTGAAAGCATAGAAAATAATAAACAAGGCACAGAAAATGTATCATCTTTTGGAAATTAGAAAATACATCATTAATTCTACAGTAGTTCAGTTTTTAGAGGTTAAAGCAGTTGTGTTCAGTGATTAATTGTTTTGCCCCTCTCCCCAAATTTATGAATGCTGGAAGACACATTTTTTTTTTCCACAAAAGGGAGATGTTGTTGGTATTTAGATTGTAGAATCCAGGTATACTGATACAGGTATCCATGTACTGGTCAGTCCCCCTTCCCACCACGCCCCCACCTCCCCCAGCAGAAAATGATCTGGTACAGGACACCAGGAATGCTGAAAATAATAAGCCCTGGGCTAGAGAGAAAGGTAGGTTGGGAGAGTGGTGAACTATAAAGGCATTACTTGGTTTGGAATTTTGGTTCAAAAGAGCCTGATAAGGGCCTCCCTGATAGTGCAGTGGTTAAAGTCACAGCACTGTCAAGCTATCACCAGCCACTGCAGCCTGAGTTAGATCCCTGCCAAGAGAGCTGATCCACATAGCACAGCAGGACTCTCCTGACCCTGCCTGCTGCTCCTCTCAGCAGTGTATTTCAATAGATCTGCCTGTTTCACTCCTCATTCTGTCTCTGATGAATCATTTCACCCCTAGAACTTCTGGCCTACACCCTAGTTCTTGTATGCTTAAATGAGTAAAGATCAATCTTTAAAAATACCCTGATAAGCAATAAAAAGATGCTGTTTGATGATCACTAAGTTTAGTCCATTAACTCCATGAGGTTTCAGAAAATTTATCATTTGATAATGTACATTAACAATCTATTCTCAAATGCATTGAGAGTGGCTTCATTCAGGGAAACTCCACATTTGCTTTAGAAATTTGCTTTCCTTATTCATTAAAAGTTTCCCTTGTTATCATTCATAGTAAAAATTATTTCCTCAGAAATGCCAAACCTTGCCCCTCAGTTATTAGAATATGTTTCAAAACCCCTTTCTCCTTTAAATATTTCCCTTCCTCCATTTGAAGGTTTGTCTTAGTGGGATGGTTCTCTTCCCCCTTTTCCCTCTAACACATTTTTCCCATACATATTCTGGTATATTATTTTTTTCCTTGATTCTTGTGTGTCTTGGAAAAACAAAAGAAGTAGTCTTTTTTTTATATACGTTTGTTTGTCTTTTTAAGCAATCAAAGGCATAAAGTGAAAGATAGAGATGAATGAAGCTCTGAAAGGATCAGAGTAAACAATCACTTTGAAGGCTTTAGCTTTTTAGTAACAATGTTCCTCTAACAACATACTGCTGTATGACTAAAGGAATTCAGAAACATTTAGATAACAGAAACAACAGAACAACATCTTTTGCTGCTTTTCCAGAAGAAAATCAAAGTATTGCTGAGGGTCTTCTACTTCCTGCTGATTTTGTTTTTCTAAAAATGTGTATTGATTTCTTCTACCTCGGAGATTCATAAATGTTATTAAAAATGAATGGCAGGTCTGATTTAAATTAAATGTCAGGTGGTTGATAGGTTTCATAATACTTTTTTAAAAATTTAATGACATTTTTACTTGATTTTGTATTAGAGGCATGCAAAACATAGAACACCAAAATCCACAATAGTGTGTGATAAATGTATGCATGGATAATGAAGTTCTTGCTTTTAAAAATAATAAAGAACTTTATTCCTGTGTTTGTTATGGCTTATTCTAAGCCACACAACTAGCAAAACAGAGTTTCTACTCATTAGATAAGATATACTACCTACCTTTGACTTCTTTGCACTTATTCTTGGCTTTTGAGCATGGTAATTACGTGAGCAATATCAAATCCTTTGATCATTTGGAAAGCACTGCCAGATATCAGAATTACAAAAAGCAGAGAGAGAGGTTACATTTTGTTTTACTATATAATAATCGTTTTGGGGTGAATTCCAACCTTTCATAATGCCACATATATCAGATTCTGAAAAATCTCTTTTACTTGCCTCAAATGACTTGTCATGTTTTAAGGTCTGCAGATAAAATCTACTGTACATGTAAGTGTAGATTTCCCCCACTCTTGCCCAAGTGAGTTTTCACTGGCTATAAGCACTTAAACATCATTCATTTCCAAATGTTTTATTCTCAAACACTCATTGGGTCTATATACAGCCCCTGTTCTGAATTGTCCCAACCTGAAAGGCATTCAGTTGACCAGAAGGAAGAAGTGAAGATGTTCAGAAACCACTGCTCCACCAATTTGACTGGTTTATCACAGGTAGACAATTTGTGTTATTTTCTCTCTTTGTGGAGTCACCCCATGCTGCTCCTTACAATCCAAAGTAGCACTTTCATTTTTTCTGATAGTGCTCCCGGTGGATGCTGAAACACTCTGCCTCCTCCACTTTACTGATGTGTGGATTCTGACCCCCTGTGATTTACCTCTGTGGAATTTTCTTTTGCCTTTTTTTTTTTTTAAGCTCCTGCTGACAAAACCCACAGATAGCTATGTACATCCTTAACAGATAGAGCACCCTGTTCCCAGCAGGGTAACCCAGACTTTCACAGCTCATACAAGTTGCTGATCAAGTGCTCCAGTGAGAAAACTGTCTGTGTGTCACCGGCAGAGGGTGAAAATCACTGGTGATCTCAAAGGACCCACCACTGACCCCTTCCTGTTTTGCTTTAAAATAACAAAGAGACTGTAAGTCTGTAGTACTGTACATAACGACCTTTCAGGTTCCTTTCTTCTTTGATCTGTAATGAATTCTGGTCTATGATCAGACATTAAGAAACTCAAAAGCTTAATGGAGTATAGATTTAAACCCATACCTAATTGCATCCCCACTCTATCTTTTATTCATTTCACAAACATGCTTGAATATTTACCATCTATTAGGCACTAATTTACACTTGATCTTTAAAATGTGTCCTGTAACTCTATTTTTAAACACATTGACTTTTTTTCTCTGTTACTATAAACATCTTCAGAAAAACAAATGTGATGGATCACATGTGCTGTGTGTTATGGAATGGCACCTACTATCAGGTGAATTTGTGCTCTCTGACTTTTTCAGCATGAGTTTTCAATTCAAGGGTTCTGCATTGGATTGACACTGTGTAGCTCACTGTAAATAACTATCCCCACTGTGTCTTATTTTAAGCACCTTAGCTTGAAAGTCTATATAAATGGTACAGAAATTACCTATTGAACCTTACAGAAACAGAAATAACAGATTGTGTTGTGTCCAGTGATCACTTAAATAGATTTTTGGAAAAATACTTGTATTAAAGCAAATAATGGCATACTAACATTGGCAAAAATTATGTTTGCAATATGCTATCTCTCACTTGCTTTAAAGACTTAGTTCAAATGCTAAAATTGTCTTCCATTACAAAAATTTCCATATGACCTATGTTTATCATAATGACTCTGTGCAAAAACCAAAATTGTCAATTTATTCGTTGGGGAAAAGAAACACAGGTAAAGCTAATCTTTGCTATCACATTTCTTTAAAAAGAATGACTTAAACATTTTTTTTAACTTCAATAGGGAATTAGAAAAATCCACAAATATTACAACACATGAAATAAGCTATAAAACAATATGTCAGTGCAGAATAATCTGATAGTGCAGAGAGAGCTCAGACTTTGAAAACGCTCAGAGCTGCTGAAGTATAGATCCCAGTACTAGAAGTTATTAAATCCATTGCTTTACTCTTTCAGAAAATATTGTTTTTCATGTCCATTTAACATGTCTGCTGATAAATTCTATGAAGGCTAAATAAGATGTCACTGATGATAAGAATGAGCAATAGGTCTAGCATACGATAGGAGCTTGAAAACACTACTTTCTATGACCTTATTAATAAATGATGTTGTCAACTTCACAATTTGGGGGACAATATTTTTTTATTTATTTTGCTCCCCTTTTCCACCAGACAGTGATACCATTGCCTAACATTTTACAAATACTCTCTCCTAGTACCGAGTAGAGTATCTGATGTTTGCTTGCTAGCTGATAATGAAATGGTAAATAAGGTTTAGATTTATTACAGATGAAACTTTCTTGTCATATCTGATCAGATATGTGAAGATGCAAACCTATTTTTTTTTTTCCTTTTTCCCCATGGCTTAATGATTGTTCTTTCACACAAAGGCTGCAACTCTTCCTAACAAATGAAAAGGAACTAGTTTGTTTTGTTTGAGATCTGATTTTATCATGTGTCAATCACAGACACTATATGATTGAGTTATAATTCACTTTCATTAAGATGATATAAGTAAATTAAGCAATTACACATGTGTTCAATCATACTTGAATGAATGATCTCAATATTTAAAAGTAGTAAAATTTGGAGAGTGATTAAAGTTACAAATGATTCATTTCAATTCAGTTTCACAAATAGCTATTTCAAACAAAAATGCAGAAAATAGATGTTAAACAATATGAATTTGAGTTTCAAATCTAGCAACTTAGTCTTGAGCAAGTAAGTTTCTTAGTCATTGTTTTTCTTCACTCATAAAAGTATGATTTATATTATATACTCTTCATCTTATACAAGATTCCTGAGAAAAATAACATTTTACTGTATTTTATAAACCCTTAGGCATTACTCAAGTTGTATCATTGTTACATACAAACTATTGTGAAAAATCTCACAGAAGATTCAAAAATGATAAAACAAAGTCTTTCTTCATAAGGAATTTATAATAAAAAATGTTATTAACTATACTACCATGGTGTGATATTTATATAATATCATTTTTATTTTTTATAATTTGTTTATCATTGTATTGTCTTTATACAGTTTGAAATGTATTTTTGATGTGACCTTTACTTCAGTTTACATTTAATATAATTGATGAATTTAGTTTAAATTTTTAAATTTTATTCTGACTTTATTTCTGTCCTTGACTCCTTTTCTCTGTTTATTTTTGGATTAATTGCTTGTGATTATCCCATTTTCCTGTTATTTCAAATAGATTTACTATATTAATGGTTATTAATTTCAACTTAAAAAAATTATGTTGGTACTTTTATTCTTTTCCCATGCAAGATTGTACCTTGGTCTGGTGTTTCTCTATTTACTTTATTTTAAATTATTTTGTAATGTAAGATATGATCTGTCATATTTGCATATATGTTTGCATCATATATACTATTACGCTCCACAAATCACTGTAAAATCCACTGTGCATCGGTAAATTCAATTCCATTTATGTAAACATTGATATAATTGTGGTTCTTCATTGTCTGGTCCCTCTCTCTGAGTCTAATTATACATAGACCAGAACTTTTGTTGTGCTCCCATTGCTTATGATCTTATCCTTCTAAATACTGTGCTTTTTAATTTTTTTTTTTATATTTTCAATCTAGACATTTTCAACTTACACTTCAACCCTGTCAATATCTTTCAGATATATTTAATTTGTTCTTGATAGTAGGCTGGTGATTTATGCTGTTATTTTACCTTAGAATGCCATTGAATTCATTTCAAATTTTAATTTTAGGTGAGAAATTAGAGAAAAACCTATCACAGTGTTAATAATTTACTATATCTTTTGGATGTTCGATCAAGACTCTCCAATGAATCAGTAATTACATTCAGTACAACATAGCATATAATCCACGTAACTGTTTTTATATACCCGACTGTGGTCCAGTGGCAAATAATGTCCTCTGCCTCAGTGTTATTCTGCTACCACAAAATCCTCACATATGTGGCCCTTACTGATACTTTTTTTTATCATGAAAGAGTCATTTCAAAGTCATATCAAGTGCACCACTATTTAAGTGAAATTGATGAGGAAATCTGGTACAAGAGGCCAAAAGCAGACTGTATCTAAGAGTATGTTATTGGAAGACACTTCAAGCAGTGTATTGCATGATTGACTTTTTATGGTTTTAACCTAAGAAAGAAATAAAACCAAGGTCTTTCAGGAGAAATTTTTACCTTCCAGTGTGCTCCCTATAGGTCAGCAGACATAGCTCTTCCAGTACAATTGTTGCCCTGATGATCCTGGTCTTCTGTGTGTAGAGAGGGAAAGACCACAGGCTGTTGCTAGTTTTTCATCTTAGATCCGGAGGCTCTACATTCACATTTTAAAATACTTTATTTTACATGAAATACCTAAAATTTTAAAATTAGTAATAATGGAAGAGGATTAAAACAAAAAATAGAAATTATTGTGCAGTATGTTGCAAATATATTTGAATTGATTCTACACAGTGTAATCTTTCACATTAAATTAAGAAGTTAATTGCCTGAATTATGACTATTTAATCAGATTTTCATTTAATGTATTTTTTAGCCCTTAAAAGGGATTTTGAGGTGCAAGAAAACTTCTACTCTGTTCTTAATGATTTTTAACAATTCTATAGTAATGTTATAATAATAAGTCAGAAACTGATATATTCAGAAAGTTATTGTGAATAGTTTTGGCCTCAGAATCTCCCAAGAACAAATAATGCAGAAAGAATTAGCATACCTCCGCTACATTCATAATTTGTAATGGCTATTTTTGTACAATAATGTTCAAATAATTTCAAAAGCAAATAGTGAGAGACTGCTATATAATTGGCACCATATTAACTGATAAAGTTAGAAAAGGTATAATGATTACTATAAAACGTCTTTCTTAAAGAGTTGTAGATTTGATAGATATGATACTACATGAGTTATATAATCACATGAATTATATAATCAGCCACACTACTTAAAGCCTATTTTAAATAATAATAAAAAATAACCAAATCAAGAGCAGGTACTAGATTTTAAAATGTTGGATGATCAGTAAGTAAAATATAGCTTATTTCATCACTAATTCTGGCCATGTTTAGACTCCCTCCTTCTTGGACAGCTATCTTTCTAAACTTGACAACTTTTGAGAGACAAGATAGGATTTAAAATATACCGATATTTTAAATCAAGCTCCATTTGAACCAGGAAGTTCTCTTCCAACATTCTATTTAGTAAACATAAGTATAATAAAGTATAATAGCAATAGTAAATTGCATTATTTATTCACTCAGGTGATTGAACGACCATGAGAAGACATCTATGATAGCTAAAATATGCCTTAGACTAGAATAAATATGAGAAAGAATATATATTTTTGAAATGAAGTTTGTGAATTAAGTACAATTATAATAAGTTGCATTCTATATTCTAGTTTTATATATATATAGTTATGTGTATATATAGTTTTATATATACGTATATATATATATATTTACACACACACACATATAAAGAGAGCAGCATAAGAAAACAACCCTTTAATCTTAACTCCAAAAAAAAAAAACCCTTTAATCTTAACTCCAAAAAAAAAAAAAAAAAAAGGTGTGCAT
>NW_004567109.1:48277997-48317194 GCF_000260355.1 Condylura cristata | reverse complement strand
CCCTCACTTATACGTATATATATATATATATTTACACACACACACATATAAAGAGAGCAGCATAAGAAAACAACCCTTTAATCTTAACTCCAAAAAAAAAAAAAAAAAAAGGTGTGCATGCCATGTGCGTTCACAGAGACCTTAATGTGCCTATACAGAATTATTGAGAAATACTTTTAAAAGGTGGCAGTCTTCAGCCAAATGCCTTGATCAGAAGGGTTCTTTCTTTAAGGATCATTTGGTACACATGAACATCAAGAAGATTAACAACGAAGTAATGTAAAAATGCTGAACACTGGACAAATTCTCAGAAAGTAGGACACTCTGGTTAATTATCTTAAGCATTAACTTGGAATTAGCTGGGGTAGAAATCTTTATTGCTCTTTGTAATGGCTGTGGCATTGAAGGTAAGAATTAGTAGTCTAAACCTGCATAATACTGGAATAGAAAGTAGGGATGTTACTACACTAATGTGTTTTATACGTGTATTTACTTCACATTGAAAATGATAATATTAAGTTAAAATTTAGAGGAATTGTGAATGTATGTGACTTAATGACACAAGTCTCAGCATTTTGAAGCTATCTGCAGCCACTGCAGCAACAGTTTGATCTTGGACCAGGGAGCGTGACCCACAGAGTACAGCAGACCTTGTCTGTCTCACTGTCTCTTCTACTGTGCAGTGTATTTCAGTAGATCTGCCTGTTCTGCTCCCCACAATGTCTCTGGTGAATCCTCTTAGCTCCCACCCAGACCTCTAGCCTTTACTGAGTTCTTGTATGCATTAATAAATAAATTAAAAAAAAAAAAACTTCTGAATAAACTAAAAAAAATATTTTGCTAAAAGATAATCATTTAATTCAAATATTTAAAGAGCTATCATATGGAAGAAATAAATATTAGAAGTACTTTTAAAAGGTGATAGAAAATATTCTAAAGAAGATAGACTTTGGGGTTAGACTTTGTTTTGAAGCCCATCATCCATTCTTATGTATTTTAAATGGTGAATTCAGGCTATTTACATTTAAGGTGATCATTGTGATGTAAATGTTGTCAGTAATTATTTTGATTTTTCTGGTTGGTTTATTTTTTGGTATCTTTCTTTTATGGTTTGTTTAGGTTGTTTCTATTTGTTATTTCTATTGAATTTTGTTTGAAGATTCTACTGAGGTTAGTATATGCTGAGATATTTGGGTATCCTGTTGAATGATCTGGTCTCAGACTCTTATGGGTCACATAGTTAATCTCCTCTTCATAATATGTTATTTAGGTGTCTGTTACTGCTATATTTTGTTGCTTTATTGTAATGTCTTCTTTCACATGAGACTTGATGTTGATAAATTCTTTTATATTTTACTTTTTATTTTTCAATGAAGCTCCTTAACCTTCCTTCTGTTTTGATTATTAAACTCGCATGTTCCCAAATTCTAAGCTGGAAAGCTTTTTCTTTCAGAAATCTAAATATCTCCTGCAACTACCTTTTTTCTTTTAATATTTCTCCTGAAAAATCCACAGTGTAATTAATGTTTCCTTACAGCATACTTTTTTTTCTCGATATTTCTGACATTAAGTCATCATCATTGATTTTCAGCATTTTTGTTTATTTCATAATATTTTAATATTTGCTATGTAATATTTTTCTGAGTGTGTCTGGAATTTGTTTTGAACTTTTGATCTTCTTGCCATGTTGACTAATTTGAGATGGTTCGTAAAATTGGTTTAATTATTTTTTTAATGCTTTTATTTTCCTCTTAGGATTTGCCATGATATGGATGTTATTTATCTCTAGTTATCCCAAAGGCTCTTCCACTATTTAAGATTTATTTATACATATAAGAACTGGGCTATAGGCTAGATGTGCAAAGGGTGAGAGGATCCAGCAGGACAGAATGTGGAGCAGAATAGGCAGGTGTACTGAAATTCACTGATGGGAGCAATTGGCAAGATAGGAGAGGTTTACTGCACATGTGGATTAGCTCCCTAGCTGGGTATAGAACTCATGCTACAGTGTCTGGTAATAGCTAGATGGCACAGAGATTAACCCTTGTGCCTCTTATCTAGTTTTTGTTCTTTTTTGTTTTTTTTTTTGTTTGTTGTTGTGCTTTTGAGCTCACTGTTTGCCCTGTTATTTGTATCTGCTGTTGAGACTACCTGTTGCAATATTTAATTCAGTACAACAATTTTTAGATTTATTAGTTCTGATTATAGCTGTCTCGTTTTTTTTTTTTAGTCTTTATTCTGTTGCTCTCATAGCATCCTTTTTTTTTAATTATGCATACAGAACTGGGGTATAGACCAGAGGTATTGGGGTGAGAAGATTCAAAAGAGACAGTGAGGAGCAGAACAGGCAGATTGACTAAAATATGCTGCTGAGGAAAGCAGAGGGTGGGTCAGGAGAGGTCTGCCACACCATGTGGGTTATCGCCCTGGCTGAGGTTCAAACTGGTGCTGCAGTGGCTGCAGTAGCTTCTTAGTGCTGTGTTTTAACCCATTGTGCCACCAGGGAGGGCCTCATCCATTTTTTTTTTAATTTAGTAATTCTTGTTATATAACTGTTCCACTCATCTTAATTTTGCCTTTCTGTTCAAATATCAGAAGTACAAAGTAAACAAAAATGCATGCCTGTCTATTAAGTAAACACCTTTATAATTCTGATTGATTAATCAGTTAGAAGTATCTTTGATAAAAACTATAAAAAAGGACCTGAAGTTAAATTTGAACTTCTTTTTTTTTCTTCTTTTACTATATATTGGGCCTTCAAATATCAACATTTCATGTACAACAAAAAGTCTCATATTCTTATATTTGGAAGTAGGTAGGCCTAAGTCCTCACAGTCTATATCATTTTTTATACCCCTAAGAATTGTAGCTTTTAAAGTTATGCTACTGCTTATCATTCATCGACTGCTTTATTCTCCATAATATACTGAGCAGGCAATCTGTTATAAATGGATTTGTGAGATTGCATAATGTATGCATATAATTTGCCTACCATACATTTTAGAGCATACAAATTGACAGAGATAATTGGGAGAAAGAGACCAAAGGGAATATAAGTTAAATTGGATTGCTTGCCCTCTTCCTATGGTTTCTTTCTGAGTATATATAAATAATTAAAAGCCACACTGTTAAATACCTAGCTTGGTGCAAAACTACATATTAGCTATAAAAACAGTAAAGACCAAAATATTAGGTGCTCTGATGCTTGAGTATTACCCTGCCTGCAGATATAGTAGAAGGCAATTATATCCTGTATGTTTTCATCTATTTTAGTATATTTGGCAGCTTTCACCTGAATCTATTTTGCAATAATTTTGAAAGGAAAATATTACAAATATAAGTACTCTTCTAAATATCATGTCTTCCTAATATTAACCCCAAAAAGTACACAAATACACTCACTATTTTGAAATTAAGTGCAAAGGAAATTCCTACACATGCTAAACCTAATGAATAATTTGTCTATTTCAATAGATTCAGAAAGGATTTAGAGATAGATAACAGTGTGATTTTGTTTTGACATAGTATAAAGCATCAGTACAGATAGCTAATGAAGTAGAACTTTTAAAAAAGAAAATATTACTATTGAGAGTAGTAAAAGGGATTATTATTGTGGGGGATGCTATTTGTATATTTTCAGTAGAAAAAGCACTTAAATAATCATTAGTACATAATGAATTATTTTGAAGCAAACCCTTAACTATATAATTCTTGACCTGTGTACCCACATTTTAAAATAGTTCTTATTGTAAAACTCCATCTAGTAACCACCACTCCATGTGTATAGACAATGTGCATATATTAAGTCTCTGATTTATAAACAGTATATAATATAACGCCAAATAGATTGGTTTTAGGCCACTGCAATATATGATCAACACTGATAAAAACCAAAAACGGAAACATGATGGTTGACCCTAATAGGCAGTAAACTCTTTATTTAGTCCATGTATAACTGTAACTAAATAAGTATGGTTTTGCCAGATGATGTTTTGAAAAAGTGGTGGTCCATTAAAAGCATTTATAGTGAGATGGTGTATGTAGTTGATTCAGGAGCATAATTGAATAGCAAAATAGAATTTAATATTGTGCTGTGGTGGTCTCACAATTACTTTTAATTTGGGGGAAAAGAAAAGCTACATCAAGTAATGAAAAAAAAATTAATGGGTGTTTACTATCTATGAAATAGGGAGTAAAGGATCATTGAAGGATAAAATCTTCCCATTGAAACTGTCAAGATCTAATATTAAAATTACTGAAGTTATTCTGCAAATTAAATCAATGACACATGTTTTTGAGAAAGCTTGCACTAATTTTGAATATATTATTAATGCATCCTCAGAAAATTACATATGTAGGTTATTTCCATAGAAATTTTACCATGAAACTATGCATATATTATTTCATCTTAATCAATTTTTTTTAAGATCTATTTATTTATTCACACAGAACTGGGATACAGGTCAGAGATGTGGAGGGTGAGAGGATTCACCAGAGACAGAGTGGGGAGCAGAACAGGCAGGTTGATGAAGTACACTGCTGAGGGGAGCAGCGGGTGGGTCAGGAGAGGTCTGCCACGCCATGTGGATCTCCTCCGGGGCAGGCGGGAATCAAACTCATGTGGAAGTGGCTTAAGTTTTCTTAGTGTTGTGCTTTAACCCGCTGCACCACCAGGGAAGGCCTTAATCATTTTTTAAAAAGATTTTTTACTTATACATATAAAAATTGGGGTACAGGCCAGAGGTGGGGAGGGTAATGAGAAGATTCACCAGACACAGAGTGGGGAGCATAGTGAATGGATTGATTGAAATGCACTGCTGAGGAGAGTAACAGGCCAGGCAGGAGAAGTCTGCCGTTTTATGTGGTTAGCTCCCTAGCCAGGGCTTTCACTCAAGCTGTAGTAGCTGAACATAGGTTGATAGTGCTAAGTCTTTAACCCCTGCACCACCAGGGAGACCCAATCAGAAATTTGTCTTAAGAAGATCACTCATGATGTGAATTTCTTATTTTGTTTAGGTTGTCAGATTTCAGTGTCTTTTTAGAAGGGTATATCGCATCTGGTTGTGTGTTTTTTTGTTTGTTTTGTTTTGTTTTTTAAGATTTATTTTTTTATTTTTTTAAGATTTATTTATTTATTCATACATACAGAACTGGGGTACAGGCCAGAGATGCGGAGGGTGAGAGGATTCACCAGGGAGAGAGTGGGGAGCAGAACAGGCAGATTGATGAAGTACACTGCTGAGGGGAGCAGCGGGCGGGTCAGGAGAGGTCTGCCGCGCCATGTGGTCACCTCCGGGGCAGGCGGGGATTGAAGTCATGCAGAAGTGGCTTAAGATTCTTAGTGCAGTGCTTTAACCCACTGTGCCACCAGGGAGGGCCCGTAAGATTTATTTTTACATAAGCATACAGAGCTGGGCTACAGGCCAGAGATAGGTGCAGGGGTAGTAAGAGGGTTCACTAGAGTCTAAGTGGGGAGAAGAACAGGCAGATTGATGAAGTACACTGCTGAGGGGAGCAGCAGATGGACAGGAGAGGTCTGCTGCGCCATATGGATCAGCTCTGGGGCTGGGATAGAACTTCCATGGAAGTAGCCAGGGACAGCATTGCAGTGCTGCACTTTAACCCGTTGTGCCACCAGGGAGGGTCATATATTGCACCTAGTTTTACAGATTATTTTGGTAACCAGTATGGTAAAAGGCATAAAACCAAGATGCATATGCTGTCTTGAAATATCATAAAATTGAAATATCATAAAATATTATACAATTTGGAGGCCCATGATGGTTTCATTGCAAGATCTGCTCCATTCTGTGCTCTCAGATGTTAACACCTGTTATCCAGGGAGCTGACCATGTATGATTTCTGTTTATTCCAAAGTAAGTTTCAAATAGTACAATCACATTTTCTGCAGGAACACTTTAAAAGTAATAAGTTCTTTCTCCTTAAAAAAAAAAAAGTGACATATGTTGACCACTTTTTAAAAAAAAATTCTAAAGTGTTATAATTTTAATTTCATACAGTTAGTAATTGTTAAGATGTGTTCAGGTATTTTTCAGTATTGTTGCATACTTTTTATTTTATTTTATTTTTTCTCAGAACTTCCTTTTGGGATGGTGTCTCCTGAAATAATCCTTAACCCTCTCCTTTAGTTATAGTCATTTAGAGACAAGTTATTTCAGTTTTCATTTGTCTCAAATATCTTTATTTCTTCCAGAATCTTTAACTAGAATTTAAGGTGGTATCTAGTTTTAAACTGACATATTTTTATCCTAACTTTTCTCAGTTTTGAGGATAGTTTTCTACATACTGTTTACATTCATTGTGGGGTTTCAAACTCTGTAAGCAAACTATTTTATCTCTTTGACTTCTGCTAGTTTTTTTGTTGCCATACTTAATATTTTAAAATATAACTACAATGTGTCTTAGCATGGATTTCCTTTTGTTATTCTACTTAAAAGTTCATGTAGTTCCTAAACATAATTATTAAATTTCATTATTTCTATAAAAATTTTTCCACTATATTTTTAAATATTGCCTCTCCCATAGTCTCCTTGTAAAAAAACAGATTAGAAGAAATTTAAACATTTCTATCCTATCTGTCATTTCTTTTATTTTTCTACATTTTCTATATTTTGTCTTCCTGTGATGAGTGTTGCATAATATTTTTTCTTTAAATATGCCTTATCATTTACAAATCCAGTTATTCTGTAATTTTTGTCTGTAGATGCTCTATTAGATTATCCTTCAAATACTTGTAGTATTCATATTATCTTTAAATTTATAGGTAGTTTTTCCAACTTTTATGTAATAAATATTTTAAAGTCAGTTTTCATTCTAGATCTAATGAAACTATTAAAAAAAAAACAGTGTGTTAGTTCTCTGCTGTAGTTCTACTAAATTGCACTTATGATACCATTTTTTAATTACTGTTCTGTAATTTTGGATTTTGAGTTCATTTTAGTGGTCATTTTCTGTGAGAATCACATGGGGCAAAATAGGCTATATTTTAAAATACAGATTATTTAGAGTGACTTCAATTCATAATTATGTTAATTGCCTATATCCTTTTATGCACATTATATAGAAGAAATTTGATTATCAAGATGATCTGAGAGTATATATATATATTATTTTTAATAATAGTTTATTTTTACATCATTTTGTGCCTTTTCCCATCTCATTTGTAATCCCCATGGGCTTCCCATCACCAAATCTCCCCTGAGCCATCACCATAGTTCAGTGCACTCCCCTCACCCCATATTTGATGCCATTTCCCCCATCCCTCCCCCCTCCCACAAAATGTCTCTGGTATATAGTTGTTCATTATTATTATTTTGTTTCTCCCTAGTCCTTTATATTCCTCCTGTGAGTGACCATTGGTATTTTTTTTTCTATTTCTTACTCATTTCACTAAGCATGTTATCTTCCAACTATATCCATGTTGCTACAAAAGTCATGGGTTTATCTTTTTGATTGCTGAGTAATATTCCATTGTGTATATGTACCAATCTTTTTAATCCAGTCATCTACTTTTGGGCATTTAAGTTGATTTCATAGATGTATTTTTTTTTTAATTCTTGCTAACTTGTTTCTATTACAGCATAAGTCCAACAAAACAATTGGACTTGCCAATTTGTTTCCCTGTGCAGTCTTTCTAGTCTATTTAGCTCCTTACTGGTCTGAGGAAAGGAATTACAAACATCTTAGTTTCATTCATCTCCATCTCTTCCTATCATAATTAAGTTGTATGAGGTTATATTCATGTCCTTATGCTCCATTAAAATTTGAACTTGAGTGATGTGGAAATGTAAATTTTATTTTGGTTTTCACATTTACTTTTCTCTTTGATTAGGACCCTTAGGTATTTTTCTTCTTTGCGGTGCAGTTAGGATTAAGTAGCCGTTTAGAATGATATTTATTACATACTGTCCTTTCATTCATGTGAAAGCCCCAGAACCTACCCTCCTTCCATCCTAGGGATAAATTGCAGAGAAGAAATAGTACACAATATGTCCGTTAAAACTCCCTTTATAGGAATTAGTTATAAAGTCACTTATGGATTATTTCATTGTTGATGTATAGATACTTTTCGTATAGATACCTGAGTATATAATCTCAAACCTGGACAATTTACTTTATTTTAACTTCTCTACCTCACACTATTTTGCCCTTTTATATTCAATCATAGTGTCTTTCCAGTTGGAGTCTGGCTTTGTAAGTATGACCTAGTAAATACTTCATTTCTTCTTAGTACTTATCAATTATAATTGATTTAACATCTGCACAGGGAATACCTCATCACAGCAATTACTCCTTCCCTCACTAAAGTTCTGTGAAGAAAGAGTTCATACCTTTTATTATATCATGATATTTCTAGTGTCACAGTGTCTTACAAATTATGAACACTCAATAAGTATTATCTGAATAAATTATATGTGTGTGTATATAAAATAAACCTTTTCAGTAGATACCAGAACAATTGCCTTCAATCTTTTAAATGTTTAACATTTAAGTAAATTACTCAATCAATAGGGTATTTATGAAGATACAGTGAGATAGTTTTGTGACAAAGTCAAATACATTATAAAGTTTGTTATTAGGCATCTCTTGTTGACTTGGGGTTAGGGGTTGATGCATTCCTCAGATGGAACTCTCCTCTCTATAAAACTCTATTGAAATTTAAATTAGTAAAATATAGGTTATGCCAAGATGTGTCAGCTTTAGTGTCACCACAAATATTATTTTAACCTTCCTATTGGAGAATCTATTCCTCAAGGAGACTGTAGGTCTAGAGACTCTGTCCTCTGAAGACTATTCACTAAATTACTTGACAAATAGTTGGCTGAATAAATGACACACTGTCAGGATATCCTTTTACTTAATTCCTTTTGAGAGATGAGACATGCCCGGTATTAAGGATTTAGTAATAGCTGTAGCAATATCTGTTTTCTCTACTTCCTTTACCAGGTTATTACTGAGGTCAGCACTGCTAAAGCCACGTGCTAGAGAATAGAAGACTGAAAGGCTTCTGACCCATCAGTGGGTCAGAGTAACTTAATAGCATTAGCAGCAACACATGTATGACAGCAAATATTTTAACAGTGGATAGAGGCACATATCCTCAGCTGATTAAAAAGTTAATTTTAACAGGGTTTGGTAAATAGACCAATATGGTGCTGGTTATGGATGAAAGGTAAGCTTCCTTCATTCTACCTTCTATGTCATCTGAGAAGAGAAAACAAGTTACAGGCATTATTTGTCTAAATAAATTTGGCACTTCTTATTTTTAGGTGTTTTCTTAGTGACATTTCATAGAAAGATGGATACCAGTATCCTTATGATAAATCAATCTACATTATTAATTTAACAGCAACAGTTTAATTCACAATATATCTATAAGACATTTATTGTATCTCATTGTTCTGGAAACCATATTTCCTGCCTTGAAGACAGAATATAACTTGTTCCATTTAAAGATCCCACAAAAATATTGTCATACAATTAAATGTGCACTTGCTCCATAGTCATGATCTAAAATACCCCAATTGGGGATATTTATGTACTCATTAAGTCTTTGTAATTTCAAGAATTAAGATGCAAAGTTTCTTTCTCTAAAATAAAACCCCATACCTTTTTAAATCAAGTGTCAAAGTACGTTTTTTAAATGTAATATGCCAGTATTATTTATTCAAATACATTAAAACAGTGATATCTAATATAATAATTTTGTCTTTTTTTAACTTCTTAAGTTTTCTTTCATTTTTTAAAGGAAATAAATTTTCTGATTTTTGTAAGAAGATCTACTTTACCACTTTTCTTCCAGGACATGTTAAAAAGAGTACAATAAGCTAATTTGAAAATCTGTGGCAGAATTTAATGACATATGTTGGTTGAAATAAAGGTGCACGTTTTAACTAGCCTCTTTAACATACATATACCACTGTTCACCATTTTGGTTGTTTCTATCTTAAGCTAATTGGAAAACGGTTACTTATGGCTGTCTCACTTTTTCCTCTAGGTGCTTTTGTTTTGAATGTATGCTTCACTTTTTTTTTTCCTTCAACCATTCATATTTGTGTTGAATTATTTTAGGACATCAGCCTTTTATTAGTCAAGGTCAATTGGAATCTCTAGTCATGTAATTTTATGTCATATAAAGTCTTTGCTGCATGCCATTCCACAGGGCAGAATAGAAACTGTTTTATTGACCAGTGCTTCCTAAGGGGGCCTTGTAGCATTTGCAATGTGTGCCCTAGTGGGCTGGTAGAGGAGACCTCTGCTGCTCCTTTAATCAGTTCCAGAATCAGCAATTAACCTATAACTGTAGATGGTGTCCTAGAAACTAGGCAATGTAATTTTTTCTCATTATTTCTTATGGGAAAATTTCATTTGACATATGAGCTGTAAGGTTGCTCACATTTTTCAAAAAATATCTGTGTAGCCTGTGTCAATCCATACACATATATCTCTTTCATAAGCGGTCACATACTGTCCTACCTGAACTAAACTAGCTTGTATTATATTTCTCATTTATGCTTCCAAGGGTGCCCTGTGCATATTTTTATCATAATGCTTATCATATCATCATAACTGCTTTACTCCCTGACTACAAGTCTTTAAGGTTAGAGAGCATTTATCATGATAAATGCAGTTTCCAGCAAAGTGACTGGTTCTTCGTTCATAATGGCACTTCAGATCATCTATAGAAACTAAGGAACTATCTCAGTATAAAATGAAGAGTGTCAGGCTTATAGTTAAAAAAAATACGACTGTTTGTTGAATAAATTTGTTAATAATCACACTGATACACTCATTGTAGTAGATGATGTCTGACTTTACATATATTCATACAACTCTCAAAAACAGTGTGGTTAAAATAAATAGTTCCTCCATTTTACAGGTCAATAACTGACGCAGAAAAGTGTAAGGGAGTTTACAAAGTATGCACAGCCAGAAAGTAATGGTAGTATAAATCAAATCTAGTCTATCTTGCTGTGATGCCCATTCTACTAACTTGAATGAGAAATGCAGCCTTGATCACAGTAAATGATTTGTGAATTAAACATTTTCAAATACAAGAGAAAGAAATATTTGTATTTATACAAATGACTAACACTGAACATGGCCTTACAGGTTATAGGAGAGATAATGGCAAACTTATACCTTTCATTCCTTGCATAATTTTCATGTTAAAAAACCTGTATTTCATATTTCTTGAGAAGTTTATGAATATAATGAAATCTCATTACATTTTATATCTGTAATTAAAAGACCCAGGACATAATTAGAAGTGATGAAGAGACTTTCAGTTCTTATTGTTGGACTATTACAAGTTTTGGGTAGAGTCTAAATTATATTACCATTATAATAAAATACAATAGAATAAAAGATAGGCATAATCAAAATTCTCTCATTTTCAAAATTTCGTTTGTGAACAGTGTTTTAAACTCTCACACTAATGAAATTGGACTTAGAAAAAAATGCATCAGGAAATATTCAGTCAGGAATCTCTTGATAATAAAATAAAAGTTTTATGTAATAACAGACAATGATCCATATGATAGTTCATTTTAAAACCTTTTATTTTCTTAAGACCTTGAACTACTTGATTCAATTGTATTAACATTTGCAAAATATACACTGAAATGCATCTTAACATTATAGTGCATCATAAAATTCTTTAACTCAGAAGGAATAATGCTTATAGAAATAGCTAAAGACTGAGTTTGAGATTCAGGGTATGTTAATTTGACTTACACATGTTACAAGTGAGTGTATCTATGCACATGCATTTTCTGCATAGTCTTCTAAGGATAAAAATTAGTCTTTGACTTTTAGGAATCACTATTAGAGAATTCATCTTGAAGTTAAAATACTTTTTCCTCTCAGGATTTAACCATTTACTTCCTAAATTCAAAAAAGCCCCCTCTCTCTGTCTTTGTAATTTCAAGTTGATACTTTAAACGATGAGATTTGCATTAAAGAACTGGATAATGTATTTTCTGTTTGTGTGTGTGTGTGTGTGTATTTGACTTAAGGTACTAAGATTGAATTTTGGGGTACAACTTATACCACCATTTTTAGATTTTGCTTTGAGTAATGTATCTGAAGACATACATGTACATAAAGCTATGTCTTTTTTCCCAAGTATCATGATCTCTGGGATTTTCCAGAGAAACTTTTTAGCACCTTAATGTAGTATAACTTTTAAGTTCCGAATATTATTTTTCACAATCACAGAAGGACATGAATTTCTGGGTGATTGTACAATTTCTAAATGCATTGCAGACTCCTCATAGATTAGTCAGTGAAGGTGAATAAAGATTCTTCAATTTGACAGTTGTGGGGTTACAATGCTATTATTTGATAATATAAGCTTAAGTCACAATCTCCTTTGTACCATATTCTTTTTCTTATAATTCCTATGTTCTTATTTCTTTTAAACAAGATATTTCTGCAGTTGTAATCTTTAGAAAACTCCATTTCCACTGTGATGACATTTTTGGAATATTCCCATATATAATATCTTATTTCCTTTAAAGATGTCACTATTATTGGACTACCAGAGTGTTGAAACTATCTTTAAAGAAATTGTATGGACTAAAGATAAATATCAAAAGTTTACCAACTATGATTTAGTGAACATACAGAAAGACAACAAAGAAAATGAATATGGGATGAATTTATGGCAAGACTTGTGGGGATGTTATAATGTGCTACAAATATAAAAACAAATAAATCAAGCACCAGGAACAATTCAGAAACTTATGTATCTAAATACTAAATACTAATAGCTTGTTGGAACACTGTTTTTTTTTTTTTTTTTTTTTTAGGGAAAATAAGAATCTAATGAGAATATCTCATAGTAGTGGTAAATGTAATTGTTGCCTTTCCATATAGTCTGATGCTATCACTAAATTCAAATAAATTCAATATACTAGATAGTGGTTTTCATTCTAATTTTCACAAAATTACAGAGGATAAAATAACAAAATGAAAGATAGTCCCATGCTGTCTTTTCTACAGCACTGAGAATATAAAATAAGAAACTGAAATACTTGTATACTTACTATACATTAATATACACTATAGTGATAATGAGTGAAATTCATACAGCCTCAAATTTTAAGAAGCAGGTTAAACACTCCAGAAGTACTTAGTAACTTTATGACTTTAAGCAAAATATTAACATCTAAAACTTGTGAAACAGGACAAATACAAGAAATTGGATTTGACTCAGTTGGTGGATCCTTACCTGTGCATTTATTACTGCAGGATGTGACCTCAATGTAGAAACATAGCATGAAACAACAATAAGGATTTATTTAGATAGAAGGAGAGGGGGGATGAATTTATAGGCTGATAGGTAACCAGATGCCTTCTATCCTACCCTGATAGCATTGCTGAGCAGAGACCAGTGTCAATATTGAGTCTTACACGGCAAGCTGGTGGATCCTCTGTAGGCACACATCCTCACTAATTTTTTAAGTGCCAAAAGCTCTACCAGCTTAACTGCCAAATACCCTAGGAGTTTAACTGCCAAAAAGCACCTCTACCCCTTTTTCCATCAGTCTCACCTCCCACTCAAGAGGGAGAGTTTGGAAATCTCCACCTTATACTACCAATATGTCACCGAGTTGGCTATGTGTGTCACTCTTCTTTTAATACTTTATATTTTTTGTTTACCTACAACATGAAAAAAAATAACATTCACAAGAGGGGAGCAGCGGGAGAGGCAGGAGAGGTCTGCTGTGCCAGTGGGCCAGTGGGTTAGCTCCCTGCCTAGTGATCTAACTCTGGCCTTATTGGTGATAACATGATAGGCTTGAGATTTAACCCAGTGCCACTAAGTAGGCCCCCACTTTAAGATATTTTAGATGTTAAATGTTAAATCCTTTAGATGTTAAATTTTGTGACCTCAGGATTAATAACTTTTTTTTGCCATCTCTTTTATGTGGTAATATGTTTTGAGATTAAAAAACAATAATAAAAACAAAGCTGTTAATGTGCAGTTGTTTAGGTTTGACTAATTTTAAAATAGGTTTACCATAGTAATAAATCTCTGTTATATACAGAGTTAAGTGGTGGACCTTATGCATAGTCAGTGACCACAAAGACAGATATCTCAGATTAAGCTATTGGTCACTGTTGCATATCTGTAGAGAAAGGACATGGGAACATTCAATGAAAAACTATGGAAACTAATACTGTTTATTTTTCTCAAATATACTTAGTTTTAGATTATGTAATCTAATATATTTAGCCTTGCTTCAAGGATTTTTTTTTCCAAATCTTGCCATTTAAACATTTCAATTTTCCCTTCTACCTCAGGAATCATTTCTGACTTTTTCTACTTATGCTGAGCCCTCAATTTGTATATATAAACCTCACTGAATAGGGAGTTGAATACCTTGATTTGAGAGTGGAATGGGGCCTTAATGGGTATTGAAAGAAAAAGAATCATGAATTGAAAACCTGTGTACTTAAATATCTGTTTCCCATTTCTGACTCAAAATGCTGTTCAAATGAAAGTCAATTTTCTTTTTATGAACTGAACTCATAATTAGGAACTTGAATTATAATAGTTATAGAAATGGTAGTTATAATATAGACATATTACAGTTGATTAGATTTTGCACAAGGGAAATTTTCCTATGTATTAACTGAGCATTTAACTCCAACTCCTTAGAAGGTAACTCTGAAATTGCAGGCTTGCTCTGTGCTCTGCTCGGACATTGCTCAGCCATGATAGCTCACAGAGCATTAGAGCCCATGGCTAAAGACTGTTTGGCTTGAAAATTGTCATTTCAATTTTTCTGGGTTTCATCTTAAATTCTTCTTTAACAGTGCGGTTGTATTGTCCATGACATAAATCTGAGCAGGATTTGCATTTAAAATGCAATAAAATACACTGATCCTTTGGGTATAAGGACATAAGGACGGTACCCTGTCCCAATACACATAAATCAAGATAAGAATACTAAAAGCAAAGCAATTTGATTAGGTACTAAATTCAAAACATTACAAGATTGTGGTCTAACAGTCACCAGGAACTTAAGTCATCCTGCATCTATAGCATTGTCTAGTGTGGAAAATTAAAATGACAGTTTTAAGAGATAAAGGCGATCTTGCTCCTATTGGGCTTTAGGGTTCCTGCCAGTTTATCTCGGTTATGAGGTGTAATGCAATATTATATACACATCTACTATAAACATTCAGACTTTTATAGACATGTCAAAGGGGTACCACTTGATGTAAAATAAAATGAATTACAACCTTGTAAAAAGTTCCATGATTTACTCTAACATGGGTTCATTCTTTCTCCACCCTATCTGCCATCTCTAATCCCCAGGAGAAACTGAAGAGAAACAACTGTAAATTTTACTATAAGAGTTATCATGATGATATGTAAAGTTTTCCAGTTCAAAGATTAAAATCTATCTTTGCCCCTATTGCAAAATAATATCAAAGTTCATACATTACAGATAAATTGTCTGAAGGTTTTCTTTTCAAAAGTATCTACACACACACCCCGATACACACAAATTTGCCACAAAAATGCTTTTAAAAATTTCATCTATAAGTTCATAATTTCCTTTCTAAAACATAAATTAGAAAGTACCTCTAGAATACAGAGTAGGGGGCCTCCTTTTTTCATTGTATCCTCTTTAAAGTTAACTTTTTTTTTCCTCATCTTATATTCTGCCCAAACCACTACTGTGGGATTGTGTTTCTTTCCTTTCTTCTTTTTTTTTTTAATGTGTAGATGTTTGGCTAGTAATAGCATTCCTTTCTTATCAAGTTTTACAGCTTTTATATAGCCAGTACGACCCATTTAAACTCATATCCATTCTATACGTACTCACTTTTAGTGATATTTCTTCTTTGTATGTCCTCTTATAATTAGGAAGAAGGCCCCGAAGGGCCCAATTAGCCAACATGTGAATGTAATTATAACTCTTGACTTTTTTTTCTTTTTCTCCTTGCATGTATGTCTGTTTAGTATATAGCATAATCTACTTGGGAGAAATTTTCAACCAGAAAAACAATTATGTATTGAGTAGAAATTCATGGTACACATTTATCATGGTACTTAGGCGACACTATTCCATTTAACCTATTTAAGAACATTGCAAAAAGAAGAAATGGCTTCTATAGTGAGCTTCTCCTCCTATTTGGAAGTTGAACCAAAGTCAGACTTCTAGTCAGTGCTCTACCTGTCATGTCAGCCTTGCACCAGAGGAGTTTTTAATAGAGCTGAAGTCTAGTGTTGAGTTAGGGAAAGATATAAAAGTCAGTGTAGTTTTAAATCAGACATTTCTTAGCTTCAGACAGTTAAAGCCTAGTGGTGAGAGTTGAGACTGTATTATAAGAGTATTAAATCTTGGGAACAAGCTCCCTGATAATGATGATTCTTTTATATGTTATGCAAGAGCTGTCATAGCTCTGATTCCATGCTGAGAAGATCCTCTCTCCTAGATTTGCGATTCTGTTTCTCTTCCATTTTTAAAATTGTTTTCAATGCCTAGTGATTTTCCAGAGACCATAATTCTTATTATGAAATAAATATGTTCAACATATTTGGGGATTAGAAGGAGTTATTAATTTCAGTTCATAGTGAACATGGAAATAGATGACTGAATAAATATTTTGTGTGAGAACATATTGTTTATAACCTGATGGAAAATGTATTAAGATTAGAATAATTTATCAAGTTCATGAAGTTCGACACTGCAAAATTTTTGCTGTATTAATTTAGGATTTATCTTTCATGGACACTTGGGTGTTAGTTTCTCTGTGGTCTGAAATATAGAGATGTGAGCTTTTACTCGGAGCTTGCTTACTAGTTCCCATGTGCTACTGTCAGTTAGAATCAACTATCCTAATCCCTAACCAAGCTAATAATGTCTGTGCATTGTTATTGTTTTATCTGTGTTTAGATGGATTATAGCAAAGGTGATACCATGGTGGATTATAATAATGAAGTGTATTTTACAGGGGTAATTAATAACAAATGCTATTAAAAATAAGTGTAAGTCCATGTTACTTAAAAAAGACACACTTAAACTTTTTATATATGAGATGGAAAGGTATTCTAGTAACAGCAAATAGAAAATATTTGCTTCCAATGATAAATAAAAGGCTAAATAAACTTCAAGTGAAATTCTGCATACATTTTTTTTTAATTGCACAAGACACTAGCTAATATATACTTTTGTCTGAAGAACAATCTTAATTTTCTTTTATTATAGTTTTTGGTACATTTTTCCTCATTTCTGTTGATCTGCAATTCCTTCAGTTTGCTTTTTTATAATGCTGGATGTTTCTGTTAAGTCTTGAAATTTCAGTAAGCAAATATTTTCCCAAAATATTTAAAGGACTCATTCCTTTATTTTCTAATGCTGTTGTTGTTAAGAAGTCATCTGCTGATTATATTGTTGATCCATTGAAGTTAATGTATAATTTTTTCCTTCTGCAGTTGTAATTTTTTCTTTTTTAACTTTAGCATCTTTGTTAATGTATGTCCAGGTGTTACTTTCTTTTGTATTTATACCTTGGGAGTTTATAGAATCTCTTCAAGATATGTTTATTTTCTTTCAGTTTTTATAGAAACATTAATTCTTCAAATATTATTTCAGTCTATTTCAATAATGGATTCTAATTGTCAACTTTTAGATGTTTGAGATTCTCATTTTTCGCTAACGTTTTTAAATTCTTGTCTTTTAAAATTCATTTTTTCTTCTTTACTTCAGTTTATATATTCTCTTTTCATATATAATTTCTTCTGGTTTATTGATCTTATCTCTTCTATGACCAGTCTGTTGTTAAACCTTTCCCCCAAGTTCTTAATTTAATATATTTTACTTCTTAGGTCCAAAAAGTCCCACTTTTTAAAATAGATGCTGTTCTCTTATTGAACTTCCAACTTTTTTCCTATTTTTAGACATAAATGCACACACATTTTTAGTAATTGGTTTCCCACAGCCTGTCAAGTTGCCTTCTGCAGATACTGCTAAGAACAGTATATCTTGAGGACCTATAATTCCCCACTCTGCAGAGAAGTGGGTGCCAGAAGTCACATCTATTCTAGACTTACCTCAGTATATGAATATACCTCAATATATGAACATACATTTGGTTTCTACCTCAATATATGAACATACATTTAAAAAATTTAAAATAAATAAAAGCTTGCTGGGAATACTGAGTGTACCATGGCTATTTGCAGTTCTTTGTATGAAGTCTAGGCCATGCTGTGGGGGAGAGGAGTATATGTCCCTGGGCTTTCTGAAGTCCATGGTCTAGGTATTCCCTGATGGGAAAGCTCCATGTGACAGGCCCCTTTGCAACCAAGTAGACACCAGAAAATTATGCTGCACACTCATATTTCTATGGTCCTATCTTTGGCTTCTCTAGCATAATTTCCCTTTCCTTAGGGTATCAATACTGGAATTGTTCGCTTTTTTCAGCAGCAGTGTGTCTCTACTATTTAATTTGGTTTTAGTTTCTTCAGTTGGAATATTCGTTCATCAAAAGTTTTTTTTAGCCTTTTGAAAAACAGCTTCATGAACAAGTTTCCTGGGGAAAAAATATAATGAAATAGCTGTTGAGTATCTAGTGAATCATATTTATCCTTCACAACAAATATTTAGAGTATATGTGATATTTTTCATTTTTAATCAGTGAATTGAAATTATTACTTAATTATTAGAGCCTCTAAGAAGTAGATTCTGAGGTCAATTCCCTGTTTTACGAGTGAAGGTCTGTGCTTTTTCTGTCATATCCTATCTTCTGTAGCTAGGAATGTGAAGGGAAAGTAGAATACTCCAGTTGCTTCAAATCAGAAGAATTTTGCTCTCTTAGAAAATTTTCCTTGTTCATGAGCAAATTCTGAAGCCCCACAATACTCTGGTTGGATTAATGTACTGGCCAACCAGTCATAAAGGGGAAAAAAAAACTGAAAAAATTAGTATTATACCTACATAAACTGATGATTAGCTATGTGCTCAGCTTTCTCCTCACGTGTTATTATGTATAAAATTTCCAGAGACCCTATGTTCTTATATAATTTTTAAATATAATTTCACTGTGTTTGCAAGTAAACTCAGAGGAAGTAGTAAGTTTGCCAGGGTTCATAAGATAGTAAAGTGAATGAATGGTTTACGTTCATATCCCAAATATTGCTTACTATGTTTGCAAATGTGTGAGATTACTTTCTTTTTCTGGGAAAATAACACACTTGACTAAGAGAGAAGGATCAAAGAGAAAAACATTTTTGAAACCTTGCAGTGATTAAATCTAAAGTATTTTATCTTTTTATCTAGAAATATATATTGGGAAATGATTCATTTATGAGTATTCATTTCTTTGTTTTGCATTGTTAACACTTTATTTCAAAAATGCTGCTTGCTACATTTCAGTATGAAAAATAGTTGTACAACATATGCAAAGATTTTTATATTAATTTGTAAATGGGCAACAGTTTAATATCTTCTCTATTATAAATACAACTATAAAGAGATGGGAAAACGGTCTATTTGTGGCATAATATACCTCTATCTTCTATGATTTTATTATGGTATAATAGATTCATTATCTTATGAATAAAAATAATTCTGTTCCAAAGATTTCCTCTGAGGTATGACAAATTGAAGTTATAGAAAAGACCTACTGAATCTGAGACAGTTATTACTGCCCCTTTCTATTTTCATTAAAAATGAAGCTCTGCAGCAGATGGGCTTCAAAGATATTTTAAAGATTTAAGTGCTAATGCACTGGAGAATTCCAATGCAAACACTTCCTTTAAAGTACTTCAGTGCATGCTGGGCTGTGGGAGGGACCTGGAGAGGCCTCTTAATCTTGCTTAGATCTTTCCATTAATAGAGTGCTATAAAATTATCTTCAACATGCATGAGAAAAGTGGTCTTACTGGGTGAGGCTTGTTTTTACCAGAATTATCTTCCCCTCAACTAAAATGTAACAAACCATTCTAAATAAAAAAAATAACTCCAACTGCTGTTGAGTTTTGGGTTGGGATTATTTTATTAAATATTGAACATTTTATTCTTTGAAAGCATATGTCATATAAATGTTGACCATTTCCAAGAAAGCCTAGTTCTCATTGAAAAAACACTCGTTTTTTTTTTTTTTTGTAATGTTTAAATAATTGTTTAAAATAACTATTTAAAATGGAAAAATGACTTTGAATTTTGGAGTGTATTTGTCACCACACAATTTTATTTGACATAAAATGCCCTTGAAAGTCAACACAGACACATCATAGCCACATTAAGAAATACAGAGATCTGTTTGTGAAGTCATTAAAGTTGGTAATCTGCGTTACATATGATATGTACTTATGAATATTCTCCTGGCCACATAAAACAAAATATTGAAGGAGAATTTAGGTAACCAATTCAGCATAATCAAAGATGTTGCTGAAGAGTAAAGTACAAATTAAGTCATCTCTAGAAATCTACATTTGTTCCACAGTCATATTCCACTTCACTTTAGTTGTGTGAAATATTAGAAAATAATTCTGTGCATTAATTTCTCCTATTAAATTGTTTAGATTTAAAAATTAAAGTTTAGATTATATTAACATTTTGAAGATATTTTAACCTTTTTCTTTTTTTAATTAAAAAACCATGTTGTACTTTTTTAATCAAATTGTTCCTTTGACCAAAATTTCTCTGGTCAAATGAGGGAATTAGAAAAGCTACTATATGAGATATTTTTTCCAGCTATACTTGATATTACTGAGATTTTGCACACAAGAACATATATTGATCCATATATTTAATATATTAAGATGAGATTTAAGACTATGTGGGGAAAGGGGTGGATCCAGTTTTTTTTTTTTTTTAAGATTTATTTATTTGTGCATACAGAACTGGGATACAGGTCAGAGGCTCAGGGGTGGTGAGAGGCTTCACCAGAGACAGAGTGGGGAACAGAACAGGCAGACTGACGAAGCACACTACTGAGGGGAGCAGCGGGCGGGCCAGGAGAGGTCTGCCACGCCATATGGTCACCTCCGGGGCAGGCAAGAATAGAACTCATGCGGAAGCGGCTTTAGATTCTCAGTGCTGTGCTTTAACCCGCTGCGCCACCAGGGAGGGCCAGATCCAGTTTTAAATGTTATAATTTACTCATATCAGAACCTTTGTTATTATTATGATAAGGAATATCATTCTCTGTTAGGAAAAACAACACAAGAATCCAGTGTTTTTTTCTGAAGTTAGAGAGCTACTAATATTTCTTTAAACATAGACTGTAATCTTATCATTGTGTGTGTGTGTCTAATATGCTTATTGAGTTAATATTGATCTTCCAAAATGCATATGATTTAGGGGTACATGTTCACATATCTTCAGATGACAACCACCACCCAATCACTGATTATCCTCTACTGTGATCCAGTGGGCACCTTCCTTCTAGTTCTTCCCACTCTTCTCTCCTGGCAAGCTGTGTTCTGCAGTTAGAATGCTAGGGTTTATTTTGGTTTAGTTTTGTCTGCTCCTTTTCGTTATATTTCATGTATGAACAAATCATTCAAAACATGCCCTCTTTTTCTGATTTATTTCAGTTAAATAATCTCTTTTGGTTCACCCAAGTGGACACTTTCACTTTTTTAATAGCCAGTATTTATTATTTCAGAGTGTGTGATTAAATTCAAATGATGATAAGAAATATAAATGAAAAAAGTCTCATTCCTTTTAGAAGTGAACTTTTTTTTTCATTTTCGCTTTATTTTCATTTCATCCAACTTTGTAATAAAAAAACGAAGTGTCGTCTTAGTTGTTGCCTAGATGTCAATTCATGTGGCAACCAGATAATGTAAATTTCTCATTATTTATACACTCTTCCTCTCTTTGCCTATTAGATAAAAAGAGTAAATTTTATCTCAGGCTCTGTCACTTAACAGGTAACCTTATACTACGAGCATTTTTAACAAACCACATAACCACATATTTAATAAGTCACAATGTGAGAATGATTCTATATGTTTTGTAATATATTTGTGGAGAAGAATCAGTGATTATTTTGAAGTAGTTTTTTTGTTTTTGTTTTGTTTTGTTTTATTTTTTTAAATAAAATCCTACACAATTTTTAGGAATTACCACTTCTACATTGTTACTCTGAAAGCTGTGTTAATTTTAGGCCATGGGAAACTATTCTCCTTTCCTCTGTAGTTTACTGCTAGATGGCTTTACTCCCCTCCATTTTATTTTATAGAGTAGGGAGTCCGACTGTGAAAGCCTACTCTAAATTAGATGGATAGAAAAAACAAAGATCAGGAATGACGTTCTCATTTCATTGTCGCCACCCACCAGCATTACCCTATATTTATAACAAGAGTTTTATTTGATGAAGTGTCCCATAAATCAAATTGAGGATTTACAAGAAGTCTTTATTTTATAGATTTAAACATAGATTGGATGCTTGGGTAAATATTGCACCATTTTAAATAAAATACTAGCTTAACTGAAATACCATTAAATAGTACAGAAACAATAAATTAACCAGCATTCCATCCAGACATATAATTAAGGGAGGAAACAATCAGATCTATAAAGTAGTTCTGCATTATGGAAGGGTGAACTCTCACAAACCAGATGTTTTAGTTTTTGAATAGCTTTTGCATAACACATCATGTCGTAAGGTATTTTGTTGTCATTAACAAGAAAAGTATCACTTTACCCAAATAGTTTTTTAATCCAATTGTGAATGATGTGTAATTTAAAATGTTCTAAATGGACTTTTAATAACCTCAAATGAATAATGTCCATTTGCTTTTTGTTTATTTTGATATCACTAATGTCCCTAAGGTAAAATAGCAACATGTTTTCCTCTTACTTTTTCACCTGCTAATCTGTTTAATGGATAGCAGAATCTCAATTATTTCATCACCTCTCCCTCTTCTAGATTTGTTTTTACTCCTCACTTTAAGGAAGAAGTTTTGCTGTCGTCTGTTTTTAGACATTTATTTTAATATAATTTGTTCTTTTATTATCTTCTTCGTTAGAATGTTAGAACTGAGATGTAAAAACCATAGCATAGGCAATCCCCAAAATATCAAGATTACTTATTAAATATTTTTCTTACGACTTATAATGTGGAACCTGCACTGCTTCCTGCTATGCAGATTGTGGTGACCTGAGGACACAAATAGACGTGCATGATTGTTGTAAATTAGAAACATGTAACTGGACATGTATGAGTATACATTAAAGTACTATCATAAAAACTGGCTTAGAATCTGTAGTCTACTTAAGAATCCTGACAAATTGTGGTAAAGTTTGACAAATTAAATAATCACTCTAAATAACAATGTCCCTATCCATTTACTTGGTTTTCCTACCCGTACATGCTCTGAGTTACCTTGAAGAAAGTGCTACATCAATTCAATTATTACATTTGGGATGGTAAGGGACAGTACTGTTAAGTTCAGTTGTAAGCTAACAGTAAGCATGTGCTTTTAGAAAACAAAGGCTGGTTTAACTAATATCTTCTGTACCCGTGCAAATTAACAAAATACAAGAGAAACTTTTGCTAAAAAAAAAAATGTATTTTCACAGAACTTTATTTTCTCACATCCCTGGAGGCTAGAAGTTCAAGATCAAGGTCTGCTTTGTTCTGAAGCAGATGACCACCTGCTAATCCTACCCTTAACTAGAAAATCTTGATCAGTATGTTTTAGTCCATTCTTATGAAAACACTAGTAATTTTGCATTTAGATGTCCACCCCATTTTATATTATCCTTTGAAAGGTTCTTTTTCTAAATATATCTGCGTTCTAAGGTACTGAAGTTTAGAATGTTCACATAGGGATTTTGAGTGTAACCAATCAGCATATAACAAGTGGTCTCACTCAGAATCCTAAGGACCATGGCATTAGGGCCACTCTTGAGCAATCAAGGGTAGAATGTGATTGTCTCTGTATCCATGCATGGATGTCCTGATCATGTTCTAATGGTCCTTTTTTGCTCCAAGGTAATTGGAGTAAAGAGAAAACTTGACATATCCCTGAATGGGGACAGTTGGGGAGTAAGGTATGAATGTACAGAGAAGTTGGAATAGGATCCCCAAGATACCTTGGCAGAACAATACAAATTTTTTCTCTGTGAAATGATGGGCTTCTTTGGTAAATATGGAAAACAAGAATTGTGATATGTCTTAGTTGTTTGACACAGATGCATGTGAGGAAAAACTTGAGAAAATATATAAGTGGTTTTAATTTGTGGGCTCATGGATTAAAATAAAATTGAAAATTGATCTTTTTAACTACACAATCACTGATATATCTCAATAGAGCCTTTCTGTTTATGTTCACAAGTAAATTGAATTACTTCTGGTCGTGCATTTTGGTTTCATATAATGAATAATAACCTGACTACTGTGGTGCTCCTTGTGGTGGTATTTTTGTTCCTGAATAGATGAAGAAATAAGGTGAGAAGTTTATTCTACTAGAGGAAGCAATTCTCAATAAAACAATGATAATGATACCTTTCAAATCCTTGAAACATAAATCAGTGTACACTCTACAAACACTGGGCAAGAAATGTCTTTTTTCACATTTTTAAAGTAGTTTATTTTATTTTTTTAAGTTTATATTGATAAAATTTCTAGCACCTTATTTTCTTTAAAATTCAGTTTGTATTAATGCATACAATAACTGGGGTGTAGGCCAGAGGACCAGAGGTGTTGAGTGGGGGAACAAGTGAGAGGATTGACCAGAGACACAGTGGGGAGCAGAGCAGGCTTTGTCTGCTGAAAGGCACTGCTGAGGGCAGCCTCAGATCAACAGAAACGTCTGCTGCACCATGTGGGTCACTTCCCTGGCTGGGGATTGAACTTGAATTTGTGCCACAGTGGCTGGCTACAGCCTCTTAGTGCTGGGACTTTAACCCTGATGCAAACAGGAAAGCCCTGGAACTTTATTTTTGAAATAATTTTGTTATATAATATTTTTATTAAGGTGATACTGGTTTACACTACTGTAAGCCAGTTTGATTCAAAGCTTAGGGAACCTGTCTTTTCAGATCTTTGTTACCACACCGAGGTCCTTATAGTCTTCCACATCGTCCATTGTGCCCCCTCCCACCTTTGCTCTGTAGGCTTCTTTCTACTTCTGGTTGCCTCAGAATTAAACAACAACAACAAAAAAACAAAAACAAAAACCCCAACATTTTAAACAGACAGGATTATTCGGAAAAGGAGAAAAATGAGAGGCACCTACATAGTCACAGGTGGGTAGGGGTGTTGCTGTTTTGTTAAGATGAAGGGTTTGGAATGATACCTTTCAAATTGTATGCTTTAATTGTTTGGAGGCATCAATAAAAACACTTATGGGCATGTGATCTTTGGTTTGTAGTCAGATATCTAAGGTTTGTTATTGGTTTAATTTTGTCTGAACTTTGATTGCAAATGTTTTTGGAAGGAGGATATAAATTAAATCTGAATTTCATATATTCCTATGCCAGAATCAAATGTTGGGATATTATTAGGTATTTATTCATGGTATTAAATCATTAGAGATAGAAGAGCTCTTTAGTTAGCAGTATAAATTAAATCTCTCTGCTTAATTTCATGTGTGAGTTTTATGCATTTTAATTTTTCCATATATCATTTTAATCAAAGGTCAGAATAAACCCAGTTCAGTGTAGCTGTTTGTAGTTGCAAGACAAGAAGATTTGAATTGTATAGATAATGGTTAATAATTAGAATTCTGATAAATTATTATTTTGTAAATCTATAGATACCTCTGAAAAGTTTTAAAAGATTATTCTAATCATTTTTATAAAAATAGGTTAATATTATATTAATATAAAATCAATAAAAATATACTACAATTTCTGTGAGTTATAGCATTGTTATAGGTTGAGTTATAGGTTGAATCATTTCCCTCCCCAACATTCACAAATTGAATTTCTTACTCTAGTTCCTCAGCATATTATTTTCTTTGGACATAGAATTATTGCAGATATAAATAAATTAAGAAGAGATTGTATTGATACAGGGAGTAGACCCTAAATCCAATATCACTGATTTCCTTTTTAAAATCAGGATTTTGGGCACAGGGAACAAATACAGGAAGAGCACAGTGTAAATAGGAATATGCCTTTCTGTGAGTCAAAAATAAAAGTTTAGCACTAATCTTTCTCTTTGTCTTCAGAATGAGCCAATCCTAACAACACATTGATTTTGAACTCTAGTGTTCAGTACTGTGAGAAAATACATTTTCGTAGCATAAAATCACCCAATTTCTGTTATTTTGCAGCCTTGGCAGTGACATACACCATATCTCTTATGTTGTGCTTCTCTCAATTTATGTTCTTCTCTGAAGAACATAAAACTGTGATGATACCCACCAATGATATAGTCTTTACCAAGTTTCTTTACTCCTGTGGTGATTCCTTGCTAGTGGGTTGCTGGCATGTCCTTTTCCTCCAGAGGTTGCAACATTAAAATACGATTTATGAAATATTTATTTCTAAGTAAACATTGCTTTAAAAAGTCATTAACTAAAATATTGGTTATAGTGACAAAACAAGTAAATGATAGTGAATATGTTAAAATTGCCTTGGGAAAGAATGCATTGTTATTGAGTTATCAAAAACTAGAGGTAAAAATATACTCACAGACAGAATAGATGTATTTTTTTATAGGTCCAAATTTTATATTAAAAAGAATCATAGGAAAGTGGATCTAAAGTTTATTAGCACTATGGTGTTAAGCAAACAACCTTTTAATATATTTATACCTAAGCAGCAAAAATAGATAGAAATATGATTAACTTGAAGAATGATTCTGAAAAATTAACAAAGTGATCTAAAAGCATTTTTAAATGAAGACACTTCTAAATTGATGGGTAATTTACATATAAAGTATAATCTTAAGTGCATATCTTGACAAATACTTAAATATATATGCACCCAGACCCAGATTAAAAAAAAAACAAAATTTTCATTATCTCAGGAGGAGGTTCCTTTGTGACCCTTCCAACAAAATAAACATTACTTTAAACTTTTTGTTTACACATTCTTGAATTTCATACAAACAAAAGAATATAGTATTTATTCTTCATTTCTGGACCTTTTTTTTTTTTTTTCTCAACATAAAGTCTACCAGATGTATTCAAACTGTTGTGTATATGCATCATTGTGTTACTACTCTGTAATCTTCCACTGTATGAAAATACAATATGTTTATTTACTTGATGTTGGTTATATAACTAAATGTAAAAGGAAAACACTAAGCATGTTATAAGGTAGAGTATGTCTTCATGACCTTATGTGAATATTTCTCTAAACAGAAGAAAATGATCATTTAAAAATGTACTTGGTTTTAATTAAGAATAAGATTTCTGATTACCAAATATGCATTATTAAGAAAATAAACACATCACAGACTGAGTAATTTCCATAATATGTATAACTGAAGAATAACACTGTAAAAAAGAACTCTCATAATGAGTAAAAAAAGACAAGTAAACCAATTAAACATATCAGCAGAATACTTGAGCATGCATTTTTCAAGAGGCAGTGTTTAAATGGACTTTAGTCTCATGAAGAGCTTCTAATGTAATTTTGCAGTGAAGAAATGTATATAAAACTCTACGATGTACCATTCTGTATGCATTTGTAGGGCAACATTTAAAGAGACTGTCAATGTTGTCTATAGAAGAGGCAATGAAGTTCTAGAACCCTCACGTAGTATTGATGAGATAGTAAATTTATTTGGGAAACCGTCCTATAAACTTCTGAAGTTAAATAGTGCCTACAAAACAGTGATATTTAGGTATATTTCCAAAGGATCTTAATACATATATTCACTGGAATTAATCTACAAGAATGCTTGCAGGTACATTATTTATTTATAATAATGCCAAATTGAAAAGAAATCAAATATCCACCCAAAAGGATAAAATAAATGAATGGTGACATGGAAGAATTATTAATATTCATCACTATTATTATTATGTCTTTGTGTTTTCAAAATTATAGTGTCAAATTAGATGTCATGTTTTTTTCAAATGTGTTTCTTTTTATTTTTAGTCACTGAGAAATCAACACTGGAAAACTGAATCCTTTAGACAGATTGTTGTGTTTGGAGGAGAGTACTTTGATAAATACCTGTGCATCAAAATTATAGCTAACTTTTTCCCCTACCCTCACTGCAAAAATTCATTTTAGCAAGTTCCTTCTATGAGCATTAACTATATCTTTGCTGAAGATTTTATATATTTATTAACTTATAAGACCTGCAATTCAGATTTGTCTGGATGAAGATTCTACTACATGGTAGACATATGTGGATAGAATGTGATGAGGAGTTAGGAAAAAAGAATAGCAGTGTTTTTTTTTTATGATTCTATGTATAATAAATGTCTTATTTTAATGGACAGACATACTATACTGTTGTATAACAGCTGTTCGATGAGATACACCATTCAAGTTTTTAAGGGCTCCTTTAGCTAATAATAGTCTATAGCTATCTGATGCTCTCTGCCTCTGCTTGTTTTTCAATGTCTGTTATTTCAAGCTTTTGCTTAAGTAAACTCTAGGCTTCACCAATATCTCATCTTCAGTTATTAGTATCTTGTTTTAGTCATTACTGATTGAGAAAAGAAATTCAGTTCATATTCTTTTATCCTTCAAATTTTATTGAAATGTAAATTGATTATTTTGCACATGTATAGAACTTTTGGGGTACATTTTTACACAACTGTATGCGTCCAGACTTCATTCACCTTCCATTCAAAACTCTTATGCTGATGTTCTATGCCATTTCTCCCCCACCTCTTCTTCCCTTCCTACTATTCCTTCTAGTAAACAGCAGAATATTCAAAGTCTAAGGATTAATATTTTTGATGTATTCTACTAGCTTGTGTTCTTTGGTTACCTATGTATCACAAATAGTTGAAACCATCTGGTATCTCTTTCCCTTTTTCATTTATTTTGCTTAGCATAATCATATCAAGCTTCATTCATTCCCCCCACCAATGTCACTGCTTCACCAGCTTTAATAGCAGAATATGATTCCATTGAGTATATACCCCATGATGTTTTTATCCAATCATCTGTTGTTATTGTGGAAACTTCTGCTGTGAACTTAGGAGTATATAAATCTTTTCATATTATAGTCCTTAAAATTTGTGGGCTAACTATCAGTGGTATTGCTGGATCATAATGCATTTCCATTTTTATTAAGGTATCTCCATAGAATTTTTCACAGATGCTACACAAATTACATTTCAATATGACATATATTTTACATATATATGTAAGATAATGTCTCATTGTGGTTTTGATTTGCTTTCTCTTAGGTTGAATATTTTTAATGTGCCTTTAGGTCTTCCTGGAATGGTGCCCATTTATACAGACCATATTTTTGTTCCTCCCAGTTACCTTCCTGATGCCCACAAGAATATTGATCAAGTACTATAGTGAGCTTTGCTGAGTTTTGAAGCATGGATGGGTTTTGAATGGAAATAGTATAACTAAGAAGTAAATATTTGACATTCAAGTTCTGAATGTCCTTCAGATAGTCTATTAACAAAATTTCTGAACTTCACTATATCACCTTCCATCTTCAGCCTTCCATCATTTGTTAGACCTCTTTATCTCTGTCTTTTCTCCCTTCCTGTTCATATGTCTCCTCCAATTAGTTCTGCATTCTTTCTCTCTATTCATGCTTAATAGTATAGCTACCACATTATCAAATTTTTCTATTTTAGATGCTTACAAAATGAGAGGCATTGCAGGCAATCCCTTGCTATGACCTTGCCATTAAACGATTTCCCTTTTATTTAAATCTAGAAAAGAAAAACAAAATACATTTTAAAACATCTGTGTTCTAAAAGGTTAAAGTGGTTACACTTTCAGTGCCACAGAATTGCCAAAACGCTGACATATGCTAATTTGGGCAATGAGAAATGGATGGATAAATAAATTTCACATTTTTGTTTTAACCAGTATAGATCATCTGACCTTTACCCCTCGGTTTATTCTACACAGATAATGTAAATATATGGGCCTGTATAATTTGTATCTGTTTTATACTCAGTTATTCTGTTATGAATGAAGAACACTTAACCCTCCGACCTTTAGGATTTCAAATAAATTACAGGCCTAAAGCAGTGGAGACAAAATCTAGATAATCAACAGCTAGTGATTATTGTTTGAATGAATACATATGGAATTCATAGGAGTAAAGTTGAAGCTAGCCTAAGGGGAGCTCTTAGAGCCCAGCAGCATAGGAATTTGCTGGGCTACAAAAGCCAGTATTTGATGCCCTGTAACATCTTTTCAAAGGTTTTAACCTTCTATAGCTTTTTTTTTTTTTTTCCTTTCTGCAGAGTTTGAAGTTTGCATTAAAAAATCATGGCATACTAAATGGTTTTAATACAATATTAAGGAAGGTTAAGGTTATGATTGTTTAAAAAACATTGGAACTTTGGAAGTAGGAGAAGGGAATGGGAACTTGATTGCTGGAGGCCACTACTTTTGTGTTATATATTTTGTTCTAACAGGATTTAGCCCTTAGCAAAATTGAGAAAAAGGTGTACAAGTTCCTTCACTTTCCTGATCAAATCATTTTTTCTCACTAAACCTAGTTGTGCGTATCTATTATCTCATGCCTTTTCAGAAGGTTTCTCTTTTTTTTTTTTATTTTTGAGCAACTTGCTAACAAGAACACTTGTATTTATAATCTGCCTGTTGTTACTTTTAGAATCTTAAATCTTAAATCTAGATAATCAACAGCTAGTGATTATTGTTTGAATGAATACATATGGAATTCATAGGAGTAAAGTTGAAGCTAGCCTAAGGGGAGCTCTTAGAGCCCAGCAGCATAGGAATTTGCTGGGCTACAAAAGCCAGTATTTGATGCCCTGTAACATCTTTTCATTTTACCCAATTCCCAGAAATAAATAAGACTAGTATGATTGTTTTGTAAACAAAAACTCTAAAATTTGCTTTAAACAAATTAAGATAACTAGTGGCAATGTTGTGTTGAAAAACTCATCAGCCAGCTTCCATAACTGGAATTCAGTTACCTCTTTGATAGCAGGTGATGGCAAAAGAAAGGCCTACTGGGGTGTGTGTGTGTGTGTAAATGTGTAAGAGATAAAGAGAAGATAGCTTGCAAATTTAACTCATGAGAGGTGATGAGGTAGGTGGCTGCTCTGAGCTTCCCAAATTCTGCCTACTCTCCTATACTTTCAAACCCTGTGCTCTAGCAATTAAACTGTTCATTGGCCAACAATTACACATATATCTTATCAAAGACTGAATGAATTATTATTGTCTACATAACTCAAAATTAACCAAAATTGTCCATTATACTAAACATCTTTATACTGGCACTGTTTTAGATATGATTAATAAAGACTGACATTGTCCTTGATCTCTCAGATTAGTTGATCTCAGTTTAACATCTTTCAGGGTTAAAAAAAAAAAAGATAGCTAAAAAGATGAATATAGTAAAATGTAAAAATTCTAAAATTGCCTTCCCTGATACAGTAAGTTTTAGAAAGGTTTCTTAAAGAAATAGATAAATTGGTAAAAAGTATAATAAATGAAAATAAGCAAAACTTATATTTGAAAATATTGTTGTAAGAAAGCCTATTTCACTTTCTTCTTTAAAACAAAATTACATAAAAAAAGAAGTTAATTCACATTGAGCAAAAGATTGATATCACCAATGAAAGCAGGAGATAATCTCTAAACTTCTCCCTGTATGAAATAGCTTTTAAATACAGTAAAAGTGAGACCAAGCCAAGAACAGACTCAGATAGCACACATAGTCCTCTGCAAATCTTAACCAAGTGATGTATTCTGGAATTTCAGACATAAAGTGGGCAGCTAAATCTCTTGTCTGGATCAACAATGCCCTTGGTAGGTCATGGATAAGTCACAAAATTGCAAATCAGCACATAAAAACGTTCTATTTACGGTGGGGAAGTTGGGGGGGGGTATATGCCTTGGGGAAGGGGTGAGAATTGATTGAGAGCCTTGTGGAACTTTAATTTTCTGAAAGCATAAAACAATTAATTGTGGACACTCAGCAGATTTGTAGAGAAAATGCTGTGAACAAGGAAAAAATAGCATATGAATATAGAAAAATGAATCTGATGGTGAAAGAAAGGTTAAAGAAAAGATTAAAACAACAATTTAACGTAACTCTATGTAATAAAATAAGTTCATAAAGTGTGAAAAGTGAGTATTTGTGTAAGAAAAGATGAATTTCCAAAATTATTCACCCAAACAGTGGAACACCTACACTGAGACAAGTGACAGAGTAAATATTGAGTAATTTTCAGTGATACCAGTCACATAGCATCTGTCCCTAAAGGATTCAGAGTGCAGATTTACAAATGATACTTTTAAGTGTCATAAAGATGACAATAGAAAAACCTAGAGAAGATAGTTTTAAAAATAAAGGACAAGTTAGTGGAAAATTCAAAGGGAAATAGATATATAAGCTTAACACAGATAATGTGTACATATGAAGGATTCTGTAAGCATATACTAGTAGCATTGCTAAGTTCTAAGGGATTCACCTGTGTTTTGACTAGCATAGAGAGGAGAGAGAAATTTCTGTGATCTTTACAACCAGAATGTTAGTATTGTAGTTTTTAACGAATATAAGTACATATTCCTTTGTTTGTAACTAACATTTTTCCTGCAAATGTTCTGCCCAGATGAGGCTGTGAGATGAGTGCAAAGTAACAGCAAAAGTGTTATCTAGAATGATCCTGAGATAAAGGATACTCAAGTGAAACACAGTAAATAAAGAGATACAGAACTTTTCTAAATTGATAAGCCTTTGACCCCTCACTATAGAGTTAATATAGATTGTTCTATAGGTACAGAACGTTCTATACTATTCCTGAGAGGTGATAATGTCTTAATGATGCGCTACTAGCCTTGCAGTAGAAAACTATATACTTTTGAGACTTATACAGATCATTATAACTTAAAAAAAAAAAAATACCTCCACTATATTGAAAGTCCACAACCTATATTGATTATTTTCCATAAAAGACAAAAAGGGTCCTTCCTGATGGCACAATGGGTTAAAAATAGCACTGTGAAGCTATTGCACCCACTGCAGCGTGAGTTCCATCCCTGATCAGGGAGGTGACCCACATGGTATGGCAGACCTCTCTGACGCGCCCGCTGCTCCCCTCAGCAGTGTATTTTGTCAGTCTGCCTGTTCTGCTCCACATTCTGTCTCTGGTGAATCCTCTTACCCATGCACCTCTGGCCTGTACCCCAGTTCTGTATGCATGAATAAAAAAAAAAAAAGTCTGCTTTTAAAGCTATGGTCTTATGCAAACTAGTTATAGCCTATTGAAATGTTTACACAGAGTGAAGCTTCTTCACTTTTGTGCTTAGGATAATATAAATAATATGTTGTTCTCTTCAAGTAAAACCTAATTTTACATGAGGTTAGGCATATAAAGTAGCTGATGGTACGTTAATAAGATACTAGCTATTAGAATGTTTAGCAAATACATGTGTCTACTTTCATTTAAGAAAAACCCTTTAAATATGTTTCTGCCATCTTAAATTTTCAAAATGAGTCATCTGATTCCTCAGGGTTCTTCTGAAGTATGAGATGAATATTTAGTGTCGTTCTGTTGTCATATATTCTATATTAATTTTCTGAAGATTGTTAATTTGTGCTTGTCATAGATGTTATTTTTCAGACATATCATGTTGTTAAATAAACATATAATTTGTCTTCCACATATCATAGTTAATTTTAGGATTGTTCCATACTTCTTATATTGAGAAGAAAACTCATTAATGTATAGGAAAATTTTAATACCAGATTTAAAGTTGAATGAAATTCATATAATTGAATCTTTTGGAAATGTAGTTTACTGTCCAAAATATTCAGAAGTTAAATATACTTGCCCCTAAATTTGGCAAGTCAAATAATCATAATGAAACCAAGCATCTCCAGATTTTTTTTTTAACATCAGTGATTTCTGCACAGTTGTATAAATGTAGATGTAGAAAGTACAGAATATAATGTGCTTTGATGGTATAATATAGTCTGGAAGATATTTTTCTGAATAAATTCTAAAAATTGCCCAGGGATATTTTTGTCATTTGAGTCTTTCTTCTAAAAGTTCTTGCTGAAAAAGCAAAATAAAAATAGCTATCACAGTTCCTAACAATTGAATATTCTGAGAGATTGGGGTTTTGTTAATTGTTTTACAGCACTTGGAGCTGGTTTGTTTAAGAAGAAATATATAGATGTGTCCATTGGATTATTCTTTGCATGGTTCAGTTGTATTCCTCTTTATACTGTCTATTGCAAATGAATATTAACATAAACTCTAAATTATAAAAATAACTTTGAGAGTACTTATTTGCTAGAATGAATTAAAAAGTACATTGACTAAATTACCAAACTATTTTTGCAATTTTAATGTGTTATCAATATAAGCATAATGCAGCTTTTATAGAAAGTTTTGAAATATGGAATACACACACATACATTTTTCACATACCACATGCTCTTCTAAGAACAACATAGATTACAACATCTTTAATTTTGTTTACAAAAATAGTGAAGGAATTAATAATAAAAATAATCCTGGGTATTCTTTGGATCAAATTTTTATGGAACTTCAGTATTATCATACGGATAGAGTAAGAGGAAAAGGTATATGAAGCAATTATAGCCAGATAACAGGAAACATTTTACTTATTTGTAACCCTTTCATTCAAATATTCTTTCTTGCATTCATTCACACACATGGCAAGGTTTATTATGACACTAGCATAATCCAGGCACTCTATGGAATACTGGTTATATAATGATGAGAAAATAGGCATAAGATTCTGACGCTCAGAGCTTGGAATTCACAGGGAGATGTAGCTGTTACAAAACTAAAAAGCTCCATATACCCTATTATACATTATGATAGGTTATACATACTACTTTTTAAACCACTAAATACTGTAAATATTTAAAAAACTTTGATCATCCCAGCCCCTGCTCAAAACGTGGCACAACTCTCCATCTGATTCAGAATAAAATCTCCCAATACTTCCCTGGGCTTCTTGGCACTAAATGCTTAGAATTGCCCTGAGACTCTTGCTGGTTGCCTTCTCACTATTGCATTTCATTGACTCACCCACTGCAGTCTTTCCTTACTGCTTTTCAAGTCCCCCAGAGGCTTCGCATTGCCTACTTATTTGTTCTTAAGTGGCTTAACTTCTAACTTGTCATATACAACTATCAGAGATTTCCATTGGCCACTGAACTGAGGACCTCTTCTCTCTATCCAGTCTTAATTTACTTGATTTTTTCTTCACAGCTTTCAAAATGTAGTGTCAGACTATTTTCATGTGGATACTGTCTTACTCTCCATTCTAAAATCTACCTCTATAAAAGTAGGATTATTCTCATTGCTGCTGTGTCTCCAACATCAAGAACACTGGCAGGTATTCAATAAGCATTTAATGTGGAATGAATGAATAAATAATGAAAAGTGAATAAACAGTTTCCTAATCACTAAAGGTTTTTATTTGAAGCATTAGAATTTTTTTTAAAGATTTATTTATTTATGCATACAGAGCTGGGTTACAGGCCAGAGGTACAGGGGTGGTGAGAGGATTCATCAGAGACAGAAGTGGGGAATAGAAAAGGTCAACTGATGAAGTACACTGCTGAGGGGAGCAGCGGGTGGGTCAGGAGAGGTCTGCTGTGCCATGTGGTCACCTCCCAGACAGGGATCAAACTCATGCTGAAGTGTATTTAGCTTCTTAGTGTTGTGCTTTAATCCTCTGCATCACCAGGGAGGACCTGAAGCTTTAGTGTTTCAATGCTATAAAACATAAAAACAAATCTCCATTTTTGACATCAAAATAAATTATTTTCCATTCTTTTTCCTTCATAAATTTGTTGCCCAAATCTGCACTGTAGTTAAATCACCTGGCTTATTTCTTTAGGATAAATTCCTGAAGTGGGGTTTTTCATATACAAAGACCATGTTTTATTTATATATACTCTATATATGAACTGTGTGTGTGTGTAGAGGACACTGAAGTTCACTGAGGTGAAAGTTGCTGTGTTCTCTGTTGAATAGCAAACTTTAACTCCAGTTAGCTAAGGGAACATTTCTATGACTTTAATTCCATTTTCTGTTCAATTCAATTTTAAGTTTCTCCTGTCACAATACTTAACCATAGTTTATCTAGGTGGGAAACACAAATGTGAGTTTTACTATGTGTCATATATATACCTCAGGAATTTTTTAAATTTTCACTTCTAAAAATCCATACCTTTATTTTAAGAAGCAGAATAGGAAACATAAATAAGGAAACATAGAGTGATCCATCCACAACTGTTTGACTGGGAAGTAGATTAAAATCTTAAATTATTGCTGAAGTTATCTGTTAAAAAAAAAAAAAGATTCAAATATAAGAGCTGAAACCAATCAAAGTTTCTCATGTCAGCTGTACTATTTCCTACAGAGATAATCTATGCAAGTAGTATTTATCATTTAAACAGTCCTGGTTCAAAGACCATTGATGGTGTTATATTGCCAAAAGAAAGAACTTCTAACTGACAGTTTATTCGGCATGAGAAGGGAAGAATGAGGGGGGATTTTTGCATTTAGCTCACATTTTAAAGTAAAGGGAACCGTTTCCAAATTTGACATCAACTCCCCCTTCCTCTTTTTTTTTTTTTTTTTAAGTACTGTTTTAGTTTAGAAAGAAATTCTAAATTGACATTTAAATGGTGGCAGGGCAATTCTCCTCTGCCTTGCGAAACGGTCTCTGGAAATGTACAATTATGCTGTCATCTTTAGCACTCCACATTGGACATAGTTTAATTATTAATGTGTTTCCCTTAGAGAATGACTCGATCATGTCACAACTCTAGACAAATACAGCTAATGCAAAATCATAAAATATTCACTTGAATACTGCTGAACTGACAGGAAATTAATTCTATGAACACTTTTGATATTACCAGAAAATTAGTTTCAAACGCATACGACTGAAATAAATGTGTTCATAATTTGCTCAAGGGTAACACTCATCTTGCAATCAGTTGGTGTCTTTTTATAAATGTTACAAGTATTCAACATGGCTTTATGATAAAGAGGACAGCTAATGTAATGTATTATTTGTAGACAGTGTTTTACTTGTAAACAGCAGGGAGTGAAGAATTGCTCTCTCAGAAATATTTAAACTCCAGTAATATTCTGCTATTTATCATTTTGTAGACTGAAGCAGTCCCATCAGATTTTTTTTCCCCCCAAAGGCTAAGTTTAAGGAATGATAATGACATTTCAAACTTTTCATTTCACATCACTATCCCAAGTTAAAAAAATCTAGAAATGATTTGTGTCTTTGGTGTCCAACATTGGAGAAATTAAAGATTTTATGATTTTTGATAGTTATAATAACCTCATAGAGAAATTTATTCTCCTTCTGTTTTTGTCCAGCAGTTTGTATAGATTTTAGCATTATGTTATGATTATTGCATACAGATTTTCATACTTGCTTAACTAGATGTTCCTTGAAAGCAAACATAATTTCTTGTGAACCTTTATCCTTAATGCATACTCAGACTCAAAAGCTATATGCATAATTTGAGAATAACAACAAATAAAGTGGATAAAGGAAAAAAAATTCTCATTAAAAAAATTGATGGGAAATGAAAATCAGCGTGTAATATATAAAGACATTTTAACTTGTGTTTCAAAGAGTGACTTCCTTAGATATTATTGAGTCTTACTTCTCTGGGAATAGTGTCTAATACATAAAAGTAAAGTTGAAGGCAAAATTTGTAACTGGCTGTAATTGATTGATGTAAGTTAAATGAATGAGCTCTTGCCTCTTCGGAATTTGAAAATGGTACATGATTAGAGGTAAATCATATTTGACTGTATGCTAGTGAGAAACTGCTAACAAATGATGATCATAGGTTCTTCTGTCATGGGTTTTAGCTTAATTTCCTTAATAGAATGTAACTTTAGCTGGCCATAATTACTTTCTATTGCTGATATCAAACAAAACTTGAATTCAATATTAATATATGAAAAAGCACGTCTTGACTGTGTCCCACTGTATTGTTTTTTTTTTTTTTTAAAGATTTATTTACCTGTGCATACAGAACTGGGGGTACAGGCCAGAGGCTCAGGGGCGGTGAGAGGCTTCACCAGAGACAGAGTGGGGAGCAGAACAGACAGATCGACGAAGTACACTGCTGAGGGGAGCAGCGGGCGGGTCAGGTGAGGTCCGCCACACCATGTGGTCACCTCCGGGGCAGGAGGGAATCGAACTCATGCGGAAGCGGCTTTAGATTCTCAGTGCTGTGCTTTAACCCTATGCGCCACCAGGGAGGGCCTGTATTCTGTTTTTTTTAAAGTCTATTATTGTGTTTTAAGATTTTCATCATTAATATATATTTACATAAATATTCCATGTAGTATGAAAACAAAATATTATCATTGTTTGACATTTATTTTATACCATCTGCAAAGATACTATAATAAAATACTAAAAGAAGCATTTTTATTAATGAACTATACCAGTGAATTTTAGTGTAATAGTTTTAACTTGTGTTAAAAATTATAGTAAGTGCGGTTGTTCATTAAGCCAGAAAGCTGCTGCTTGTAATGACAAGTTAAATGGAGGTCTGAGTTAAATATGACTGTATAAATGCAAAAAGTCAAAAAGAATCATGTTGAATATATTCATAGAAAGTAAAATATAGCCAATTAATTGAATAATGAAAATGTTAAATTTTACAGTTACAGTTTGTGCTTTGGTGAACTTCACTTTATGTTATACTGCAAATAAGCCCTGCAAATATTTCTAAATAAACTAATGTTTCAATTAAAGAGGCCATATATTTTTGTATAACAGTCAGAGTAATTCTGTCATGTTTTTCCAACAATGCTTGTTCAATCTAGTATAAAAATTACATATAAATGAGCAGTTGGATTTATTAGAATGTGGGGGTATAAAAATGCAATAAGAACATTCTTTGATGATCACTTCTTATTTAAGTTTGACCATGTATTTCAGACTAAGTAAATGAAGCTAAAATGAAGAGATTTAAGTAAGCTGAAATAGGAGAACTTCTAAAAATATTAAAATTATTTTTTGAAATACCTCATGTAATCTGACCAAAAATTAGGACTTAGAAAA
>NW_004567109.1:48258682-48277897 GCF_000260355.1 Condylura cristata | reverse complement strand
GATTTAAGTTATTTATTGGTGGGTCATGAACTAGGACTTAGACTAAGGTTTAATATTAGCCTCTTGCCTAGAAATATTTGATACCATCCTCAGCAAGATAACATTTTGAAATATCCAAATCTATTATGTAAGTTATAAGATATACCTATATGAAGGAGTCTTAGAAAAAAAAAATGAAAGAGTATTGTCAAGTAATGAGTACAAGAAATAGTTGCAGAATATAGTAGCTACCATTTCCTAAAACCAAACCTTGAGGAGGAACTTTGCATTCAGGAGACTTTAGGGATTGCACTCAAATTGTTCATTTTGATGTAATAATATAAAAGAAGATAAAGTTGATCATACAGGGAATCCATTAGTTGGTGTGGTCTCCAGTGCTGTCTAAATGCAATAGTTTAATTCTTTTGAGTGCCTATACCCATGAACTTCCCAGGAGTGAAATGAATTGAAACAGTGCAGACTTTCTTAAAAGTAGATCTGTGTTGCACAATAGTATATCCATGACAGTTTGCTCATAGTGCCACAAGGATCTAGCTGCTGCTTATAATTTTACCAGGTCATCCAAGATCCTGATTTGCCTCCTTTCCCAAAAGAACATGTAAGACGGTGAGTGGGACACACCAGGATCTTGATTTGCTGCTAGTCTTCATGACCAAACTGATAACCATCATTTGCTGCTTCTTTTGTCCATTTTAAATTCCCCATAGCTCCACCTAGCACTTTGGCTCACCATGTGCTCTACCTCAGGGTGTAAACCAGGCTGTCATCTAATTCCCTGGCTCCTCCCTATTCAGACTGTATGTGCTACCTTTATCCATTTGCCATCAAAACCAGGCAAGACTATATCAAAAGATTCCTCAGTAGATCACCTCAGGGACTCATACAGTCATTTCTTTTCATTTTAATTTTAACCCTATCATCTGAAAATGATCAGCCATTTACCCATTCCAATATGGTTAGTCTTTCATTTCATTCAATAAGTGAGTAAAAGACTTGGAAACTGACTCAAGTCTCATGAGTAAGCCAGTGCACTTCTATTATAAAGCAGCACATCATCTTTAGACAAGAGTGAGAATAAGCCATTAACAGGGTGAGCAGGTCATTTTTAAAGATAACAAAGGAAAATGGGTTTATCAACTTAGTTATCTATACTTGAAATTTCAGGGATCCAAAATTTCTCAACCTGAGCCATTTTTGGAATAGGGAGATGTAACCAATCACAAATTTGATTATTTATAGATAAATTACCATTCTTAGTCATCTAGGTTCTGAGTCTGTTTTTTCTGCTTCCAGCTTTAGGAGGTGAGATTCTCTAATGCTTCTCAGGAAGACTTGTAGCTTTCACACAGTACTCAAATAAACAATAGCACATTTTCAGTCTTAAATTGATCTTTATTTCCTGTGGATAAGTAACTACTTACAATCTCAAACTTCTTTTTTTTTTTTTAAGATTTATTCATTTATTCATACAGAACTGTAGTACAGGCCAGAGATGCGGAGGGTGAGAGGATTCACCAGGGACAGAGTGGGGAGCAGGACAGGCACATGGATGAAGTACACTGCTGAGGGGAGCAGCAGGCGAGACAGGAGAGGTCTGCCACACCATGTGGATCTCCTCCAGGGCAGGCGGGGATTGGACTCATGAGGAAGTGGCTTAAGCTTCTTAGTGCCGTGCTTCAACCCGCTGCACCACCAGGGAGGGTCTACTCTACCCTCTGTCCTTTTTAAATACCTAACTTAAGGTAACAACCAATATATACTTTTGCATTGTTCCATTTCCTACTTTAAAACCAATATAATCTTAGCAATCATTCTGTTGTAACATGACATCAGTTAATTACTTCCTCTACACCAATAATGAGGTCCTTTAAAAAAAAAAATCAGGTTTCAGAATTCCATTTTCAAATCTCCATTCTAAGACAACTGTTGATTTGTAAAACATTTAGATGGCCAACTCAAATACATGGTAATTAACACATTTAATAGAATCTACTCTTGATTTCTGGATATATAATAATAGTAAAATGCAGCATCTATCCTAAAGACACTAGTAAGTAACATAGGCTAATAGACAAAGGAAATTATAAAGAAGTATAAAAACTTCAAACATTAAGCAGAAGATATTATATTTACCACATAATAAGCTAAAAGCAAAGGTACTGGGCTATTACATTACTGACTCTTTAAAAAGGAGTGATTTTAAAGAACAGTGTTAGAACTGACAGAGAGTGACAATATTGTCTTTATTGATGGTATTTTATGATTCCATATTTAAGATAAAATGCATATGAAAACATTTGGAAAGTTAAATTATACTTGGAAAACTTCTTCACAGCACTATCTAGTGATCAGCAAAATAATGTTACTCTCATTGCTAGTTATTAGGAAGAAATGGCAGTCAACTGTTTGGCATCAATGGAACAAAGGGAGTGCAGGGATAAAGCAGTGTAGGGATTTTCTGAAATTTACATCAAGGAGCTCATGCTGTTAACCTGTACAAGTCCAAGGTGTACAAGCAATTCTACTGTACAGCATTTAACAACAGTAATCTATTAGCTTTTGATCTCTGAAGAATCAATTAGACATCTTAAATAAGGCAGCTAGGTTTGTGTCTATTATGGAATTGGGAAGAGACGCCTGGTTGATACAAGGAAAAGTGATCATCATTCTTTAAGCTCATTTGTAAAATTCTTCATACAGCAGATGTCTTCCAAAGAAATTGTTAAACGTGCAAATGTGATAAAAGATACTAACACATTTTACCCCTGAAGCATGTCTCAATTAGTGAATGGACAAAACTGTAATGGATAGTCTAACCCCAGTTTTTAAACTATTTGGTTAACTGTGTGTGTCCTTCTTTAGTTTTCAGAAGTTCTTGGGGTCATTAAATTGCATATTTATTATTTTTTACCAAAAAAAAATTATAATGTGATGTTACTGGAAAGTTTGTTTGTTTTTACTTTTTGTTTTGAGAAACTGAATCTAATTTGCCACATGTAAACCCCTCATCATATGATGTGTATGAGTTTATGAGTTTAAATTTAAAATTATAATCTTGCTTGGTACTAGTTTTCAGTTACAAAGAATGTTTTGCTGTGTTTTTAGACATTATTTTGATGCTATCAAAAAATGTGATTTCTTGACTGCCCTGGCTACTGGATGGTAACCTACTCTATTTGGGGGATTACTTTTCCTTTCTCCTAAATGATTACAAGCCAAATTATAAAATGCTGGAAGCATTCCGGCTTAAGCCAGTTTTCAAGTTCAATGCATGAAAAGCCTGTAGTAAGGATTTAATGAATTTCCTTTCCTTTTTTTTTTTTCTTTTTCTTTTGTGTTTTATACCAGCAGTTGAAGCCTATGGCCATTTCTGTTTGTCAGGTGAATGTAACACCAGAGCTTATGATATAAAATTTATAACTGAGGAACATTTACCCACCCCAGGTGTTACTATGAAGATTCTTATAGTCAGAATTGAAATTTAAAAAACAAAAATAGAATAATACACGTATAAATGTGGAAATATATTGCAATTATTTTACTAAAAAATGGAGCTATAAGATAGGGTCATAATTTTAATTGTGTTCTTCATATATAATAGAAATGTAAAAGCAGGACATAACATATCACAAATACTTTACATTTTGGAAACAAAGCTGGGCAATAAGGTATTTTGAATGTATCAACAAAACTGATGGGTCCCAGTGCTAGAAGGCTATAGAGTAAAGAATGATCAAGAGAGGAGGTCAGTGAGCTTAGAAGAAGAGGCAAATGACTCCTTAAAGGAAAACAACAATGACCAAAAAAAAAAAAAAAAAGTTAGGCTTATTCTATATCCAGTACCTGTGCATTCTCTCTTGTGGTGACTGGTTGATACTTTATCAGCTGTCTAACCAAAAAAGGCACATTGTTGGAAAGCAGCCTTTTCTAAATTATTTAAAACCAGATTCCAGACTGCATACCACAAAGGCCAATTCCTCAAAGCTCTTTGTATAGAGTGGAGGAGTAGTAACATAAAGGGAAAAGAAATTAGAATCCCTGACTATAGTTTGGTGCCTTGACTGGTCAACCCAGCACTTTTAGGTATAGACAATGTTCCAGAAAGTATAGGTTTCAGTCTGACTTTAGTGCAAATGTCTGCAGCTACTATACCTGAAGGTGGGTGAAAAGAGAGCTCCCTATTCAATATACTAGACAGCTGCTTGTAGAGAACAAAGCTAACCATCCATTCCAGCCTATCACAATGGTATCCCTCATTTTCTGAGGTAGGAAAGTCTCTTATTCTACACCCAAACCTCACCAACATAGCCAAGAGTAAGAGGTTCAGACTCAAGGTTGTAACACCATAGTTGCGATAAAATGTTGCAGGACCTCACCAGAAGAATGGGCCCTTTCCCCTCTAGGGACGGAATTCACCGGAGAGTGCATTTATGCGGTAGAACTGGCAAGTTTTTATTAAAGAGATTCATGTCCAAGGGAAGTAGTACAGGAAGGAATTTAATTTGGTTCCAGAAGTTTATTTTTGTTTGTTTGTTTTTCCCTTAACTTGGTTACTTGTGTTATTTTAATACCATGGTGGAGAAGTCTGTGGGTTGTAGTCAAATCATCCTATGTTTTCCATTTATAATTTCTGTGACATTGGGCAAAGTATCTTCTTTAAATCAGCCTCTTATTTATAAGAGAATTATTAAAAGGAAAAATAACCACTGTCACAGAGTTGCTGTTAAATTTAAGTAAGCTAAATGATAAAATAACTTAGAAAAATTACCAGGATTTATTTTTACTTAAAAAAAATGAATGCATTAGAGAAAAAATTAAAGTCATGAGATAGACTGCAAAAATGACTCTAGATACTCTTCCTTCCTGTCTCCCAATCTTGCCCATGCAATTTTACAATAGCTTTCCATTCTGACTTACACTGCCAATTAGATGTTAGTAAATGTAATTTGGTAACACTATTGAGGATTATTTGTGTTCAATCTCTTTGTTCATTAGACATACCTTGCCTAGTTGATGGAGGGAAAGAGATACAGAGCCAAGAGTCAAATTGCCCTCATTGCTTCAGTTTCCATAATTTTAGGTAATCTGAGAAACCTAAGAGATGAAGTGAATTGTATTAAACAATATCAGTTTATTTGAACATTTGAATTGGGTAGCACCAAACTAGAAGTGGTTGTCCACTTTTATGGATGTCCTCTTTTATACAAAATAAATAGAAGCAAGTAGAGAAATTATTGTTTCTCTTGCTAAAGCCTAAATGCTGTTTATGATTGGTTGTCTTAGTTTTGATTTTGTGATCTTAAGGCATTTACAGACTTAGATTTTGGTTTGTTACTTAAATATCCAAGCACCTCAGGCTACTGACTTTTTTATATAATTTATGTAACAGTGGTCAGCCAAGTATCTGGCATGTGAGTGTATCCAACTATTTTCAGAGCAACCTGTTTGACACTTTGTGAATTCCAAATAGGTGAGCAATTCATTGCTGTATGCAATTGAGTGGTTTTGTTTTGAGATTTTACTTTATATTTTAATTGTTAGTAAATGTCTACTTTCTTTGATGCTGCTTATTGTCATAGAATTCAACCTAAATATCTCAATGAAAGAAACAAGTTTTAATTACAGTTTATAGCTTAGAATGATTTCAGCTATTTCTTCAATTTAGCCCAATCTGAATTTAAATAGTGAATGAATTTAATAAACTCTGACCTTTGTTTTCAGTAGTAACATTGTAATCAATTAGAAGTCACATTTATTTCTGATATCTCATTATTGGGTTTTTGGACTAACATCCATACATTTAATTTTATTGCCATCCAAATTTATATGTAATAAACCAGAAAATTAATTAACAAATATGTTAAATTACACCATCTAAGATTGATTATAAGGAGTCATTATTTAATATATCCTAATAGGATGATTTAAATCACTTGTAGTTAATTTTAAAATATTAATACCTCATTAGTAGGTATAAGTAATTTTTTAAAAAGTGAGCAGTAAGATCAATTTTTGGACAGCTGAATGAGAAGTTTTCGTAGAAGTTCCATAAGCATTGTTAAAAGAGTAAAAATACTTGTGTCTGTAGGTATGGATATAACAAAAGAGATCTGAGTTAAAGGAACCATTTTTAATATAAATCTAAGATGAATGAGATTGATTGTAGAATGAAATATAAAAAAATAAATTATAAAACTATAAAATACAAACTATAAAACCATAAGATACTTGAGAAGCAAATTGAGAAAATAAGAGTGAGAAATACAACTAGGAGTGACTTAGAATTCTTCCAAGGGTTAAAAACACACACAAAGTTGGAAGAAACTAACAATTGGTGTAGTTACAAGCCAGGAGGTCAGCTAAAATGAAGATTGAGAAGTGACACTGTTCAGAAATTAGTGACTTCACTAAGACGACATTTCATGTGAAAATTACATGTCTGTCTGAACGTAAGATGAAGGGATGCACAGATCAAAGGAAATGAAGGCTCCAAAAATCACAGACATGAAGAAATGTAAAATAGACCAGTGGGGGAGAGCAAGGAAAGTAGGAAATACTATTTTTGTTGTTTTGGGATGAAAGATGGTTTAATAACTTACTATTATATAGAGAATAATTAGTGGAAAATATTACTAATCTGGCTGGTAAGAGTTTTCCTGAAAAGATACGATGAGGACACAACATTATAATCAGGAAAAAAAAAACTTTAGCTAGGAATTCAAGATGGGAAGGCAAAGCCCTTTTTTTCCTTTGTGATAATGAAAGGAGATAAAGATGGAAGTATATGGAGATAAATGTAGATGATGTATATCATATAAGTGTAGAACTTTTCTCATCAAAAAACATGTAAAGGAAATTAATGTCCTACAGCAATCACTTATTGATTTATTTATATAATAAAGCATGATACAAGGTCATTCTTCTCCAGTAGAGGGGAGGAGAGAGACAGTGATAGAGATGGGTTAAGGACAGAGACAGGCAGAGAAATTGAGATAAATAGAAAAATAATGAACAAGGTCAGAAAGGGAAGAGGAAGAGAGGTGACCATAGCTGTTGAAATAAGAATATAAAGAAAAGTATTGAAGACTGAAATTGGTTTTCAGTGAAGTAGAGGTATACACAGATATTGCTGAATACCTTTGATTTCTCAAAGAATTTTGAAGTGCAGTTATTTAAGGGATTCATTTACAAGGTCATTTAGGCATATCATGTTTTTTGGTTAAAGCATTGTCAAACATTACTAGTACTACAGTAATGTCAAGAAAACTAAGAATCTGACAGATTTCTTTGGTTGCTATCTATTTAACTATAATATGTAACTAGTTTTAATAATAAGGAATGACTCACAGGAATTTATCAATCAATAGATGATAAGCTAAGTATATAAATCATTATTGGATATATTACAATGAAGTTTCCAAATATAATTTAATATGCTATGAATCTTTATTTTAAATGTAACTTTCATTACACATTAGAAGATAATCTGAATTTATGAGTAAATATTTGACCAATTGATGAATGATGAACATGTTACATGTGATAGAATAGAGTTCATACATTGTAAATTATGAACATTTATAAATTAAACAAAATATAGGCATATAAGATATATTTTTTCTATATGGCCTCTATTCCAAATTTATGAAAGGGGAAAGTAAGGTGCTATGGGAGAATTGTTAAATAATAACAACAACAGAAAAAAATACTATTTCTTTCCAAGTAATGAAGGGCCAACTAGAATATAAGAACATCTGTTTCAGCAAGATGGGAAACATTTTTATGTTTGGTAACATAAGCTACTTTAATCATAGCACAAAATGTTTTCATTTTACCTCATACTATCATGATAATTAAAGCATTCTAAATTGTTACATTTACAAAAGGTTATTCATTTTTTTAGCTCATTGTATACATCAGTCCACAAGGGTTTGCCTTTCATATATTCATTAGTTTGGCTCCAACTTTGATTCAAAATTATAAAATTTAACCTAACCAGAAATAAGTATAAACATCCATAGAAATGGTATTCTTAATTTTTTGTTTACATAGAGTGATTTTGAGTGGTATATTGACTGATCACATTGCTATGTAAATGGTAGAAATATTTCATTAATTTGCATCAGCCTACTTACTGGACTAAATAGGTCTCAAAGCATAGATTTATAGAATGGGGAAAAAAGGAAATGATGTATAATGAAGATCCAAGTTTTGAAGACAAATATTTAATCATTGCATTGTTAATAATTGGCAATAACTGTGCTTTTACTCCAAAGGGAAATATGGAAAGGAAATTTTTCCTATCATAACCTCTGTTTGCCTAGGTCTGTGTTGATGATTCATGAGATAAGGCATCTGTACAATCAAACTAGAGAAGAAGAAGAAGAAAAAAAAAACCTTGGAAATACAAAACAAAACCAAAATAGTTCCCAAAGTAGCTATTATTGAAAAGAAAAGGAAACTAAGTGAAGTTGGGAACATTTGCTGCATTAATTTTGGAAGCTGAGACAATTCTGTAATTCACTTAAATATTGATCACTGGAATCTCTTGCAGGGGACCCAGGATTTTTTTTTTTTTTCTTCATGCAGAGTTGTGACTTGGTTAATGAGGATGAGCCTTAGGCTTTAACTTGCAAGTACTCAGTGGGCTTATGAGGGAATAAATATCTCAAGGAACTCACTTCAATAGACCCAGAGACCAAAATAGGCAGGACTTCAGAAGTGACTTTCTTGTGTTCGTTCCATGCTTCAGTCAGGCAGTCACTTATTAGGCAGCCACTGTGTTAGAACACAGCAGCGAGGATAAGTGTTAAAGTGACCATGTGGGTTTTGGCCCTACTGCCACGCATCCATGTGACCATAACCTTAATCAGAGACAACCGCGATTCCCATGGCGTGTGTGATCATAGAATGGTTCCTCACAAATTGGATGGAAAGGAAAAAAAAAAAAAAAAAAGACCTAGCTTTTGCATTCATTTTGCTATGGTTTTAGAGACCCAATCATTGCCTCTTTTATGATAGGTTGAAAGGATTCAAGATACAAGGGCTATTGTGGCAGAAAGCATATAGTATTCATAAGGCACCATAGAGAGAAATATAGAGACCCAACAGTCCAACCAGCTTGCTTGATCTCTCTATAATCCATCACTTTCGACTTGTCGAGTGTCTCTGTTCTGGTATCTCTTCCTCATGAGAAAATACAAAAGGCGATGAATAACCCATCACCCTCATAATAAATTTCAGACTCCGTTTTTGTCTGTGAAAATGAATAGATATCTTTGGAGCCAATTTTAGAAGTCATAGGTTCCAGGCCTTGTTGTCACTTATTATCTGAACTTGGGCAAGTCATTTAACCTCTCTGAGCTCAAGTTACCACATCTGTGAAATTGAAATAATAATAGCTAACTCATAGGGCGCTATGGGTCAAACGCAATACTGTAAGTGAACAGGTTTTGGAAACTGCAAAGTGGAGTACAGCTTAAACTATTATTACTGACCACAGTTTCTCTTTTGGGGAGCAATATATGAATAGAATTGCAATTAATTTTCTTTTCACAAGTCAAAATAGAACTTACTCATGGAATACATTGTCTTTAGGTACTCAGAACAGGAGATAGAAAGAGTTATCTTCATTGCTTAACTGGTTCCACTCTCATCTTCAAATAAAACATCTATGGAACATGAAGTTACTGACTTCATAATATGTAGTGAGTTTTGCTTATTTTGAGTTAGGAAATCTCATAAACTGTAAAACACAGCATTAAACTGAGCTGAAAAGCTGTTCTCCTAGCTTAAATTTAGGGTTGAAACTTGAAAGTAGAGTTAGTTATGTCCATATAAGATCTTTGACAATCTTTGTCTCAGTCTTTCTGTCTCTATCTGCCTCTCTCTCTTTTCTAATATGGACAAAAGCTAGTAAGAAATTGTACACAGATATTCTAACCACATCACCGATATTCTTCACTCTCAAGGCAATTCTGTCTGCAGATTCTTCTTTTCTCTTACACTCAGCAAATAATTATGCAAATATCAGCTTAATTTCTGAGAGCTTGATATAGAGTACTGATTTATGAAGAGAAAAAAGAGGGTGGCGTGAGAATGAGAGAAAAAACAAGAGAGAATTAGAGAGGAATAGTTGAGATTTACATCAAGAGTAAAACTAACTCTGGAAAAGTAAATAATAGACATGAAAGTGGAAGGCAAGAATAGAAAGAGAAACCTTTAGAAACTCAGCTTCTGTAATGCTTTGGATTGGTTAATATGAATGGCAGAAATATACCAAATTAGAAATTTTTTGGGAAAAGTTGTACTAAAAGTTTAGCAAGTAGTAACAAATGCTCTATGGTATATATCATTCTGTCCTGTAAGTAAAAATTAGATTGAAAGCTTATGCATTCATTTGTATTTTGGACTCTAATGTTTAATACAAAATATAAGATATTATATGATCCCAAATATACTGGATTTATATTTCAATGTATTAGAACCCTATAAACAGAAAAACCACACACAAACTAAATTCTTTAGCTATTTGGTTAGTTATAATTGGTCAAATTTATAGTGAACACAAATGGTTTCTAGTCTTGTTTCATGGTAGTTCACGTTCTCATTCTTTGCTTCCTCACTATAGTGATGTTGCCCTAAAAAGAAAAACACACAAGATGTCCCATCAAAACTAATGTGAATAAAAGTGTTTTCCATTTTCTCTAAAATATATCTAATATATATTTCATTTGAAATTTGTGCTTTGTATAATCACATGGGTCATTATTAATTGTTCTTTCTCTGCAAAGTCTAATGAAACAAAAATTATATTTGATTAGACTAGAAAGGTGACATCAATTAAAAACTGTTTTCAAATATAATGCTATCTAATATTTATTTGGTACCACTCTGTGCCAAGAACTGTTCATCCGATCCTTATAAATTATTTTGGTGAACACACATTGCCTTTTTTTTTTTTTTTTAAAGATTTATTTATTTGTGCATACAGAACTGGGGTACAGGCCAGAGGCTCAGGGGCGGTGAGAGGCTTCACCGGAGACAGAGTGGGGAGCAGAACAGGCAGATCCACGAAGTACACTGCTGAGGGGAGCAGCGGGCGGGTCAGGAGAGGTCTGCCACGCCATGTGGTCACCTCCGGGGCAGGCGGATATCGAACTCATGCGGAAGCGGCTTTTAGATTCTCAGTGCTGTGCTTTAACCCGCTGCGCCACCAGGGAGGGCCCCACACATTGCCTTTTAATTGAACTGAGACTAAGATTTAGCTACAGAGTATTGGTATAGACACTTAAAAGCTAAAAATAATAAAGTGTTGTAATTACACCCCTTAAATGTAAGTGCAATATATACAATTATTTTTAGTGCTACAAAGCATGTTGTCTGATAGCTCCAATAATTTGCTGAGGCCACTAATTGTAAGAATGGTATTAAAAATTAACTATAAGAAAAAATTGTTGTTTATTCAATGCTATGGACCAGAGATGAAAATGACCAGTAATAGTAGTAGTATTAAAGTATGGTTCTGATAAAGGTGAAATGACATAATGGTGCTCATGTTTCTTAGCTGGATACTTGTTTCATAGATAGGTAAGAGTAAATAGCATTTTATAGTCATGGTATATACTTTACAATTTGTCAAGAGAATATAAATATTTTCATGTAAATGTTTCAATGTCTTGAAAACTTGGAAAGAAATGAGAAATGAAGACCACTTGAAAATTTTATATTTATACTAGAATTCCAGCTAAGGTAGCAAAAACATAAAAGAGTTGTTTACAGGTAATTTGGTCTAAGAGACTAGAAAATTAAACCTCCAGAGACTTTGATACTCACTAAGTTTAAAAAGTAAATCTAACCTTGATCATCATTTAAGTCTTATTTGGGAAACTGACATGATTTTACTGACTTATCAAGTCTTTTCTCATTTTACCATCTTAAGGAAGTTATTAATACCACCAACGCTGGTCTATTCAGAATTAAAACTGGTGTGAACACATTGTAAAGTGCAAACTATGCAGTTAACTGTCATAGAAACCTACTGCAGATAGAAGAAGTTTTACCTGGATCACTGTTCTATTTTCAGAATGTATAGGACTTTATTGTTTCACTAGTTTTAAGTATCTTTCCATCCTTTTCACAAGAAGGCCTTTTCACTTTATGCTGTAAGAAGGAGATGAAGGAGTTGAAGCAACCAATGTGGGATAGAAGTAGTAAAAGCAGAAAGCATGGTTTGAATGAAGAACAAAATACTATAAATTCCATTCATGTGTGTTATCTGAAAAAGGCAATTTTATAAGCTGTAAAAATCAGGAAATGAATATAAAAATATGACTTTGTAATAAGAAAACCCTTTGAACTGGATTTTCTTTATCACTGGTTTGAGTACTTGCCCTTTGAGCTTGCTTTGGAGATCTATAATGCCATATGGAAATATGAATGACTATGCACCTCATGATGATTAAAGCTGACCCTTTTAGAAGGACTGACACTCAGTCGTTTCTTTTCTTTGTATTATTCAGATGTTATCAGTGAAATTACTTTATGATTGATTTATACATTTATTAAATGTTATTTTGGTATTTGACTTGCAATGAGCTGTAATTAAGAAATTACAATAAGAATATATGGTTGATTTTAAAAAAGGCATTTTTCCTTTTCATTTTGACCTTGTATTTTCTGTCCCATAGGTACTTTGTACTTATGATTTTTTTCCCCCTTTATCTCTAACAGTTTGAATTTCTACCTTCTTATCCCTTTGCTTTTAACCTTTCTCACCTCCAAAAAACTATTGTATTTTTCTTCTCTTATTTCTTGTCTTCAGTTTGGTATTACCTGACTAATATCTTATCATTCACTTCTTAATCTGTATATACCCCATCTGGAAATTCAAACATTAGAAATACCAATAATGTTCTTTCTCTCTTTTTTTAAGATTTATTTATTTATGCGTGCCGAATTGGGGTACAGGCCAGAGGTGTAGGGGCTGTGAGAGGGCTAATGAAGTATTAACATTACTATAACCACCACAAAATTATCACTAATATCCCTGAATGTTGTCTTTCTATTCAAATGTATTCTTCACTTAACGGACTGATTATATCTCTGTAGATAATCAAAATGCATAATAACTACAACTTTCAACTTCCTTGTGTTCCCATTTCTTACTATAATTTCTAGAACTGGTAAACTTTTCATAAGACAATATTTGATCTAATTTCCCTGCATGTGCTTCTTCCTGACCACCATACAGGAGCCCTGATCAGTTGACTTAAATCATTCCAATCTCTTTCTATCTTTATGTTCAAGAAAATCAAGAAACCAAAGCAAGTTTTTAAATTTCTGTTTATTTCTTTTAACTGGTAAGTTGTAGACTGTTTTATATATATATATACAAAATTCATGCATGTGCATTGTATACTGAATATGCCATCTTAGTTAACATTTCTATAATAAAACATTGTTTACATCATTTCCATGACTTCACTCACCCATGCATATTTCCAGATTATTATACCACCCAGATAAAATCTGCCTTTTCTTGTACTTAACTATTTGAATTAAGCAGTGACCTTTGTAGCATTTTATCACTGCTTTCTATATATATATATTGAATATCACTTTGATTTTACTTTCCTAGAAACAACCAAAAAATTAAATATCTTTATTTTCACATAATACTCTTGAATATTTGACTTTCTGAATATATTATTCCACTGTGTGTTGATGTGTTCTTTTCAAGAACTAGCTCCCTGCTTTGTATAAAATAGCAATACTGTAATGCTATTTGCTATGAGTTCTACAGCAATACTCTTTTACTATGCTCTTAAAATTTGTTTTAATAATAAGTAGCAGAAGAATATTACTAAAAGGATTATGTTAGTTTGCTAGAAGTGTTATTCTGTTAATATACTTTTAAAGGTATTCTCTTAGTATACCTTTTTACTGTAATTAAGAAAGTTTCATGAAGAAAATATGAAAAACAGTCCACAACTTCCAATTAAAAGGAGCAAACAGAATTTCATGATTACTTGATTTTCCTGGACTTAAATCATTCAATCCAATCCCTTTCTATATTTAAGTCAACTGAGCACGACTCCTGTGTTAATTACTGTTGGGGTAGATGCTAGTCAGTGCAAAAGCAGGACATTGACTGGGCAGGGTGATGTGGGTAAACAAGGACTGAACTCAAAGCATACTCCAAAGACAGAGGCGTGGTGAGTTTATTTGAGGCAATGGTAAGCAGATATTAATTTTTGTCATTTAATTGATTCGAATTTTCATGACAATTATTTCTGGATGTAATAGTGTTTCTCCTTGAAAGCACTATCTGTACAACATTGTAGAAAAGGTCTTAATTTATGTCTAATCCTTTCCTCTGTAAAAAATTTAACAATGGGTATTTAAGAATTTTACTTCAATGAAAATATTAGCAATAGTTGTATTTTCCATGTTACCTTTCCAGTGTTTAGTTATATTAGTTTATTTAATACTGACATCAGTCCTACGAAGAAAATATGTTTTTAACAACAACAACAAAAAAAACTTCTGAATTTTGTTTCATACTTTTCTGACTAATGTCACTATGAAATCATTATTTCAAATGCTTTTATGTTTGGTTTTATAGTTTTTATGCAGGAAATCACTATCAAATATAGCACAACCAAATGGAAATAAAACAATCCCGAAAAATCTGTCCCTGAAAGGAGGTATGCAGAAGATTCTTTTAAATAATTTGGCCTTGAATGCATCCAGTCTTCCTGGTATTTGACAAAGTACAGAAAACATTCATCTTCAGAAATAAGAAAAGCATAAATGTCCCAAGGGCAGATTGGTTATGGAATCCTTTGTAAGTCAGCACCACAAAGTTCTCCTGTAGAGAACACATGTGTCATGAAAGAAGCAAGCTGTTTACATATTCCAAATTCTACAATTTTCTATCTTGTTAACTTAGTAAGCATTAAACATAAAAACACAATTTTTTATAGTTGGGGTGGAAATAGGGAAATGAACATATCTAAATAATATACTTTTGCAGTTTAAATAGATCATAAAATAATCTTCAGACCTGTAATTTTTTTTTCAGATTTATTTATTATAGAACTCATGCGGAAGTGGCTTAAGCTTCTTAGTGCTGTGCTTTAACCCACTGTGCTACCAGGGAGGGTCCAGACCTGTAAATTTCTACTCCCAATTATACACTTATGGAAATCTTTTTTTTTTCTTTTAAAGATTTATTTATTTATTTGTACAGAACTGGGGTACAGGGCAGAGATGCGGAGGGTGAGAGGATTCACCAGGGACAGAGTGGGGAGCAGAACAGGCAGATCGACGAAGTACACTGCTGAGGGAAGCAGTGGGCGGGTCAGGAGAGGTCTGCCATGCCATGTGGATCTCCTCCAGGGCAGGGGATCGAACTCATGTGGAAGTGGCTTAAGCTTCTTTGTGCTGTGCTTTAACCCGCTGTGCTGTGCCACCAGGGAGGGCCTGAAAATCTTTTTATTTAAAGGAGTGATCGTCTTTTTCATTGATAGCAGTAGTCTGTATGCACTGGCAGATTTTTAAAGATGCTAATGATATATGCTGTCCTTTCATATATAGTATTAATCCCATTTTGATAATAACAGTGGCCTCGAGTCTCCTAAATAACTTTGTATCTGAAGATTACATAGTAATTAGCACATCTTTTAAGAATAGAAAAGCATATAATAAAAAAGAATGTTAAGAAAGATTGCAATTTAAAGCTGAATTATCTGATATGATAGCCACTTGCCTGTATTTATATAAATTAATCTTTTAACTAATTATTAAATACAAATAAACAACATTTACTGAATGGAAAAGAGACTTGTGCCTCATTTAAGTTCTCAGGAGTACCTAGTAGATGCTGTATTGAATTGTTCAGATATCACAGATTTCCCTCACTGCTGAAAGTTCTATTAGTGTTCATCTGGAATTATTTCTTTGTTGCTTTCTTTCAGTTATGTTTTTAAAAACGAAAATTATGCTGTTTATAATGATGCATTTTGTCATATCTAGATATTTATATACAGTGTATACTCAAATTAATATATTTTTGTTTGGAATATAATTTTATCAGCATGTTCTCATGCTAGTTTTTTAATTTATAGAGGATATGGCTAAAGCAATATAAAGGTCCTTCCTTTACATAGTTTTTTAAATTTATATATAAAATAATTAGGGTATAGATCAGAGATTTGAGGGGTGAGAGTTATCACCATAGACAGAGTGGGGAGCAGAATGGCAGATTGACAAAGTACACTGCTGAGAAGAGCAGTGGGCGGTTCAGGAGAAGTCTTTCACAGCAGGTGCGTCACATCTGGGCCTGGGGATCAAACTTGCACTGAAGTGGCTGCAACTATTAGGTTCTCTCTTTATTCTCCTGGTATCCTAAAAAAATATGAAAACACTATCCTTGTCTCTCATGTTAAATGACCTTTCCTCATCCATGTAGAATAAATACAGAAGGGAAGGGAATAATTGAAACAGTTACATTGTTGTCCTGCAAGAAAATATTTTGTGATTTTTCTGCTTATCTCTTTGGAATATAGTGTGTCCTGCCTTGTCAAGTTAAATGAGTAGGTGTCAAGAAAAACCATTTGTAAACATTGGTAAAGTTTCCTAAAGGAATCAACCTGTGGTTGTTGAACTATAGAAACTGATTAACTTATGAGTATGTACCTGAGTGGAAATCTGAAAATTCTTGATAAATTTATTTATGTTACAACAGAAATGTAGAATAACAGGCTGAAATTTTTCTTCACTCACATTTTATGTCTTTGTGTCAAATTTGCAATCTCTATCATAAAGCCTTTTTCACTTTATTTGGTAAAATCATTTTTCATATTTTCACATGATTTTAATATTTTTTCACACTTGTTAAATAGTGATCTTAAATGTTTATCCCCATTCTTCCACCTTCTGGTTTGTGAAAATTATTTAGGAATATATAGACATTCAAGAAAAAAAAAATTGTATTCACTTGCCATTTCCCTTAGAAATTTGTCTTACTAGAAACCTCTTTATTTTGATTTATTAGTTGGTTCTTAACTGATTTTATTATTGTTGTTACTGATGTAATTCTTGAATTATTTTGAAAGAATTTCACTTGTAACATTTATAGTTTTAGAATAATTATTTTTGGTTAAATTAATCATCAGTATTTATAACTATTTCAAGGATTATTAATTGTTCCTCCAAACAAAATATGCACATTCACTTTTATAAATTTATTTTTTGTGTGTAGTTATACCCAAATCCTTTATTCAGAGCATAGTTTCAACATAGTTTCACTTAGGATTCTAAGAAGCTTTAGCTGTGGACCTCACTCTTTAATGCAATGTCACCAACAAACAAGTAAATTCTTCCATAGAACAATAATACAATAATCTCTTATATAATTCATATTTAGTTGTGTGTATATTATCTAGCTGTTTAACAGTGTCCTATGTGACTAATGCAATAAAAAATAGCTCATTAGTTTCATTTGTCTAAGAAATTTACTTTTCTACTCAAAAATATTTGAAATACTCTACTCATTAATTTTAAACAATTTAGTTCATGTATTTTTTTTTTAAAGATTTATTTATTTGTGCATACAGAACTGGGGTACAGGCCAGACGCTCAGGGGCGGTGAGAGGCTTCACCAGAGACAGAGTGGGGAACAGAACAGGCAGATCGACGAAATACACTGCTGAGGGGAGCAGTGGGCGGGTCAGGAGAGGTCTGCCACACCATGTGGTCACCTCCGGGGCAGGCGGGAATTGAACTCATGCCGAAGTGGCTTTAGATTCTCAGTGCTGTGCTTTAACCCTCTGCGCCACCAGGGAGGGCCAGTTCATGTATTTTTAATGATCTATTGACATAATTTCATTTGCATATCACACCTACACATATTTGCATACACACATATAATCCACATACAGAATTTAGTAGTCAGATGTGTTATAAACAATGATTATATTTTCAGAAGCTTTTTTTTTTTAGTGTATGTAAGCATCTTTTTTTCTATGTATGTAGCTAGGAAAGCAATGGCTATCTGCTTACATAGACATGTCTACATTTGCAATAGATATTAATAAATTATGCTTGAAATCATAGTACTAATGTATACTTCCATGTATAAAGAATCAATGACTATAGTTCCTCGGATATATAGATCAGGATTGGTAATTTCATACTGCTAAATTTTTGATAATCAAAATAGCATAAATAGAAGCACATTTTTGTTTTGAATTATTCTCTCATTGATTTGCAGAAGATTTACTGCATACAATACTGCATACAATAAAAGTCCTTCACTCATATATGTTGGAAATCTTTATCTGGTGTATGGCAGCTCATCATTACTTATCACACTTTCTTGCCAATGTATACCCCTTTAAAATAAAATTTATATTTCACCAGTTTTAGCTCATAGAAAAATTGAACAGAAAATACAAGAATGTCCCCATATATGTTCCCACTGCTCTCCTCTCAAACACATACAAAACACACACATACACAGCTTTCCTACTATCAGTATTCCATACCACAGTGGTGCATTTATAACAATCAGTGAGCCTGAAACTGAGATAGCATTATCACCCAAAGTGTCAACTTTATAGTCAGGTACACTCTTGGTGTTGCACATTCTAAATCATGTCACAGGTAGTGCAAGTTCCTCATCATGACCAAATAAATCTAACTCCTACCCATCCCTTATATTATTCCTGTCATTCACTTATTCATAAGTTTCTATCAGCATATATAATCAATGCATTATTATAACAAAATATTCTTGTCTATTTGATCAATTAATGATAAAAAAATTAAAGTTTTTGCTCATTTACCTTTTTCGTTCTTCCTTTTTAAATGCCAATCACATTTAGACTTATGCATTGCCTTCACTCTAAAGAATTTTTTAACATTTCTTATAGGAGGTTTTAATGGCAAAATAGCTGAGAAAACAAAAAAAGAATTGTTGTCTTTTGAAGAATAACATAGTAGGGCAGATTGTAGGCTCTTCTTTGTCTTCTTACAAGTGTACACACACACACACACACACACACACCATATTCTTTGGGTGCCTTCTGAGAAATCTGGTACAATTTTCATCTCTGAAACTCTTCCATAGCTAATATGCCAAGTCACCCTACACCTGGATTGTTCAAGTTTGTTCTTTTTCTTTTCATATTTAATATGATGTTCTTCGGT
>NW_004567109.1:48228395-48258352 GCF_000260355.1 Condylura cristata | reverse complement strand
AGAGGAGTAGCAGGCAAGACAGGAGAGGTCTGCTGTGCCATGTAGATCACCCCTGGGGCTGGTGATCAAACTCCTACTGAAAAGGCGGCAGCTCCCTTACAGTGCAGAGCTTTAATCCCTTTTGCCTCTGGGAGGGCCCTACTTTTCCACTTTTTCAAACTTTTTACTCCGTTGTCTAATTTAGTCTTAAAGTTTCTCCTGAAAAGTATCCAAATTCAGTAATACTTTTCATAAAGGCCTTAATTTTCCAGGTGTTTTGATCTCTAGGGCCTCTATTTCTTGTATATGGAATCGTCATCTCTTGTCTTCTATTACCATGTATTTGTTTCATATTATCTGTGGTATACATTTCAGCCCTGGCATATTATTTATAATAGTTATCTTAAATTCATGAGGTGATATTCCAGTACCTCTTGAATAAGTAGATTGACGTCTCATGTTTGCTTTTTGTTGCAAGGAATACATGACATGCTGGGTAAAAGCAACAGTGGTAGTTTACTTTTAATAATGTGCTAATAAGTTATAATAAAGGAGAAATATTCAGTAGTGCTATGATTAAGGCCAGTCATTGGTAAGGCCTTGTCTCTGTTCTGAATTTCACAAGTTCTTCTAGCTTTTCTTCTCACTCCCTTACATGGTACAGTTGCCTAGAGAAGGCTGGAGTCGGCAATTGCCTTCCCATTTAAACTCCGTTAAAACCTCAGTAGCTTAGGCTCTGACAAAATAATAATCGTTCTTTTGGGATGTAGGTCTTGTGAATTAGAACAAAATGGTTTTGTATGATTCAAAATTGCTAATTTTCCATGCCCTTAATAGAAGCAGAGGGGTTTGTTCTGATCTTCACTGTGAAAACCTGATAAAGCATTTTGAAGTAAAACTCAAAAGTTTTGCCTGTCCCTCTTATGCACTGATGATTTAATATTCCAGCCATTTTTTTTATTACAAAGTTTATTTTTACATCATTTTGCACATTTTTTTTTTCCATCTCGATTGTAATCCCCGCAGGTTTCCCATCACCAAATCACCCCTGTGCCACCACTCCAGCCATTTTTATCTCATGCTTTTCTACATAGATACTCCAACAATTCATTAATCACAGTGAATATTGTCCTATCCGGGTACTAGTTCCCATGGAGATTCTCCTTACTGGTTTGTTTCTGTAGTTGCAAATTGTGATTCTCTCTCTTGGCCTTTCTTTCAATATTGGGTGCAGTAGTTAATCCTGTTATTTTCTTTCTCTGAAAGACCTAACACGAATTGTCTATTTTTCAGATTCTTCATTATTTTATTGTTAGAACAGAAGGCTGACTTCCCCAGTCTTACAGTAAATACCAGAATCATAGAAGTCTATTAGTTGGCTTTTAAGTGTCTTAAATAACTGGTGATTAAATAACTGTGTCTTAAAAGGTCTTAAATAATTGTGCTCTGTTAATAAATTTATGTTATTTATTGTATATATTTACCTTTTTTTTCTGTTTATGATTTTGATGACTGTGCTAATAAAACAAATGACCTATAACTTTCCTGTATTAACCTTACCATGCCTTGATACCAAGGTTACAAATAAGTTTTTAACTTCACTGTAAAAATATTAGAATTTAGAAGACATAAACTCTTATGTGTTTACTTTGGTGTTATTTTAATAAACATTCTAATGCTGCATATATTTTCATCCTTAGCATACACTATTATTATCCTATATGATATATAGGTGACAGTGATTGATAAATACTATATATTTATCTTTCCAGTTGCTCTTTTCCTTCCTCTAGCTTCATTTCTTATTAAAATAAGTTATTTAAATTTTTTCAGTGCAGGTTTTCAGAAAATTCTAATGCCCCTGTTTAATTGTAAATCTCTATTAAAATTTTAATTTTGAGTAATATGATTTCTGTGCATCTCTAATTTTGAATGATTCTGCTATGCCATTGTTAGGTGGATTATTTTCGTTCTATCTTACTTGAACTTTACAGTTACTTTAAACTCTGGATTATTGTCTTTGTCAGTTCTAAAATAAAATTAGGTGCTTCCCTAGTGGTGCAGGGGTTAAGTGTTATCATTATCAAGCTATTGCCAGACACTAGAAACTGGATCCAGCCACCAGGAGCTGGATCCTGGCCAGGAAGATGACCCACATGGCACAGCAGATATTTCCTGTCTTGCCAACTGTTCTCCTGAGTAGTTTTTTGCACTCTGCCTGTTCTCTCCATTCTGTCTCTGGTGAATCCTCTCGATCCCCACAACTCTGGCTTATACCCCAGTTCTTGTATTCATAAATAAATAACATAAGTCATTAAAAGAATAAAAGTAAATTAGCCAACCTTTCTTCAAGTAGTTTACCCTCTCTTAGGGTATGACATCAATTGTATACATGCGTAGGCTCTATTTACTATATGACACATAATGGTAATGGTCCAGTTTAAGATTTCCATTCTCATTTTTCTCCTGTTATTTAGTAAATATATGTCTGTCTGTCTCTCTCCCTGCTATTGATACCATTGTCAGTAGTTTCTAAAGTGCTTTTTAAATTGTCTGTTGAATTTTTATATTCCTTAATAGCATTTTCATTTATAAAAGCTACTACGCTTTTATTTATATTAATTCAGTATTTTCTCATAAAAATTCAGTTATTCAGCTATGTTCCATCATTTCCTTCTCTTTCAAAATAGACTATAGTTATTTAACAACTTGCGAAGTAACTAAAAAAATGTAGATTTTTGGTTTCTTTTGCTATATTGTATTATTTTTTTCTTGGTAGATTTTAGTTATATATTCCTGACTTAGAAATGTTTAATAATGTTTAATTGATTTCAAAAGTTAGCAAATTATAAAAGTTCCTTATAATACTTCCCCAGAGATGATTTCTTCTGTTGTTATCTATGCAGAAAAAGACATGGCTGATTACCTAATACCTTCAAGAATTGCCCTGTTTTAAGTTTGTTTGTAGCCCTTGGACTTTTTAATCTACCTTTTTTGTTCCTTGACCTTTATTATTTTCACCTGATGTTTAATGTTTTCTTTGCACACCTTTCCATTAGTGACCCATAATTCTAATGTTTTTAGACCAAGCAGTATAGTCTAGAACCATTTTTGCTTGAGTTAATTCTCCTACCTCTTGTGCTTTTATAGTTTTCCAATGTCATTAGTTTAAATAGGTTATTGTATACATTTTTCCAAATAAAAAATTGATTTGATCCCTCAACAGTGATCTTTATATGCAAAGTTTAGATTTTTCCTTTCCTAATTTGCCTAGTGGCATTGCCCCAGGATAATAGTATCTGCAAAATTTACTCACTTGAATTTCTTCCTTCTTAAGAGGCTGAGTCCTCAAGCTCTTGTTGCATTTCCACTGATTTCAATAAAATTTCTTTGTGCAGCATTACTTATCTAACATATTCTTTCCATTTTTACATCTATCTAGTGATTCAAAATATTTTTAATCTTAGCATAAACACAGCCTTGTTTAACTCACCATTCTTCCCTACTTTGTTGATTTCATGTTGTTTCTGGAATTATGCAACTGCATTTATGGATAGGGCCCTACTTTCTTTTTTCTTACATTCTGTCATTTTTTGGGGTTTTGTTTTTAATGGTTATTTTTACCTCATTAAATGAGTTGGAAAGTAGTTTCTTTTTTCATGAATAATTTGAAAAAAAAAAGGAACATTTTGTTTTCAAATGTTAACTACTACTTTTAAAGTCATGTAAGCTTCCTGTTTTACTGTAGGAATATTACTAATTAGTTGCCATTTATACAGATTTGCTCTTTCTTTAAACCACTTTGTTGAATCATGTTTTGTTTTGATTAGTTAATTTCACTGTAGCTTTCAGTATTTTACTGCTTGCTGCTTGTGTTTATGGTATACTTACTTTAAAATGCAGAAATAACTAAATAATACCATTATTGTAGGAATGAAACAGAAGATTAGCTAAGTATATCCAGCTAAAGAAAAACAAAGTTAAAATCTAAGTTAACCTTCTCTTAATTCTTAAAGCCTTATTACAACAACAAATGATTTCATTTTTTCAATAAAGCTTTTCTACCACATCATATTTTCTTTCCTAATTTAGACTCATTCATAATGCTACTCTAATGGTCAGAGAGGTAAAGAGAGACTTACCTTGCAGTTGCATTTCAATGTGATTCTTTAGGATAGAGGCACTGAGAATATTTACTTGAAGAAAAATCAGTTAGGTTAAATGCCTGTTGACTTCCAGCTTGACTGTGACCATCAAAGAAAAAGAATTCAAAATATCACACTATGGGATAGTTTGTTCTGAGAATTTCAGATATCAGTGTGAAGTGGAATAAATCAGAATGGCAATTGTGTTGTAAACCTGATATTGTATAATATTTACTTTAGAGGTCAACTTATAACATCAAAATAGTCCCTCCTCCCCCCTTTTTCTATTCCAAATACCTTCTTTTATATCTAGAGTACCACTATCTTCTGAGATTCAAGAAGCATAAAATAATGGCAAAGTGGTTGAAAAATAAACATTTCCTAGGTGTAGACCAATCCTAAAATAAGAAAGAAACTGAATGAAAATAAGTTGATAAGTGTAGTTTTTCATGTAAAATAGATTAGATAGCATAATAGCTTATTCCCATCCTACTCTTATAATGATTTATTATTACTCTTAGACATGAAAAAATAATTTGCCGTGAAAGTATGACAACAATAAATTATTTATAGCAATCAGTCATTGTACCAAGGCAATATTATGAATCTCTGAACTGAAAAAAATATATAAATATAATATCTCACCAAATGAATTTCACTCAAAATGTGTGTGTGTGTGTAAAACTCTAATCTAACTTCACACAGAAAGTTGTGACAATAAGTCATTATCTACTAGTGCCCTTAGCATATTCATCATAGTTATTTCAGGTTCCAATGTCCCTGACATGTCTGTCTCTAATGTTTGCACTATGTCTTCAATTGTGTGTTTTGCCTCTTGGTATGTCTTGTAATTTTTTCACAGCTGGGTGTGATGTGCCGTGTAAAAGAAAAGTTGTAAATCAGCCTTCAATAAGGTGGCTGGGACTGCAGGCCAAGGTTTCTAAACACCTAAGATGAGGTTTCATTTTTTTAATGAGCATAAATGCCTTTATACTATACACTTCACAAATGTTCCTTAGTTATTTCTCACCACTGAGGTGGAGCGGGATGTGTAGCATGTGCTGGAATAGGATATATCCCTTTTCCCTAGGTCAATTAGGCTCTGAGAATACCCTACCTAGTGAAGCTGTGGGTAACAGACTTCCCTTGAGGACATATATTGTTAGGAAGAACATAGTGCTTTGGCATATTTTTAAATTATTACTTCTGCCTTTCCCTTGCCAGAAATAGGAATATTTTTGCCTCTCATCTTTACTGTAAGAACTCAGTTGAGCTCAGTAGGTAAATCTCACAGTATTGCAGAATCCCCATTTTTGAAATGCTAACATTCATTATCTTCCACAAGGAGCCTCAATGAATTCATCATTGCAATTCATGGTTTTTTTTTTTTTTTTTTTTTTGTCCTGATACTGAAGTTTCAGAAAAATGTCTGCTTCCTGTGTTTGTCTCTCTTTCTTCAAACTTAGAGGCAGTGGTGTTTCTTGTATTCTCACTTTTCTTATAGATCTAAGAACTGCTTCTCAGTCTGTGAGGCTTTTTAATTATTAGGGCTCAGTGTCCACGTTCAAGTGTCACATATGGGACAAAAACAGACTGAAAATGGGAACTCATTAGGGGAAAATTTAACAGCATTTTGGATATAGATTAGTGAATAATAAATTTTGAGCAAATTTGTGTCTTGTGCCTGAAATTCAAAGAAAAATCACTATGATTGATCTGTGAAGTGCAATTAGAAATACCTTAGTTTTCTTTTTACTCAATCAAAAGATTGATATACTTGACTCTAGAGTAAATCAAGAATTTTAGACAGATAAATAGTATGGATGCAACAAACATTCAAATGATAAGAACAAATAACAAGTTAGTTTAATGGCTTCTGTTTATAACCAATTATTTCTCTGTGAATGTCATCAAATTTTTGCACCTCTGTAGATTGTGAAATTAGCATACAGATGTGAGATATCATTTTCAGATTTTCATTCCTTAAAACTGAATTCAAAAGGAAAATATTTGATTTTTTTTAAGATTAAAGATTTATTTATTTGTGCATACAGAACTGGGGTACAGGCCAGAGGCTCAGGGTCCGCGAGAGGCTTCACCAGTGACAGAGTGGGGAACAGAACAGGCAGATCCACGAAGTACACTGCTGAGGGGAGCAGCGGGTGGGTCAGGAGAGGTCTGCTACGCCATGTGGTCACCTCCGGGGCAGGCAGGAATCGAACTCATGTGCAAGTGGTTTTAGATTCTTAGTGCTGTGCTTTAAGATGCTGCGCCACCAGGGAGAGCCGAAAATTAATTTTAATCTAAAATAATTTCCTCTGAATTCTATATAATATATAGAGATTATGTTAAAAAAAAACAGAATTTGCTGATTTTTTTTTTGAGGGGGGAGGCGAAGTGTTAGTTTAGTTCAGTGACATTACCTAGTGTAAAGAATATACTCTTTACCTACTATAAAGAGTACAAAGAGTAAATAAATATTAAATTTAAAATATATTTGCAAGACTCCAGTCATTTTGTTCTTATTTCCCATGATGTACTACATATCTTGAGAGAAGGAAAATTTCACATTTACTCTTTAATTCTCACTATAAGATAATCCTCCCCTCCTGAGACAGTTATGAAGGTTATTTAGTCATATACAGAAAAAGAATGAGTAGTTCACTTAATTAGTTGTTGCATAGAATAACCTAAAGAGCTTCATCTGACCTGAAAGTCATATTTAAAAACTGATTCATTCATAAGTACTTCAATTTCCAAAGAACAATAGAGGACCATTTAATGGCTACTATAGCAGTATTTCAAAATTAACTCTAGGTTGCATAATTCAAAGTGGTACTTTTCCACCTACTTTTAATGATAAAAATATCTTATTTTAAAGCCATTTAAATAGATATTAAAACTACTTCATATTTGGATTCTAAGGGGAAAATCATAATGTCTGTTTACTTGTTTAGCTTTAAATTCAAAATGGGCAATGTGGAGGATTTGAGAATGTCAGAAAATAATTTCTAGGATAAACATGATAAAATATATTTCACAGATATAAGACCAATAGAAATAACAGCAACTTTCAAATCAGAAACAAATATTCTTTAAACATTATATGCATTATTATAAGTTATACTGTTCAATCATTGAAAATATATTAAGTAACTACTATGTGTTAAACAATTCTTTAAACTTGGGTTATGAAAGGGAAAAAATGAAAAAAAATACCCTTTTCATGCTTAAATTATAGCAGAAAGATACAAATAAAGCATAAAAAGTAAATCTTATAGTATGCAATGTGATAATAAAGAATAGAGAAAGAGAACAGGATGAAGATAAAGGTAAAATGAAAGAAAGTTGAAATTTTAAGTAATTTATAAATAGGACCTTATATTAAGTGAGCCTCATGAAAATATACTATTTGAACAAGGATTTAAAGGTGATAAAGCTAGTAAGTTCAGACACAAGACCTAAATGCCTAAATGAGGATTCATATTGCAGTAATCAAAGAATAGCAAGGAGACCATGTGTACCTGGGTTGGAGAGAATACAGAGGGAATGACAGGTGAGATATTCAGAAAGATAACAGGGGCAAGATCAAGTGGACTTTGTGGGCCATTGTAAGCTTTCTGTACTCTGATCATACAGAGAGCTAGTGGAACATTTCCAGCTCAGGTCAGAAATAATCTGACAAGCCTTAAAAGAACTATTCTGGCAGTTGTGTTGAGAGTGTAGGATAGACAGACGAGGCTGGAGGTTGGACAACTATTAGTGGAAGCTGTGGAGTTTTGGAGTCTGCTCACTAGGGAATTAAATTCATGTTGATTGCTTGAAAGGGAATAATGAGCAAATGCCACAAATAATGTCCTTAGATAAAATACTTTTATCATTTAAAGTAGCTGAAAGTGCTTATTTTCTCCCCTTTGATTTTTTTTAGATTAGAGTTAGTTTGGGAATACTGCTGTAGTAGTTATAAAACTCTGTTTTCCTTTGCTCTTTGGATGAATATACTTAATGAATGAATCAGTTTTAAATACTTTTCGGTCAGATGAAATTGTCTAGGTTATTTCTACATAAACTAATTAATGTGCATACTTCCTTTTAAGTAGGTGTTCAGTCTTACTAAGCCAGTTGTGTTGTTATTCTTTCTGATTTTTTGATATTGATTTTGAAAATGACACCAAACTACAGTGGGGCAAAATAGTCCAGTGTCAAAGTAGATCCACTCTATAGCTAATGATAGCTAAATAGATCCATTTTGTAAAATAGTACCTTAATTAGACACACGGAAAGAGATGAATGTGGGTTTTAGTGAATGTTGTCATATTCGGACATGATAATTACAAGTACTGTAGCCACCTTGCTTTGTTGTGCATACATATCACAAGAAATATGCTTCCAAACTCATATTAAATTGAAGGCATGGAAAGAACATGGATCCCTATGTCTGTGAGCCACTAAATTACCAAGCAAGAAAATTTCCTTAATATTTCTTTATTATGTGAAATTATCAATTTGGGTTGACATCCTATTATTTGCTATTGAGAGTATACTTCACTGATAGAAAAATTCAAGTTTCAGTATATGTTTCTGCCACTTTTTTCTGTTTAAATTAAGTACATTATTTAGACCAAAACTGCCATTATCATTGTAGTCCTCTCTTTTATTCCTGAGTTTAATCTGGTATCTGGAACTTGCTATCAATTCTAGAAAATCACAAATATTTTAACAAGGAAATTAATACTGTAATATGTTATATAACATTTACAATGATAACATGGTACCAGCTGTTGTCCATTTGTTGTCAGTTCTCCAGGAAGATAACATCTAAATCTCTAAAGTTCACTTTTATACAACTTTTAACTTTGTAATATAGTGACTCCTATCATTCTTCAGTGGCCATCAAGATTCAGATTTAACTGATACGTACAAAGGGAATATTGTATGTTATTTTGACTTACCATGTTGGTTTTACTCTGATTTTAAAGATTTCAAAATTGAGACTCAATGGGATAAACTTATCTATATTTATTATTGACACTTATGTCACGTACATTAATTCAATATGAAAGTGCACCTACCATGTACTAATAGATATTTACATCACTGTAAAATATTTCTGGTATACTCATTTACAGTAGAGATGCATGCTGTATACATGCTCACTGCTTTACAAAGTTTTATACCATGTGTACATTAGGAAATGTACATTATTTAAATTATGAGTATAGATAGAGTCTTGTTGGTATATTCATATTGATTTTTATCAACTTACTGTAAAAATAGTCAGCTCATTCTCAAATTGTGTGCTTCGGTTCTAATTTTAAATATGTAGGACAAATCCTAAAAAATAACTGTCAAAATGAGAACCCCAGAAAAAAGAATAAACCCTAGTGTATATATTAAATTATTATAATGTTATGAAACAAGTTTTTCTGGAAAGAAATGGAATATAACTTGTAAAAAAAAGAAAAAAAACAAATAGCAACTTTTAGCATATCTTCACCATTTTGTCAATTTTAATTCACTGTTGAAGCTATTGCTATGGTATTTATACTTTATAATAGATAATTTCCTAGAAATAGTGGTTTTATACTTCTATAAATAAATGGTGGTGAAATTTTGTGAACTACTTCTCACTACCAAATAAATAAATAGATCAATAAATAAAAATATAGAAGTAGTAGTGTAGTAACATCTGTAAGCTTGCCACAGAAGTAGTTTTTAGATTTTTATTGGAAATTTAGAATTATGTCATTAGATAATTCAGGCTTCTACATTCCTGTTCATTCTGTAATTTCTCAACTTCAGATGACCTGTATATATATATATATTGTTAAGAGATCATTTATAGATTCAACACAATGCCAGTGGACATTGTAGAAAGTTTTTTTTGAGTAGACATAAACAAATCAATACCACATTTCATATGAAAATGAAAAATACCTAAATAAACAACTGAAAGAGAACAAAAAATTTACAAATGTATAGTAATCAAAACAACATGATATTGAAGTAAAGATAAAAAAAAAAGGTTTTTTTAGATCAGAATGAAGTCCAGAAATTACACCCCCACATAAATGGACAAATTATATTTTTTACAAGGAAGCAATGCCATTGAGCTTTTTTTATTATTACAAAGTTTATTTTTACATCATTTTGCACATTTTTTTTTCCATCTCGATTGTAATCCCCGCGGGTTTCCCATCACCAAATCACCCCTGTGCCACCACCATAGTCCCGTGCATTTCCCTCCCTTGGATGACCTGTATATTTTAATGCGCCTCTCAATTTATTATATTTTCCTATTATTGTGGAAAACAGATTTCCTGAAATATGATGTATAATTTTTGAATTACATTTATCTAGAATTAAGACCTACATCTGAACCCCTGAAGTTGTCAAAGGATATAAATTCAATACCGGGGAAATGATAGGAAGATAGAAATATGAAGAATCTCTATTAAGATTTAAGTTATCTTTTTCTCTTAGTCCTTGGATTTATTTGCCTAATTGTTCCCAAGATGGTAGAGTTTAAAAATTCACTTTGACTAATCAGTGCTTTCTGGGGATCAAGATGTTCTGACCTTTCAAACTCTCTCAAGACTCCATGCTGATTACTGAAACACAGCCATTTCCTCAATCCTCTACAGAGGAGACCAAAATGACCAGAATCCCAAATGAAAGTTGTGAAACAAAGAAAACAATAAACTATTTAATAAACTTTGAATACACTCAGAAACATTCACTACTAGTATTGAGAAAGCAGACATACCTCGATATATTGTCAACAGATTTTAAGATTTACAAGTGTATGGACCATGGTTGTTTATATTTTAATGTGCCGATGATGTAGTTATGGGATACTTTTTTGACAGAAAACATTCAATCCTCAATGTGTATTTGTGATATAACTACTCCTTGCTGAATATTGTGCATAATTTGTTACATAGAAGTTTACAGCAGGACATATACCTTAAAAGAGGCTGATGACGTGAAGACAATACATAGAGAGAGAATTAACTTCAAAAGTTTGAAAACATCAACAATTCAACATAACTTTGTCCTCTTCATTTTGAAAAATATGTATGGATTCATAACTGAAAATTTAATGTAGTATGTGATTTAAAAATTACTTTAAAAATACAGTTATGCACACATAAATGTCTAAGATGCCTCTTTTAAATATTGGTGATGAAAATACCATAGTACTTGTAATTTTTTTTCTTGATTTTTAAAGGCTAGTATGTGCTGGAGAATATTTTGACACAATGAATAAACTGACCTATTAGGATTATTTTGGCTCTGATAGAATGTGAGTTGAAGAACACGAAAACAAATCTTGAATGAGTTTCTGATCATATTTAAAGCAATAAGAATGATTTGACTAGGTTTTAGCATTAATTATATTAGTAACACTATTTGAATAAATGGTATATGTGCTGGTGATTTTTATAGTTTTTATGGAAACATTTATATTTATTAAAATTTATTGGTAAATTTCCCTGGCCAATAGTTCCCTTAATTTAACTTTCAAAACAACACATTTGCGGCCCTCCCTGGTGGCGCAGCGGGTTAAAGCACAGCACTGAAAATCAAAAGCCGCTTCAGCATGAGTTCGATTCCCGCCTGCCCCGGAGGTGACCACATGGCGTGGCAGACCTCTCCTGACCCGCCTGCTGCTCCCCTCAGCAGTGTACTTCGTCGATCTGCCTGTTCTGCTCCCCGCTCTGTCTCTGGTGAAGCCTCTCGCCGCCCCCGAGCCTCTGGCCTGTATCCCAATTCTGTATGCACAAATAAATCTTTAAAAAAAAAAAAAAAAAAAAAAAAACAATACATTTGCCTGTTTGCTCATATTTAGAAAAGGCAGAAAATAGTTTCAGAATTTCCAACCCAAATCACTGGAAAAAGTTTTGTGTTGCAGTATAAGACAGATAGCTGATTTCATTCTTTTGCACAGCTGTCTAGTTTTTATAACATCATTTGTTGAACATACTTTCCCTTTTAAAAATGTATCAGTAATGCACAAAGTAATTTTAAATTCTTTATTATTCGAGAATTGTATCTTTAGTATTCTCATTTTTATCATTGTATAATTTACCAAATAATCAAATATAATATACATGTATTTAATTTTCAATCTAGTATCCCATAGGTGCTGAAAGAAATAATTACATTTTAAGATCAAATCAGGCAACAAAAATGTATTGAGTATATTTAGCATACAATGACTAAATTTATAGTATTGATTTTTAAGTCTCTATTTAAATATGTAATTTGCAACCTATTTGCTAGTTTGCATTGATAATATGAATTGTTGCAGAAAATTCAGTCATTATCCTATTTTAACAGTTTTTATGACTTATCTTATTCATGTTTATAAGATTTAGAAGGCTTCATTATTCAGTGCATATATCCATAGACTTGACATTAAGTGAGTCAATACATTCATGAGATAATACCCAAAAAGTTATCACAACTGCACCTACATGTTTGCAATAGAAAACCGACATTACTGGACATATTGATTTCTGAATAATTATTTAAATAAATGCTGTCCTTCAAACTCTGGTGTGCATGCCCTCCATACCCAAGGAGATGAGTATTTACAGTCTTATGCGAGTGTAATTCTTAGGCCGAGGCTTGATTCCTCTAGGCAAAGTTTTGTGTTTCCTCCTCTGTGCACTTTAATCACCTTGCTCATAGCTCTTTCAAAACACTGTTGGCAATTTTCTTTTTTGGCTTTTATGTTTGAATTTTCCACTGGACACTGTCCCTCCCTGGAGGTCAGGTCCTGTCTCTTCATTTGTGTAGCCTCAGTACCTGGCATGAGGCCTCACTGAAAATGAATAAATGTTGAATGAATGACTGACCGCTGAGAAGGCACATACAGAATTTCCTCTAATTAACAACAGCTTATGTTGAAAGCTCATTCATGTGCCTGAACTTAAAGTAAAATGCTATAAAAGCTCAGTGAGAAAATAGAGCTATGATGGCATTGGTCTCATTCTTTTTCCTTATTTTAAATTCTATTCCTTGCATATGGGTGCTTCTACTTTTTCCTTATTATTATACTTCCTACAAAAATAAAATTTAAATCAAAACAAATAAAAACTTGTCAAACTAAAAAAATATGCTTGTTAATTAATTTTTTAATGTAATAAGCTTATATGATTGGCCCAGAGGCTAAGCTTTTCTATGCCTATATAAAGTTCTAAGGTTTAAAATATATAATAACCAAAGAAGATCCTGTATCATCTGAAAACATGTTGGAAAAAGGCAGTGTTCTTTTTATTCTAATTAGTCACCATAGATGTTGGCAGTGATATATTTACTGGTAGGTCTTTTACATTGTTAATGCCTTATGGAACTATGAGGGAAAAAAATACCTATGAAAAATGACTCTAAAACATAGAAGGTAAAATCAAATTTAATTTTAAGTTATTTTTTCACTCATCAAAACAGCAGATATTTCCTAAAACAGATATGTTGGGTGGCATATAGTTTACAGTAATGCTAGAGCAATAAGCCACAAGGTGTTGTTATTACTCAAATTTTGCAAACTTGATCATATTATCACCACTGTTGATTAAACTTGTTGCACTTTACCACAACAGGCACACCTGCTAGCAAAGCTGTTGAACTCTTTAAGTTTCCCTATTACTCAATTCAACCAACAAGCTATCTTAAACGGCCTCCTAATGTTGGTGTAACATCAGTAGCTTTTTTTTTTTCCTGTCCACCCTCGGGGGCATATGGTAGAGAGCTATTCATCAATTATCAACATTATTTTCTTAATTTATTCTTGAAAAAGACAGGTTTTAAGCAAGGAGATTTAGCAGGAAAATATTGAACTGTTATTTAGTATAAATATATCATGATATATTTCATTCACCTTTGAATATATATACACGAATCAGTAATGTGTAAGGAATTATAAAGCTCAGGCATTCCTCTATACAATGATGTAAGGTAATGATTCCCTAGCTTTGAAATCATATGAGATTGCTAGAATTACTAACTACTCAGTTGCATTTTTGCTTTTATTACATGTTTAAATATTATGATCACTGGACCAAAGAATATTACTACTGATAGGGTTGATAGCCATTACTCTTTTTGTCACTTTAAAGTCTGCTGTACAGCTTCCCATGTTAGCTAGGTGTGCACTCTAAAGTTAAAATGCAGCATTTGTGTACTGAACAATTCTAAAATGCAAACTACATTCCTTAATATTAATGTGTTTTAAGTAACATCAATTATCTGTGTCTATGATTCATATTGCCAAACTGTTCCCTTTCCCCCGAATGATGTGCTGTCACTGCCTATTCATTTTGAATGTTGTATTCATAAGGGTTTTGTGACTAGACATCACCGTAAATCAATGTTATTGGACTATATTTTCAAACAAAACATTTACAGAGATAGTCATCCCACATTCCTTACTCAGAGTGCAACACTTGTATGAAGGTCAAATAAAGTCGACATCAACTTATGGATTAGTTTATTGAAAGAGCAAATGAAACCAACAAATTTTGGAATACCTTAATAAGAGGTTTAATGTATTCATGTTTCACTCCAGAATTCCTAATAGACTTAAGAGCTCTGCTAAAACTGTAAAACCATTAACATTAGGGGGAAATATTAGTAATTGAGGTTGTCTTTCAGATGAAGCACAGGAAATATTCATACAATGTCGGTTTATATTATGACTTTAGAAAGTATGTGGTAATATTACCAATGTCACAATTTACTTCAAAATAAATGTCACTCATTTATGATCACTTAGTGCTTACTAAAAATGTATTCATGATTGATACACAGAAATAGAATGCATCTCAGCAGAACAAACTGTCCTGATACTCTTTGATTTTTTTTTTTCTTTTTTGACCAGAGTCCCTTAGGTTGAAATGAACAGTATTCCAAATTCTTTTTGAAATAATTTGATATGATAGAGATCTGGTTTATGGCTACCAAATACTCTCATGTAACATTCTTTAAGTATTTTTTCTGTTTTCATTCTCTATTTATATTCATATAAAATCATATAAAATTTATATGGAGATCAGATACTATGCAAAGAATCTGCTCAAATCCATAACTTGCCATGTTACAATTAACCATCCACTTATAAGTAAACAGGAAAAGGAAATTTACATCTCTTGAGCAGCATGAGTTATTCTTGAGTAAGGAATATTGAATATGTATTCTTTTGCCTAGTTTGGGCTTTATCTACATGAACTTAGAAAGTTAATTTTTTGTTAAAAATGTGTAAATTAAAAATTACTTTCCTAAGCAACTAGTTATTTTTTGATTTCTATTCTTATGTCTTTATAATGGTAACAAACTCTCAAGATTTCAGAAAAAGGATTTTTAAAGTTACAGTGTAACAAAATAAATAATAGGGATGAAAAATTACATTACTAATATACAGACAGTTTACCTTATAAAACACACAATTTGCACAACTTAATAAATGTACAGTAATTTGGCAGGTAAAATAAATTAATTGTATAGAGAAATTGCAATGTGCTACAGGTAGGCTAATTTATCTTAAACCTAAGGCCATATTTTTCACCATGATGACATCCATCCATTTGATATTCTGGTAGAGTACTTAGAACAAGCAATACTGCACTCATTCATCATCTAGCACCATAATCTTACATCCCAATTATGCTTCCAGGGGGGCTTAGTCAAAAGTGACAGTGACACAGGCATCAGAACTTTAATTAAAGAGCAATAGATGTGAGAACTCTGGTATAGCTCATATTTTTTTTTAAAGATTTATTTGTACATACAGAACTGGGGTACAGGCCAGAGGCTCAGGGATGGCCAGAGGCTCAGGGATGGTGAGAGGCTTCACCAGAGACAGAGTGGGGAGCAGAACAGGCAGATCGACGAAGCATACTGCTGAGGGGAGCAGCGGGCGGGTCAGGAGAGGTATGCCACGCCATGTGGTCACCTCCGGGGCAGGCGGGGATCGAACTCATGTGGAAGTGGCTTTAGCTTCTCAGTGCTGTACTTTAACCCGCTGCGCCACCAGGGAGAGCCCTAGCTCATATTTTAAGGTAAATCAGGTGAAAGGATGCTTTTAAGTAATACTGACTGACCATAAATTGTTCTAGATTCTATGTTGTTGGCTTATTCTGAACAGTGATACTTTGGATATTCTCTGAAGGGGTATGGCGGGGCTGGGGCTGGGGTGGACTAAAGCCAGTAACAAAAAATACATGATTTCATCCTTCTGTGAACAATAAATCAATTAAAGAGAGAAGACAGACTGCCTACCTGCAGGTTTCTTGTAACTGTGTTGCATCCCTTTTACTTTATCAATTTACAGTTATCATAAGGAAGCCATTCTTACAGTATATATCAGTTCATTACTATGCAGCACAACCACCTCTGGAAGGTAATGCTCACTTCACAGAGGAAGAAAGCAAAGAATAAAGAGACCTGCTCTCTTGCCTAGGGTTACATTATAAGTTAGTGGCAAAATGTGTATTAAAATTCATGTCTCCAGAGCCCCAGTGTTTTAATTAGCTTAATAATCCATGCTAACTTTCATGATTGTTAGGGCTTAGGTTTTGGTATTCTTTAACACTATTCTCAACACCTATGAAAAATGGCTGCCCTTCATAAGGTTAATGCAAACTATGAGTTACACCAATTATGCAAACCCTAATCTTTGTAACTTATCTACCCCGAGGGTGCTTAGTGCTATGTGAGCATGTATTTTATTTCTTATTCAAAAGAGCTTACACTTACTTCTATGAGCACTATCCTTTTACACTATTAACAACAAAAACAAAACCATTAATTGAATGTTACCACATTTAAACTTATAATGAAGATATAATTATCCCAAATGTATTAATAAAGAAATTAATGTTCAGTGACTTGTCCACAACTGCATTGCTAATAAGAATTAGAATGGGAATTAAATTCTGAGACTTATTCCAACTATCACAGCAGATAATTTTTGCGTAAATTTGATTGTTAACAGAAATGATGTGATAATACATAATCAATAAATAAAGGTGATAGTGTATATGCTTTATTAACATTATTAATACAAACACTTGAGATCCACTTTCACTTAGTTCTGATTTATATTGTACACTTTATTCCTTCCTTCATTGATTAATTTAGTCATCTGACAAATATTGAGCTGACTTCTAGAGTACTAAGTCAAGGGGAACATTTTAGTTTGTGGTATTATTTTGGTTTTGTTTTGAGTGACCAATACATTAATGTGAACTGATTCTAAAGAGAATGGTGATAAAAGAATATCTCAAAGGATGTATTATATATAAACCCGGTGTTAAGTAGATGGAACTATCATGAAAGTTAGAGAAAAAAAATATTCTAGCATGGAGAAACAGAAGATCTTCATTCTCACTGTTTTAGAAATATATAGAGGAGATAAGAAACAAAGGAAACAACTAAATGATATGATATTTTGCATCTTTGTACAATATAAAGTATTAAGGAAAACCGGACAAAGGTGATAGAGAGAAATCACACTTTTAGATAGTATATTACAGAATAATTCACTGAGAAGGGGCTTTGAATAAGACCTGAAAACAATGAAGCAGATAACTGTTTCTCTAGGAGAAGTTTGTCCCAGACACAGTGAACAGCAGATCCAAAAGACTAAGATAGGGGTATACTTGGTGTGATAAAGAACCATTAAAGGATTTTCAGTATTAAAAACCATTAAACCATTAAAGGTGTGTCAGTATCTGAGTAGTATTTAGAAAGATAACTTTCATAGGATTTAGAAAATGAAAAGTAAGCTCAGGAATTAAATAGTGTTACAATAGTTTGGTAGAATTCAAGCTAAGGAATGATTGTACAAGGATTGTGGTATTGTAAATTAATGTTATATTTTGTACATTTAACCATGGGAAATAATTTATGATTTGTTACAATGATTTAAAGATAAAAATTTATTACTACTAAGTTTTCCCTGATAGTTGGGATGCTTTTTCTAAATATGTGACCTTGAGGGAGAGAAAAATTGCCATTTATCTTATTAAATCTTGAGATGTCTATAAAATTTTAAAATGAAATTTCCAGTAGGCAGCATAAATCTGCATACACGCACATTTATGTATATATATATAATGTATGTATGTATACATACATAAAATGCATTTATTTTCATCAAAATGATTTTAATTGCATTCATAAATTCTTCATTTCTAATTATTCGACATGGGCTTAGAAATATAAATATAAGTTAAATGTAAAATTATACTATTAAACCAATTGCTTAGAAGCAAATAAATCATTATAGTTTTACATAAACATTCACAAAAGAAGTCATTTTGTCAGTAGCTCAACCATTTTTGTGTAAATATTAGTATAACCATCAAAATATTTTGAACAGAAAAATCCACAAAAAGCAACAAAAATTAGAAAGTAATAATAAGATCTAGTACATATGTTCCGTCTGGCTTTTACTTGCTTGAGTATGCTTCATGTGTTTAACAACACATGTATTTTGAACTCACTGACAAGAATAATCTAAAGTTCAAGTAATACAACAATGTAGGAGATTGCTTGGATGACATGAAGATATATTAAAGGTTACACTTTGGAACTGCCTCTTTGCAGTCTGTAGATGTGTTTTGTCAGATGCAGTGCTTTGAAAAAGATGCTCTGAATGTCGTTAGGCCCTTTTTATTTGGTCTTAGATGCTACCACCCCTGTTGTCTTACCATTATGCCATTTTGTGGTTCTAACATATTTTAGACTTATTCCCATATTTACAACATCTGTCTACCATTATGTTAAGACTTACTAGAAAATAAAGTGTATGTTGATTCTTCAAAAGGAGCCCTAGATATATTTATGCTGAGATATTTTGTAAGAAATAGGCATCTTATCATAGTGTTCATGGTATGGAGCTGAAAATTTTCACATTATTCCACGTAGTGTTACTTTTTATGAAATGGTAGAGAAAAATTTTAGTCATATATTTTGTTATTAAATTGTCCTAATTATTTGGCTTATTTTTATCTATGGATAGTGTTATTCTAAGAGCTTAATTCACTATGCAACTTGACTGGCTGCTTGAAAACTTACTAGATGAAGGTGAAATAAAGAGGTGTGTGTGTGTGTGTGTATGTGTCTAAGTGTGTCTAACACAGGCATTTTTCCAAATAATAAGGGGTAACAACATGATGGGCAGACAGACAGACAGACAAGTATGTATGTATGTAGGTAGGTAGGTAGATAATATTTTAATATGCAATGCAGTTCTCTGCTGTTGTCTTATGGAACAATACTCCTAAGGCTGTTATTATTTGCAAAGTGTAAAAGCACTGAGTGATTTCTGATCTATTGTTCCCTGAAATGCAACTCCTAAATCCCTTGAAAATATCCTGGAGGATAGAAAAGTTTCATTGTTCTAGTGAAGTGACACTAGATAGCTTTAGAATGGGGGCTCTTCATCAGAAAGGTTAAGTCTTGTGTGGAAGCTTGGGACTTCTAATTCCATCCCCCGTTATTCATGCAAGAGAAAGGGACTATAGACTGAGTTAGTGATCAACCATATTTATATACTGAAATGTCTATAAAAATCCAAAATTATGTCATTCAGAGAGCTGCCAATTTGTTGAGCCCATTCATGTGCTGAGAGGGTGGTACAGCTCATCTCCTCAGTGATGAAAGCTCCTTGCAATACATACCTCTTTCTCTCTCTCTCCATATATATTCCTAAGCACATAATTTACTATATAATAAACAGTAAACCTAAATAAGTGTTTCCCTGAGCCTGTGAGATGTAGTACATGATTAAACCTAGGATTCATTGGTATAATTGGTTGGTAAAAAGTACAGGTGACAAACTGGGACTTATGAGCAAGATTGGGTAGGGGGTCTCCCTGGTGGCATAGGGGTTAGGATTCAGTGTTGTTATCCCAGTGGCCTGAGTTCAATCCCAGGCCAGGGCGTTAAGCCACATATGGTGCAGCAAACCTCTCCTGTCTCAACCGCAACTCCTCTTAGTGTATTTCAGTAGATCTGCCTGCTCTGCTTCCCACTCTGAGATGATGAATTATCTCACCCACCCACATGTCTGACCTGCACCCCAGTTATTCTCTGAAAAAAAAATAAAAATTTAAAGAAACAATACTTAAAAAAAATAAATAGGGTGGGAAGGAAACTTGTGGGACTGAGCCCTTCACTATGAGGTTTATGCTAGTTCCAATTAACCTCATAATTGTATTGACTTGTAGGCTATCCAGCTAGAGTTGCAAAGAATTGCTTCATGTGTGGAAAACTCACTCATGAGAAGTGGAGTGGTGTAAGAAATAAGAGGTATACAGGTGTATGCACATCAGGGATAACAAATATTGAAACTCTGTACAAGAAGAATTCCATGCCCCCTGTTAACTCTCATCTTTATGTACTGTTCTACCCCTAAATGTGGGTAGAACACATAGAGATGAGATTTTTGCAAATCAAGTTACTAGATATTAAGAAAAGGGGTTTATCCCCTGTGAACATGATTGTATTACATGAACCCTTACATATAAATCTAGAGGTCAGAGGCAGATAAAGCCAGTGTTTTAGGTTTCAGCTTAAGGTGTATTTACTCTCTGATTTTAAAGACATGACAAGCAATGTTAATGGAGGCTAGCATTCCTAACAAGACTTCAATTCTATATTTGCAAGGAACTTAATGTGTCCAAAAAATAAATGAGCTTGTAGTCTCACTGAAGACTCCAGAAATTAACAAATCCTGGCAGACACTTTGATTTTGCCCTGTAAGCCAAGAGCACAAACCTACTCACACACCTGAATAACTGTGAGTTACAAAATGGGTTTTATTTTAAGCCACTAGGTTTATGATAATTTTTTCATGTAGCCTAGAAATATAGACCGAAATGTCAAAGAATTTGAAGGGTCTGAAATGTTACCTCTCTTGCAACTTAAAGTTTAACTTTTCTTAATTCCATGCATGCCAAAAGGAAAGATGAGATTCCTGCACCACAGACACATAGGGTAAAAGCAGAAATCAGATTAGCAGGAATTGGGCTGGTGACCGAATTGGAATCCCCACAGGGTAATGATGAGGAGGCCATGGATTTGCACTTAAGAGTAGATTGGGGTTTGTTACAGGGAAGGGACTCTTAGCATAGAAACAGAATATGCTAAGTCAAGAAGAACAATCTGCTTGACTTTTGTCCAGAGTAAGACATTATCTTTATTTAACTTATAGTATGTAAACTTCCCCTTCGCTCCTGAGGGTGGTATGATCTTTATCTTCCAAGACTACTTCTCATGCAAAGGCTATTAGTGATGAGCAGAAACACAAGAACTGTCTCCTAATATCTTATATCTTCAATTGCCTTCTTTGATTGAGGTAGTTATCACTTATAATAATCATGCATCCCTGAAGAATTAAGATGCAGTGAAGAATGTTGATTAGCACAGTAATATAGACGTCTCCAAACTTCAATTTTCTAAATCTTATATTAAAAAAAAAACTACCCTTTGTAGGTATATATAAATATATAGTATGTTTTAATTAGTCATATGTACATTTTAAGCATACATTCCTCATTTTGCTTTTCTCTCTTCCTTCACTATTTCTAATTCAAATTATGGCTTATGTTTTCTGAAACCTTAAAAAACATATTGAAGAATTTTGCTGAAACAAAGTCAACTAAAACAGAATTAGAAGAGGTAAACAGGAAAGAAAATTTTATATTTCCCCATTACTCTTGCGAGGCCTACTATTGATTATAGGGTTGAGCTCATTAGACTGGATTAATTGAAGTTCCTAAAACTTTAAGGGTGCCAGTTCAAGATTCATTACTAGGAAGGAAATTTTCTGGAGATTATTAGATACCTGATTAGATATCTATGAGATTATTAGATTTTCTAGTAATTTTGAATCTTGAATAACATTATCTCTGACTGAGGTTTATACACACACACCTTGAAAAAGAGATGCTTTCTCTATACCAGTTGTACGTGCTGAGTTTCCCAGGCCACTTTACCAACTACTGTGGGAAGAATCAACCTTCGTGATGTTATCCAGCCAGGGGCCTGGGTTGCTGACTGAGGAAATGGAACTAACTGGTAAATGTAGATCAAGCAATGACCCATCCTGTACTAGGAGGGGCTAAAGCGCTCTGACTGTTGAAAGGGGAGTGCTCCATGGAAGGAGCACTCCTTGAGGTTATAAGTTCTATGGTATCGAAAGAGAAACAGGACAAAAATGGGATTTATTTGGCCTCAAGCTCCATTAAGTAATGATGTCAGATTTTTAGACCAGGTGTTCTGTTCTCATTCCATTGTTCTTACTCTGTTTTCTACTTTTATGACGTGTGTAGTGAATTAATCTAACCCGTTCATGAAAATAGACTTTGGAGAATGGAGAGAAGAGCAACAATGAAAGGAAAGGAATAGGTGTTTATTTATTTTTGTTGTTGTTGTTGCTTGTTTATTTTGTCTTGTTTTTGCACAGAAAATGACTTTCCACAAAGAAAACACCTAGAAAAAGGAATACTGGTTTAGATTTTCTAAAACAATGCTTGACTTCTATAAGATTGGCCTAGGTCAGGACCTTCAGCTACTCAAACCAGCAAGACCTGGGCCATGAAAACTCTTTTGTAGATTCTCTATCCCACTGTGACTTTTCCCAGAGCAATTCAGACTAAAACAAAGACAACAAATTCCCATGAAAACCAAATGAAAAGGTCACAAAAAGGAGAGGTAAAACTCATTAATTTTTTTCAGGGCCTGAGGGTTCATTCTTTAAAATCTGTGCCACACTGGCACGTGCAGTTTGCATGATGATTTTCTTTTGAATCAAAGAGCACCTGCTCCAGGAAGCAGTTCCCTGATGCTGGTTGCCCTTTGGCTCCATGTCCCAAGCTTAGCTGAGCTGTCTTGTAAATTGAGGAAATTCACATACTTACTTATTTTACTCCTTACTTAAATAAATTTCGAGGAGTCATTTCCTATCTGGACTGTGTATAGAACACATCCACATACATTTTTAAATTCCAGTACTCCAGAATTTACTTCACTGAAAATGGAGTGTAGAGCTGCTCTTTTCCCCAGACAAGAAGGATAAGGTAAAAATACAGAAAGTAATAAGCCTTATTTTTTGCCTGTAAATTTAATAATTGAAGTAAAACAGAAGTTTGAAGATACATGGTACCTCGCTGATATGTATCTTCTGTCCCAGTTTTATAGCAAGAAATAAAAGGTTGGAGAGGAACAGGTTAAAAATTTTCATCATTTGCCATGTTCTAGACCATGCATATAAAGTATTCCTATGCTGATAAAAATCTTTCCAAACCATACATGTATTATTAATGTTAATACACAGATCTGCCTCAATTTCTGGTTGGGTTAGGTCCCAATATAGCCATTGTATTTTGAAATACCATATTTTGAAAATTTATTTAATCCAGCTAACTTATTGAATGTTATAGTTTAGCCTGCTGTCCCTTAACCATACATTTAAATAACCTCCAGTTGGGCAAGATCATCTAACACAAAGTTTATTTTATAATGCAGTGTTGAAGGGCTCATGTAATTTACTGAATGCTATACTGAAAGTGTAAAACAGTCTTAGAGTTTGGGTTGTTTGCTCTTATGTTCACATAACTGTTGAGATTATAGTTCCTTGCAGTTCCCAACTTCACATATCACTAGTTAAAATAGTTTAAAGTTAAAAATATTGTTTCTATCTACTGAATGGATATAATTTTTACTCCATTTAAAGCAAAAAAAATTGAATAATCAGAAGTCAGGAACCATCTGTACTTGTATTATGTAATATACAAAAAACATAGTATTAAAATGGTTAAGATCAAGAAGACATAGATTTTGTAAGAAAATATTCTTTCCTATTATGCATTAAAAATCTTTTGAAATTTTATAAAAATGTGTGCTTTCAATATGATTAACTATGCATCATCATGAGTATCTTGTTAAAACTTAATGCTAGCGTGACTGATTCTAAGTTCTGATTCTAAGTTCTCTTATCAAGGCAGTGTTTAATGATCTAATTAATGACTGTCATTTGCAAAGTCAAGTGGTAAAAACTCATATATCCAAATGGAAGTAATTCATGTTTTCTGCATTTCCTAAATTTTGAAACTGACCACTGATAATCCCACTGACTGATAATGCAAATATTTTGTTGAGATCATCTAGTTCATTTTGAGATTCCCTGATGTTCAACAGTTCTGTTAAACTAGAAAGTGTTGTATTTTCATAAAATATGCTCAAAAACTGTGACAGAAATCAATCTGGAAGATTCCCAATGAAATAAAACAATAACAATTTAAGTAAGTCTGATAACATGAAAACTTTTATAGCTGGCTCTGTTTTCAGCAACAAATTTTTCAAAGATGAACATATTCACAAATGTCACTTTTCAAATGTTCTCTGCATGGCAGGAGGTTGTTTGAAAAGGAACTGCTTTCTTACCCATTAAAATGTGGTAATTTTGGAATGCTTAATTCTGTAATGGAAGAATATGTAACTCATATTTCACTTTGCAAACTCATTAAGTGCATTTTCATAACATATGTGGCCTGTCACTATATGGTATTCAAGGTTTTCTTTCAAAATGTCTGCTTTTTAAAAAGTTGACAGATTCTTCCATTTATAGACTATATTCTATATGTTCATATTCAAAAACTTGAATACCTCATAACTTATGAATATGAGATTGATGCTCTCTCTACCACCAATAGAACTCCCCTTCTCTCCTCCTTGTGAAGGAGGTGACTAGCTTACATGCTGTGACTAAGGAGAGCATCTTCTAGACTTGCTATATACATAGTTCAACATTTTGAACTTTTTAGAAATTTTACAATAATTTTTGGCATTTATAAAATGTTGCAAAGAGATTACAAAGATCTCCCCTATATCCTTTACCTAATTTCCCATAATACTAACAATTGCAAAACTATAGCATATTTGTCAAAACTAAGAAGGCAACTATGGTAAAGTGCCATTGTAGCTATAGATTTTTACATGGATTTAATATGCCTTTTTATTATTATTAAAACTGTTCTTTTCTTGTTCAAGAGCACTCTATGATACCACATTGCTTAATTCTCATGATTCATTTGTCTCTTTTGATCTAGGACTGTTTCTCAGTTTTATTTGACCTAGACAATTTTGAAAATAATGACCAGATATTTGTAGAATATTTCTAATTTGGGTTTGTCTGATGCCTTTTCAGAGCCTTTGAAAATACCATGGATATGAACTGCCTTTCTCATCATATCATTGCACATGCATTAACAAGTTCATCTCAATCAATTATTCGGTTATAGCCTGACACTTAAAGTGTTTCTTCACTTTAAAGTTACTTTTTCCCCTTTATTTTTGGAAATAGGAAGGCTCAATTCATACTCATAGAGAAAAGAATATTTCAGTTTGAAGAACCTGACGTTTTTTAATTTTTATAAGGAAATCCCAAAGTTCCTTTGGAACTCAAGCAGGGTACTCAATAGAAAAAAAGCATATCAGCAAGACTTCCTGAAGAATTGGTAAAGTTATAAGGAAGTTTATTTTAGGATTTACCTTCCACATTTCTCTCAGTGATGCAATATGTACATAACTGAAATACCAGTGGATTGTCTATAATAGAAATAGCCAATGGAATGCCAAAGTCAGGTTCATAGACATTCCAAGTACCAATTTTTTACTCTATAAATGGTCTGATAAAGTAATTTTAAATGGAAGAAAAGGTCAGAAGAGAATGAGACAGGGGAAAGCAAATGATATATTTTAATACTCAGTTCAAGTTCTGAAATGACATAATCTCAGAATTTCTTCATGAAGAAAGCAACTCATTGAGATTAAATTTTAACACAACAGCAAACTATGTTGTACGAGTTGCATTGGGTAACACCACACTGGTAAAGAAATCAGAGTCTGGAACAGGCTACATAATGCAGGCTGCTACTTCTGAAGAGTAAGATCCTGGCCATTTTATTGATAGAATAAATAATCAGCATCAGTTTATAAGGGAAAGAAGGAAAAGGGGAAGAAGTAACTAGAAAGTGTGCTGCTATCTATACAATGTTGTTATCTATGGGAGTCTGCCCTCTGAGTACCTCTCATCCACTTGATGGCACAGTATTATAATTGAGATCCATCCATAGTTTCTCAGTCAAGGCTTCAGTGTTGTCAACAAAGCATTCCACTGCTCAGCTCTTGGGGTCCCTTCTTACACATGTCCCCCCTCTCTCCCACACACACATTTTCCCAGTCATACCTCTTGATATATGAGTTGGGAGTAAGTTTATACATCTGTTATCAGCCTCCCCCTGCATTCCCTATCAAATCTTTTGATGCATACCCTTCTCAGGGTGACCACACTTTCTATTCTTGATTGATTTAAAAGGCACCTTGCAAGGTTTGGCTCCTCCAACTGATTGACAGGTTTCTAAAGAGAAGTTCTGACCTTGTGTAGGAATGCATTATTGCAGGTAATGAAATGATGACTGAACAGGCCACTTAGGATTAGCAGACCCACAGTAAGCTTGTGATGAAACCACTGGAGTGGACCAAAAGAGACCAGAAGAAAAAATCATTCTGCTATATTTTTTTCTGCGATTATTTAGTAAGAAGCACTCATGCTAACAAGGAGAATTACATTAAAAAAGAAAAAAAAAACTTTAAAAACTTTTTTTAATCATTGATTTTTATGGACTGTAGTCACTGATGGTAGATTCTTCATGCACAAACAGAATCATCACCAAGAATACAAACATGAAGTCACTTCATATAGGGCTGGTTGGATGATAAGAAAAATAGTACAAGACATTAAAGTTGTACTTCATGGTTACATTAAACAAGATATATTTTTAAATTTATTTATGATCTGGGCAGATATTTTATAATTTCATAAGTCTGGGAACAGATCTCCATAAGTAAGTGAAAGAATATAACTTAGTGTTAATAAGTGTCAGTGTCAGAGAGTCAAGGTTTCATTTCCACTTTTATTATTCACTAACCCTGTGACCTGACTGAATTTGCTTAGCTATTTAAGCTTCCATCTACTCATTTATTAAATAAAGATAACTATACCTGCTTTATGGGGTTATTTGATAATTAAATGAGACGGTTTCTGTAGCATATCCAGCACAGGGATCCAAGCAGAATGAATCATCAGAAATCATGATTTGCTCCTTTTCCTCCTTCCCTTATTTCAACTCATCTCATCTTCTACTTATTCCCTTCTTATTATCTTAATAACCTATTTTGTATCCTAAAATTATAAAATTATAGTAATGAAGTCAAGCCATAAGTTGAGATAGCCAAATAGAAGTATAACATTAAAAAAAAAGGTGGGGGTGGGGGAAAAGTTTATAAGGTACAGAGAAAGATGAAGTCAATTAAGTCCCAGAATTTCCAACCAAAAATTCAGATCTCTTCAAAGGAAAAGTCATAATTTGTAAAATGAGAACTGATTAAATAGTTTGTATAGATACCTAGTGCTGCTTTCTTGGCGAATTATCACCCTGAGATAAGGGTAGTACTTTATTTCATAACTAAGGCAATTAGAATTTTTTTACCTTACATGTTTTTTTTTTTTAAAGATTTATTTTATTTGTACATACAGAACTGGGGTACAGGCCAGAGGCTCAGGGGTGGCAAGAGGCTTCACCAGAGACAGAGTGGGGGGCAGAACAGGCAGATGGACGAAGTACACTGCTGAGGGGAGCAGCGGGCGGGTCAGGAGAGGTCTGCCACGCCATATGGTCACCTCCGGGGCAGGCGGGAATCGAACTCATGCGGAAGTGGCTTTAGCTTCTCAGTGCTGTGCTTTAACCCGCTGTGCCACCAGGGAGGGCCTACCTTACATGTTTTAATCTCTATATCCTAATTAACTTTATTTTTAAAAATACATTTTATTTTAAAAAATACAGCATCCCTAATACAAATTAATATAAGTGCTTATGAGATTTTTTGAATTTTATTTCTTATGGCTGACCAACCATGAAGGATTAGTAGAAGTAAATTTTAAGTGTCCTTAGCTATTAAAGCATAAACTTCCCAAGCTTTATTATTATTGCTAAATAACGAGTTGTCATTTCTGAAGGAATACTAGTAGGTAGTTAATTTCTCTTATGCTTAAGGTTACAGACTTTTAAATTTTCAGGTCTATTTCAGGCCTCATTTAGCTATTAAGAGATTTACACTGTTTCCTTCACTCTCCTAATGGCTAGAGTTGCTGCAATATAAATTGAGAAGGGAAGGATAAGGGGGAAAAGTTAAATTTTCATTACAGTTATACTTTCTTCTCATCAAAGGACCTCAGAAATTCCCCTGCTGTATCAGTAATGCCAGATAGTTAATTTCTCTGCCCAAACAGGGTACACATATGTGCTGACATAACAATACCCAATGTTTCAAGATCCTCAAGGATATTAATAAAAAGCTATTTCTTATGGGAACCTCAAGATATTTTTTCCCCAGGAAAGATTACAGATCAGTATTTGTTATCTCAAATATTAAGGTAATTAGTGTTGGGTGAATTAAAAAAAAAATGCAGCGTTCACACTGGTCTAGATAAATACTGAAGTTTAGAGTATGCTTACTTGAACTTTATCAAAACTGTGGAAATTCTCGTGTTTGCAAAATTGAACTGCAAGTCGGGGGAAAGGGCTATCTTGCAAGATTTTGAGACCATTGTGTTGCTGGTTGAACTGAAAATACTACATACATGGCCATTCCCTGCTTTTTCAACATTCTCTGGGTCAGCTTAAAAGGAGAAGGGAAAACCCAGAAGTGCAGAGACATTAAAAAGGCAAAAGTAAGCTTTCCAACCTTTATAAATGAGGAAGATTTCTTCTTTCTTTCTTTTTGTTGTATTTTACCTGCCATTCTGTTGAACTTCATTTTAAGGAAATGATTGTGAGCGAGGGGACTTGTAATCCTCCATTTGTACTGCCCTTTTGCCACCTTCTGACCTTGCTTTCTTTAGTTTACTAGAAGTACAGAGGGCAGAGCCCCCATGGAAGTCCAGGAGAACTCCTGCTTGCATCAGCTCAGGGGGGATCCAGAGCAAGATGAGAAACAGGTCTGGAGACTGCAATGGAAACTTGAGCAGATTGTGCCGTATCATTTCACAGGCTACTGTATCCCCTTATGTCACATTTTTCTGTTGCTCATAAGAAATCAGCTAAGGGCAGAGTGAGGGAAAGCTGGTATAGCAAATGGTTTTCTTGCTGGTTTTAACAAAGCAGCCACACTAGAGGAGAGCCGCCTCCTCTAGCATTCTGCTCCACTGTCTTGAGTCCATTTCTGAACCCCAGCCAGCTCCCAGCTGGTAGTTTACTACAATGCTGTCATGTCATCAGCCCAGTCAAGATGTTCCAGCGTTTGTGTGTGTGTGTGTGTGTGTGTGTGTGTTTAAACTTGCCAACTTGGCTGTTTTCCCATAAATTGCATGGAATAATATCTTTGTTTTTAAAGAGGTTAGCGTTTACTTACCCTTGGGTGAGCAGATTTTATTGCTCAGTAAACAAAATTCAAGTAAAAATTAGTGACAATGAACAGGCAGCCATATTTAGATATTCGAGCAACTTATATTTGGATGTTAAAAAAAAAGTCCCACATAAGGTAGAATACTTAGAAGCTCTTGCTATTATTTGATATCACAAGTATCAGAATCACTTTAATAATTTCCTTGAGAATTGTGTTTTTTTAATATGCAAACACCTGCTTTTTAGCAGTAGTTTTATTTTATATATACATATGTATATACTATGTATAGATATACATAGACATACTATGTATATCTATATATAGAGATATCTATATCTATATATATGTGTATAT
>NW_004567109.1:48218808-48228250 GCF_000260355.1 Condylura cristata | reverse complement strand
CCACACCATGTGGTCACCTCCGGGGCAGGTGGGAATCGAACTCATGCGGAAGTGGCTTTAGCTTCTCAGTGCAGTGCTTTAACCCACTGCACCACCAGGGCCATATATATGAGTTTTTTTTAAAGAAAAAAAACTTCTGGCAAGTGATAAGATTATTTTCTGTGAAGTAAATGATAACAAAGCATACAAGGAAGAAAAAAATAATGTTCTATTTGAGAGTAGCTTAGGTTGCTGCAAAAAAAGTGGGTGGTATTAATAATTTGAACATATGGTTTGAGCAGAAGTAGAAAAGGAACTTTTTTAACTTGATGTCAGATCATATCACATTATGTTGATTACACATTATGTGTAATGTGATAGGCTGTAGATTTTAAATAAATGGACTTTATCATTTCAATGATAAAATAATTTTAAGGTATAAATCTGGTGATACCCTTTGGGATTCTTTAGTAATTCTTCACTAATACCATTTTTGAGTTCCCAACAGAGTTTCATTTAATATTTTACTTCTCCAGATGAATGAAGCAACAAATACATACAACAAAGCGAAGTTCTAGCAGAAAGAAAGTGTGTTTGCTCATCTTTTGCATGAGTGAGAGGAGGGTTTCTTTTTTCTGGGTTAGGCAAGAACAGCAATTTAATAATAAGTACTGATTTTTTTTTTTGTTTTTGTAGAGGTGGAGGTATCTTTTTTATTATTTTAATATAACAGTTTATTTTTACATCATTTTGTACACTTTTTTGCTTTTATCTCAATTGTAATCCCTGTGGGCTTCCCATTACCGAATCACCCATGTGCCATCACCATAGTCCTGTGCACTTCCCTTCCCACCCCCAGGCCCCCCCCCCGTTTTTAATCCCATTCCCCTCTGGTGGAGGTATCTTTAATGAAAGGTGTGAGGATCACCTTTCAAGGGGAAAGGGAAACAGAAGCATGGTCATGTTGGAGAGGCTTGCTCTGAGTAGTGTGTGTACAAAGTCTGTACTGAATGTGTTTCCTGAGGTCCATGTTTCCTTTCATCTGGAATCTGATACAGAAAAAAAAAAAAAAAAAAAAAAAAAACTGTTTTTTTTTTTTGTTTGTTTTTTAAATTACTTTTTGTTTTTTAAATAACTTTGACCCAGAGCATCCAAATTGTGTTTCTAGGAAACAGACCTCAAAGTTTATTCTCCCCACCCCAAAGGGAAAACAAAAATTAAGTAGTCAACCCAAGATAGTCCTGATGGCTGACCTTTGCAAAATAATTATTTAAGAAATACTAATTTTACACCATTACTTCAACTTGATCTTCCTCTCTTTAATTTTATGGTCCATCACCTCAACCATTAGTTATTTTTAACTGATTGTATATCTTTCAGGAATGAAGTAGTCATCTACACACAAATAGGAAAATCAATTTTAAAATAAATCAAATAGCAATCTATCATTAGCAAACTATTGACAGTTGTTGAGTATTTGCCTAAGGTCAATAGCCAGTAAATGGTGGAACTAAAGCTGTAAGATACTAGCACCCACCACTATATTACTTAAAAGTTTTCATCCTGGGAGTTTTTTTGTTTGTTTGTTTTTTAAGATTTATTTATTTGTGCATACAGAACTGGAGTACAGGCCAGAAAAGCAGGGGTGGCGAGAGGATTCATCAGATACAGAGTGGGGAGCAGAACAGGCCCATTAACAAAGGACACTGCTGAGGGGAGCAGGTGGCTGGCGGGTCAGGAGAGGTCTGCCGCACCATGTGGTCACCTCCGGGGCAGGTGGAGATTGAACTCATGCAAAAGTGGCTTTTTAGCTTCTTAGTGCTATGCTTTAACCCACTGCTGCGCCTCCTGGGAGGGGCCACTTGGGAGGGTCCATCCTAGGAGTTTCTATAGAAGTAAAATAGGTATTGTTTGGATTTAGACAAAGTGGAACTCATTGATGCCTTGAATTTCAGGGCTTGGGAAAATGAGATAGGGTCAACCAGTGAAATAGCTAAATGTATTAAAAATTATTTGCCTTGAGGTGGTGTAAGAAAACATTAAACCATCAGAATGTCTGAAGATACAAGTTCTCATGTAAATTTCATCACTAACAGAAGTGTGTCATGGCATGATAAAATTAAGGAAATCAAGAAAAGAAAAATAAAGAAAATTGCAAGATAAATTGACTTTTTGTTGTCATATAGAGAAATTAGAGATCTGGTATTCAGATTTTTTACTAATCCCTAACTCATCCCCATTGCTTTTGAAGTTTTTCTGGCCAGATTTCAACTGATTCTGAGAAATGAAAAGTTTCAGTTAATATGCCACTTAGAAAAATGTTAGGATATGAGAACAGAGATGAAAAAAAAAAAAAAACAGCAAGCAACTTAATTATAAAGTGCTGCTCTTTTTTACGTAAGAGTCAGAGTACGTTGTCTGGAGATGTCATGACAACTTTGCTCCAAGCTGCCTTTGAAAGACTGGGTTATCTCATATTCTCTTACTTAGGCTCAGATTCTATCTCCAAGGACAGTTCTTTGATCCAAAGGCTATGCATTCTAATGATCATACTTAGATTCCAACAAAAAAGGAAGAAAGGGTGATGAAGTGTGTATTCCAGCTATACTTGAAGGAAGATAAACAGGAGTGACACAGCACAGTTACCCTTATATCACATTGACTAGAAATTAGTCTCAGGGCCTAAGATGTGGGCAGTTAAGAAATGCATTTTCTTGTCAGGGACAGTCAGCTCAAAATAGGAAATGTTGTAAATATTACCGTGGAAGAAGGGAAGAGTAAATGTTGAAATATTGGAAATATTATCTGCCACAGTATTTATTTAGAAAATGACAAATATTTTATTATATTTTTTTCTTTGTTAGAATTGATTTAGAACTCTGTCAGAGACATCTCCCATTTGCAGAAACTGGGAAATCTCTAATGTTTTCAGTATTCGCTGAATGTCCTGAGGGTTCTTTGACTGTTTGGGCAGGTTTTTCTTCTGAAATACAAAAAGTCAAACCACAAGAGGCATTTACCATTGAGGCCCATGAAAGTCATGGATTGACTTATATTTTTCTCATATATGCCCTTTGTATAACTTATTTGTGTTCTCATAATATGTTCAATACAACAATCCTAAACCTAAGCTTAACTATTAGTGTTAAAACGTTACACTTTGTGGGCCCTCCCTGGTGGCTCAGCGGGTTAAAGCGCTGCACTAAGAGGCTAAAGTCACTTCCGCATGAGTTCAATTCCCACCTGCCCCGGAGGAGATCCACATGGAGAGACAGATCTCTCCTGACCCGCCCACATGGAGAGACAGATCTCTCCTGACCCGCCCGAGATCCACATGGAGAGACAGATCTCTCTTGACCCGCCCACATGGAGAGACAGATCTCTCCTGACCCGCCCAATGCTCCTCTCAGCACTGTACTTCCTCGATCTGCCTATTCTGCTCCCCGCTCTGTCTCTGGTGAATTCTCTCACCCTCTGCATCTCTGGCCTGTACCCCAGTTCTATGTGAATAAATAAATAAAATCTTTAAAAAAAAGTTACACTTTGTAATCTGGTTTATTAGCTCATCCATTTCCCCAAATCTTGATTTTATATTTTTTAAAGATTTATTTATTTATGCATATAGAACTGAGGTACAGGCCAAAGGTGAAAGGGATGAGAGTATTCACCAGAGTCGGACTGGGGAGCAGAATAGATAGATGTACTAAAATACACTGCTGAGGGGAGCAGTGTGCAGGACAGGAGATGTCTGCCACATGTGAGTCAGCTCCTTTGCTTGGATCAAACTCATGTGGCAGTGGCTGTGATAGCTTCATAGTGCTGTAACCTGTTTTGCCACCAGGGAGGGCCCTCCAAATCTGATTTTATATCTGCTGTCTATTTTGATGAATGAAACCATAAAACAACATGGAGTTGTATACTTTATTTCTTGTTCTTTTATCCATTATGATTAACTACTATTGCTAAATCACTGTAGGTCAGGTAGATACTGTAAATGTTCTCAGAATAGTGTCTGCCTATCCCTTAATCTCTCTAGCCTCAGTTTCCTCCAATTCCTCCTCGTCCACTGATATCTGTTAGGAAGCTCAAAAATTATGCCTTTATTACCTTTAATGTGAAGCTAATAGCCCAAAAGTTTCAAGAGCATAAGTAGCTAGTATTTTCAAAGCATAGATGACAGTGATAAAAGCAGGAAAAGCTCTCTGTATATAAAACTTCTATTCCCTGAAGACTCAAGCACCTAACCAGGTCTAGTCTATCCGAAGACAGGATGTCATCTTTAGCACTGATTGAAAGTGCACCTCCCAATGAAAGCTGGTGCTCATTCTTCCTCACAATTTACCAAGAGGCATGCTTCCTCACAATTTACCAAGAGGCAGACCAGAGAATTCTCTCTGTTGAGTCTTCTGTTATGAGTTCTATCCTATATGACATGATTCTGTCGTTATTTCTCTAAACCCTTTGCATGAGGGTTTCTTATTATTTTTTTTTTTTGCTCAATCCTCTTCTTTTGATTCTAATGATGGCAGTTAGCATGTTATATCATAACTAAGTGTTCACATGCTTAATTTTTTTCTCAGTGGAAAATCTTTGGGGTGAAGGAACCCACCTTACAGAATTAATTCCAGCACCTGATAAAATGATATGATCGATAAGTTTTTGTGAAATGAATAAATGAATTAATGAGTAAAAACTTGCTTTATTCTGTGTAGTTTGAATTTTAATAAATGTTACTATAGTTATCATAGTTGACTACTAATTATTAACATACTTAACTGTTAGAGTTAAACTAAAGAAGGAGAAAGCTAGGAAAAGACATGCATTTGACTAAAATTCAGAAGGAAGGGTATGGAAGTCACGGGGGGATTCTGGGAAAAATTCCTTAAGTCTATGGTTATTAGTAATAGAGTTATACATATGAAACCAGTACGTGTCACTGAGTATTTTTGAAATTTTAATTGCATATGTTCTTGGGACCTCCCTGGTGGACAAGGGGTTAAGCCACAGCACTATGAAGCTATCCTCAACCACTATAGCATTAGTTTGATCCCTAGTCAGGAAGCTAAGCCACATGACATAGCAGACCACTCCTGTCTTGCCTGCTACTCCCATCAGCAGTGTATTTCAGTAGATCTACCTGCTCTGCTCTCTACTCTGTCTCTAGTAAATCCTCTCATTTCCAATGCCTCTAGCTTACACCCCAGTTCTTGAATGCATAAATAAATAAATATTTTTAAAAAGGAAGCAATAAGTAACCAAGAGTAGCTTACTGATCATTCTAATCTTATATAGCTTAGGAAATGGTTGTGCCTTGGTGGCCCATTAATGTGCTAGTGCCTATAGTGGGTAAAGCCAGAACTTTCACTGTCTGATTTCTACAATAGATTAAATTTCATACATTTCAACATTAAACCCAGGTGTTTGAAACATTTGTTTTTTGTTTTTTTTTTTAAATAAGATATAAGTAATTATGACTTTTGGATAAAAACTTACCTTATGTAATACATAAAAATGATAGATTATCTAGTCTTATAAAATTACTGTAAGAACCTGCTGAATCTTCTGTACATACAGTGGAGGGCAAATTGGTTTCATTTAATTTGAATAGAATATACATTTAATATTTCTAGACTGTCATAATACTAATATAACAAATATAATTTAGAAAAAAATAGAAAATTAATAATATAGAGCATGTTTTTGAATACCCCATTATATTCTAGAAACTAATTGCAGTTTGAAATTAGATTTTTTTTAACCGACATTTTATGTTTCCCCAATTAAAATGACATATTCAAGGGAATTCACAGGTCCAGAACTTTTAGTATTGAAGCAAAAACTATTGTACCAGTTGGAATTTCTTTATTTAAGCATGAAAATAATTGTCCCAGCTAATTTAATTTAGCTCATTTACTTTTTCTAATCAATATGAAAAAATAGTAACTATGGCTTGAATTAAGGCAATAGTAATATTCAGATAGAATCATCTCCTTTCTTGAGATGTGTAATAGGATTCTGCAATAGATTTTAATCTCTGATGATGGAAAGATAAACTGTTTTTCCAGAAACACAACTTAGGCTATATAAAGTCAATCAAATGAGACATTTTAATTATTTTAGTTTTATGTTTTCTTATATTTGACCATTGATCATTTCATGTTGCAGTTTAGTATTTTGACTTATTCTTCATTAGTTAAGAGTAAATTATGTCACTTAAGTGTTACTATCAGATTTAATCAACTGTGCTAAACATAACACTATAAATTAGAGATTCTGTAATTTTTGCATTTAACCAACAAAATTGTATGGAGAGATAATTTCTGATTTTTACCAAGGCAGTTTAATTTAAACCATATGAAGATATAGAGGAGCTTATGAAAATGTTTTATAAAAGCTGATTTTAAAATAGTTCACTTGCTATAAAAAATGTTTATAGATCTTTAATAGATTGTCTCTTGAGAGCCATAATTTCTTATGGATCTATTACATATTGTACTTGCAGGCATTATGGTGTCATTTTCGTTCAATGTAAATTTTTGAGAAAGAAGTAATCATAGCTGAAGTCTCTGAAAAATCATTCAGTTGTTGCAGTGAAGTTTATTGCCAGTCTATATTTTTCATAAAAGAAGAAGCAAATTTGCCACTTTGTGAATAACTTGGCAATGATGAATGACATTCAAGTTTGCAGACATAGCTGGAATATTCGGACTACTTTCCCTATGACATACCCAAGCACTTTATGGACAACAAGCTCCCAACAATTTTTGACCCTAATCAAAAACTGAGGGAGGGTTTTTAAGGCATGAACAAGTAAAGTAAAAGTAATAAAATTATCCAGCTCACTTTTCCTGGGTTCATGTTAATGTCATATGCATAATAAAGCCAGAACTTTCACTGTCTGATTTCTACAATAGATTACATTTCATACATTTCAAAATTAAACCCAGTTTAACCATGATAAATAATTGAAACAATGGAAAACTTACATTTATGAAAATACAGTATGTAGATGTTTACAAATGAGTTCTGTTTACATCAGTATGCCTCTCATGCCCCATACACATAGAATAAATAGATGCCTATACGAGTTTTTGTTCGAATTGTAGTCCTGATGATATGCAGAATAATTTTTATCATCTGATTATCAGCATTCCATCAAGTTCAGAGTGTTGTTTGATGATTTTCTTTGTATTTATACAATGACAAAAGAGTGACAAAAGCACATCAGTTTGCATTCACTGTGGAACAAAAGACTATCTCTTTTTCTGCATTGGGTGGCTTTAGCAGTTTAATTTTAAGATTACTAGGATTTGTCTTCATAATTCATTGCTGTATAACAAATTATACCTCCTCTCCTTTTCTAACTAAGTGGCTTAAAACAATAATTTATTCTCTTTTATTATGTGTTTGATGGTTCTGTAGTCATCTGAGTTCTTGGTCTGGGATGTCAAAAATAGCTCATTCATCATGATTTGGCAGTGTTGCAAACTCTTTAACTGGAAGCAGAGCTGGAGTGCTTGATCAGAACATGGGTTTCCCCATACTATCTTGGTATGGTCTTAGCCTAACTAGAGAGTGGTGACTGGAAATAGAATATCAATAAATTGGGGCAACAATTTCAAGAAAAACAGGCTTTTATTTGGGGTCTTAAGAATTGAAACTTGGAGGAACACAGAGTCAATATAAAATTCAGCTATGGTCCCTAGAAGTTGCTGGAGAAATCACAGTGCCTATGAGTTTAATAGACATCTCACCCAGTTGTTTTGTGCAGTTTTGTGATTCAAGCAAGAAAGAGCTTTTTCTGTGTGGCTGGTCCATTGCTTAATCTCGACTGTTAGCAGAATTTGCAACTGTCTGCTGATTCCAGGATGTTTATAGTTATAGTTCCTATTACACTATGTGGTTAGAGACACATGTAAGCTACATGTCTTTACATTCCTCTCCAGTTTCATTTTATATTTCCTTGACATCTATAAATTTTATATATATAAAATTATTTTTATCGCCACAGAATCCAGTAGTCCTCTTCTATTCTGCTGTCACTATCCAAAATATCACTGACCGTATGACCAAAGTAGCTACATATTCTGGAACTAAGGAGAATACAATTAAGTTCCATTATTGAAAGTGAGGAGCAGCATCCATGTACAGAGAGATGAGGAACCACACCACGTTTGGAGGCAAATGACCATTGCCTCTTTTTTTTTTTTTTTTTAAAGATTTATTTATTCATACAGAACTGGGGTACAGGCCAGAGATGCGGAGGGTGACAGGCTTCACCAGAGACAGAGTGGGGAGCAGAACAGGCAGATCGACGAAGTACACTGCTGAGGGGAGCAGTGGGCGGGTCAGGAGAGGTCTGCCACGCCATGTGATCACCTCCGGGGCAGGCGGGAATCGAACTCATGCAGAAGTGGCTTTAGCTTCTTAGTGCTGTGCTTTAACCCGCTGCGCCACCAGGGAGGGCCCCATTGCCTCTTTTTAAGAGGTTCACACTCTCATACTAATTCTGTCACAAGCCAACTTTTCATTTCTTCTTTCTTTCTGCCATCTGTCAGATAAGAACCTTAATGGAGGCATATCTGTTGAATACCTACCATGTGCTGAGGCACCTAGATATTGTGAGAATGTAGTTTTAAAAGGTGATCTAAAAGAATAGCATTTGATTTTTTTTTTTCTTTTTTTTTTTCCTTCTTCGTTTTTTTTTTCCCAATATTGATTTCTCCCCTTAGGTGAAGTCCCCATACTTCTCCCACCACCATGGCATTCATGAACCATCACCATGATGCCTTCTACTGTTTCCTCACCTGCTTTGACCCTCTCCCTCTCCAGCTCTGTTGTATGCCTCAGATCCATAGTTTCTCTGCAAGTTGTGTCTTTTTTTCCTGACCCTGTGTTAAATTTCCCTATATTTTCTCTATAAGTGAGACCAATCGATATTTTTTCCTTTTTATTTCCCTTCAGCCCAGTCCATGTTGCCACAAATGATGTGCATTTATCTCTTTTGATTGCTGAGTAGTACCCCATTCTGTTTTTATACCACATCTTCTTGATATATTCATCTGTTTTAGGACATTTATGTTGTTTCCATATCAGCTATAGTAAGTAATGCTGTAGTATACATAGGAGTGCAGATCTCCCTACACATTTGTGTTTTTGTGTATTTTAGGTAGATCCCCAAGAGTGGAATCACTGAATCATATTGGCAGATCCATTTTTAATGTTTTAAGGATCCCCCACACAACTTTCTGTAATGGCTGAACCAGTTTACATTCCCACCAGCAATGTAAGAGTTTTCCATTTTCTCCACATCCTCACCACCATTTGTTGTCATTTTTTAAAAATATGGGTCATTTTTACCAGTGTGAAAGTATGCCATCATAGTTTTGATTTGCATTTCCCTGATTGTAAGTGAAGCTGAGTGTTTTTGTTTATATATATATATATATATATATATATATAT
>NW_004567109.1:48196552-48218708 GCF_000260355.1 Condylura cristata | reverse complement strand
TCTGCCCATTTTTTGACTGGGCTGTCTGCCTTGTTTTTGTTGAGTTCTATAGATCTTTGATATTAGTCCCTTATCAGTTGTATGGTATGCAAATATTTTCTCATTCTGTGGGGTATCTCTTCAGTTTGATTACTGCCTCTCTTGCTGTACAGAAAGAACCTTTTTAGTTTAATGTCATCCCAGCTATTTATATTTCCTTCATTTTCTTTGCTTTTGGAAGTGAGTCTTCAGAGATTCATTTGTACTGTATGTCCTGGAGTATTTTGCCTGTGATTTCTTCTATATGTTATGGTTTCAGCTCTTGCAAAAATGAAGGATTTGAGTAGCCAAATTATTATAGAGGGGCTTCTCCTCATCTATTTTAGACTTCTTAACAACCTGCAACATACTCTCTTGATAGTTCCACTGAAACACTTCCTAGATATCACACAAAAATTCTTCTGTCCCTGTGTTCGTATTTTACCCTCACACCCCTTCATTAACATCAAGTCATCTGCTAGATGTGGTTTTCCACCCCAGTTACAGTTACTGAAAATTCCATTATTCTGCCTAGTTTGTCACTTCAGTACTCCTACCAGGGAGTTAACTTTATAAAAAATTTTATAAAAAACAGAGGTGTTAAGATGAGTGTGGCATAAAGGTGCTTAAAATCACTATTAGCAAAGATCTTGTATTCTTAGCTCCCACAAAATAAAACTTTCATACAAATCATTACCTGATGATACATTCCGCTCTGACTCTTCTCACATCAAAGGAAATATATATTATCTCTTTCTGAACAAATTTACTTTATCCCCAGAGACAATAGGAAAATCCCAGGAGTTCTCCAGCATGCAAGTGCCACTTATTTCCTGTCATTTAATTTGTTATCAGACATGCTGACAGTGAGGATGCCCATTAACATAGAATGCAACATCCCACAAATATGGAGTGGTCTGGGTCACACAAAGGGCATGCAACAACTGACTAACAGGGCATTTCCCAAGTCAGGTATGTTCTAGTAAAGAGCACTTACATGAGAGACTTCATTCCAACTTTCATTTCCTTTCAAGCAGTGAGACTTCAAGAGAAAATTAGATCCATTTATTTATTCTGATTAAGTCTGGTTTAGGCTGCTAATAAAAATCAAACTATTGCTAAACAAAAACTCACTGTTTCTTTTTTGTCACTTTTTCTCACACTCAGGAACACCCACCCATCACAAAGAATATATGAAATGTAAGCATTACTTACTCAAAATCCAGATTTAGGGAAAAGTAAATCAAACTAAGCTAAACTAAATTTGACTTTTATTAGTTTCCTGGGGTTGCCATAATAAAACACAACAAACTAGGTGGTTTAAAACAACAGAGATTTATTCTTTTAAAATTTTAGGGGCCAGAAGTGCAAAGGTAAGGTATCTGCAAGGCTGGTTTCTTAATAGACTAAGAGTGAGACTCTGTTCCACGTCACCCTCCTAGTAAGAACTTGCAACTCCATGGAATTCTGGATAACTAGATGCTTTGGTCAATCTCTTTCTGTATTGGCACGTGCTCTTCTCCCCTGTGTTTCTATATTTCCAGATGTCCTTGCTCTTGAGAGGACATCAGAAATACAATGAGGGTAATTTTCTACCCTAATAGGATATGGCAGTTTCTTGAGTATATCTGCAAAGACCTTATATTTAAATGAGGTCATATTTGTAGGCATTAGGGTTAGGACTAAAACATATCTGTTTTGTTGTGTGGAGAGGACACAATTCAATCCAACACTTAATATTTGTATCCAGGTAACGATACCCACAAGTCAAAATAGTAAACAACTTCCTTCACATCTATTATCTTAATTTAGATTACCTAATTGAGTTGGGACTTTGCAAGAATAATTTAAGTCCGACTTAACTTGCCCAACAACTGTATGACTTAAGGACTGAATTGTCTAAGTTGTCCCTCCCAGAATAATGGACGTTTACCCCCAAACAAATACCACTTTTCAGCCAACAAGACAGCAACTGCTTGAAACCTCCCACTTGGCAGTTTTCTAACTTCAAAAATCTTAAGCTCCATTCTCCAATGGGTACCTCTTTACAAGGATAAAATGAAGTAATAGAACGAGAAATCCCTCAGTGTTCTTAGGAAGAAACAGTGATATACAAATCCAGGGCAGTTTTATTGCTCTCTTTTCCACACCGCTGAACTCATTTTCTCGATGGGAAAACTTCTCTATCATCCTCTTTTTTCTTACGTCCTTTCCCAAAGCACAGCTTATCTTTTTTATACTCCTTTCACATATATTATGTCATTATGCTAAAAGCAAACTTGAAAAGAAGCTGGATATTGGAACTCTCACTGTAGTCTCCAGAGAATACCATTCTACCCACTGAGAGGGAAGGAATCCCGCTGTTGAGACTCTTCATGTTTTGAGATGACCAGAATAATTGCTCAGGCTTGCACTGCTGGGAGCTGGACTGCACCCAGAAAAAATACTGGGGGGGGATTCTGAAAGGTGTGACTGGATTCAGAAAATACTTCCTCTCACTAGTGCAAGGAGGTAATAATTCATACTACTGTCTTTCTTCATGGTTGCTTTAAAAAATTAAAATTGGACCATTAAAATACAGATTGTAGTTCTAACATGTATACACTTTGATCTGGGACAAGGTAATAATAATTACTGAAAGTTCTGAGTTGTGAGTTTTTTTAATGTTTATTTATTTGTTTATGCTTACAGAGATGGGATACAGGCCAGAGGTGTGGTAGGTGAGAGGATTCACCAGAGACAGAGTGGGAACAGAACAGGCAGATCTACTGAAATACACTGCTGAGGGGAGCAGTGTGCAGGTCCAGAGAGGTCTGCCATGCCATGTAGGTCAACTCCCTGGCAGGTGATTGAACTTGAGCTGCAGTGGCTTCGGAGAGCTTCATAATGTCATGCTTTAACCCATTGTGCCACTAGGGAGAGCCAAGTTCTGAGTTTTTCAGTAGTCCACATCACAGAAGATTGTCAAGATTGAACCTTAAACTTACTTGATTTTTATTATGAAACAATTCTGACCTAAAATAGCATATGGACAACCATATAGCAAACTCCATTGTTGATTTCCTATTTAATTGTAGTCACTGCCTTTCCACCTATACGTTACCTCTTAAAGCACATATTTTCAACATTATTGTACTCAAAGTCATTACCCTTCTCATTTTGGCTTGTATTTTTGTGTTTTGTTTAGGGTCATCTCTTCCTACCTTGAAGCCATAAGGATATTCTCCTATGTATTTTCCTAAAGAATTGGAAGTTTATTCTTCACATTATATATTCATATGTACGAGTATTTTACTTAGATCTATGTTGTGAAGAAAGAATACTCCCTCGTTTTAACCCAAGGGATAGCCAGTTTTCCAAATCCCTAAGAATGGGGCATATTTTCTCATTTGACTTTTGAGAAAGACTGAAAACCTCAGGAAATCAATTTATCCAATCAAGTATGAGCAGAAGAATATGAATCAATAAGGGACATATCAAAGCTACCCTTTTTAATAAGGGTACCTAGACAGAAAGTCATCTTCAAGTCTGAGGATGACATGAGGAAGGGTCTTACCTGCAGATGCATGGAACATACTATGTAGTTTACCATTTCCTAGAATTCTGAAGTTTGGGGGGATTTCAGAGAACATTATGATTGGTTAGTTGATGGCTATCAGAGGGCAGAGGTAAAATTCAATATTAGTACTTATGATCAAACCTCCTATACAAAGTTTACTATATTACAGTCAGTTTCTAGATCATGCATCAGTCTATTTGTTAGTATTTCCCTTTCTTAACTAGAGTAGCTTTATACTAATTCTTAATATTTCTCAGGGAAAAGCAAATCTTTTTATTTCTGTTTTAAAGTTATCCCTACTGTCTCATTTCTTTGGAAAGTTCGAATAAAACCAATTATGACTTTGACTGTTGTTACAATGAATTTGTAGGTTAATTTTGGAAAAGGTGGCAATTTATGTTGCACACACTGCAAAGTTTGTCTCTTTTCTGACTCCAAGGTGATTTTTATCCTTTACCATTAGTGGTGCCATTCTAAATTTCCAGAACAAAACTTCTAGCGTGTGTATTCTTTCCAGTAGCTTGTATCTCATCTTCTGTAATAGAGCTTAAGGAAGTATTTATGATCTTTCTGTGTTTGACTTATCAAATTCTATTCCCACAAGATTTACATGTATATACTTTAACATAGAATGCTTTTATTTAGTAACAATTAAAACACAAATAATGGGAAACTATTTTTTCTTTCAACTGGTAGAATGGCTCCATTACATTCTAATTATTTTGGACTATAGAATTGTTGGGATACTGTGCATGGAATGTCCTGCAACAAATAACAACCAATATCTTATTTAGAGGGGAAACTATCTATATCAGAGAGACAGAGTCTCCCTTCTATCTTATTATAATGCTTAAATTTATAAGTTGCTTATCACTTATTGTTAGAAAATCAACTTTAATTAAGGAGTTAGAATAATGTTTAATATAAAATCTTTATTGCCATTTTAAAGTGATCTGGTTATTGACTAGTTCATATTAACTATACCAATCAGAAACTATATTGGTACATTTCCGAGAAAATAGATGCATATTTATATTTTACCTCTTGCTTTTTGTCATGAGACCAAATAAATATTTTATGCAGCTTAGTTGAACTTTTGGCCAATATACTTATTCACAAAAGTGATTCTCAGAATATGGGCTTTTAGTGTTTTAGTGAGGATATGACATATTGAAGAAAAGTGATGTATTTCTATGAATCTGAGAGGTTATGGGGAAATGGGAATTTAGATATATTGAGAATTCCTCACTGGACTGATACCAAGATTCCTTTCTGGAATCAAATTACTTTGAGACAGGATTACCTCTTTTTACCACTCTAACCCACCCTGGACTTGAAGAAAAGGAACCTTAATTGATTGCACAATTACTTTTTAAAAGACACAGTGCTAAGTGATATTCATTTGTGAAAAATGATTCAAGATAGTCAGGACCTTGAGTGGAGGAAAAATACTCTACCTAGGCACTTCAGAAAGGATTTGTACTTTGATAGACCTAACAGATATTCTGATAATCTCTGTCATCATTGTGGGCTTTAAAACATGAATGGGAATCATCTGAGTCAAAATTATACCCTCAACTGCTTTGTTCATTTGAACAGATTCCCTTAGTTTGGTGTATATATGTTTTTTTTTTTTTTTAATAATTATTTTCCAATACATCCTGTTTTGGAATTCAGGCATTTGAATTTATGATGAAAAATTGCACATATCCCATTTTTATAAAATATCAAATAAGAATATGTAATATTTTAATACACAGAACATAAATATAATACACTTAATACACAACTTTATTTAGTGAAAAATTCTGGGACTGTTGATTGAAATGACAATTTGAAATCTATCTCAGTTTTCCATACCTGATTCCTCTGCCGTAAAAAGACATTAGAATTTAAGTCAAGGAGTGTATCTAAAACACATTTTATAACTTTTGATTCCAAGGTTTTGATAGTGTCTCTTACCATTTATCACCCTACCACATTCATTTACATTCTCCCAGTGCTGCAGTTATGAGTCAATGCATGCTGTTCATTCAGGTATGCCCAGAATTGATGTTCCATATAGAAGAAGTAAAAGTTCTCCATTCATCTAGAGAATGAAGGAATGAGAGTGGTACTACAGATGCACTTCACTGGTTTGTAGTTTGTAATGAATTTGAGAGTTAGTCAAATATACATTCATTGCTATCAGACCACCTATTTGTTTTCCTAAATTCTTGAGGAAGATCATTCATAGTCTTTCCATGAATTTTAGTTCTGGGATAAAACTAAGAAAAAAATAAGCCCAAAACAATTTCACAGGAATAGTGTCTACAAGAAGAAAGTCTTGGATACTATTTTTGTTAGCAGGTATGGAGTTTCCATTCTACTAGTTAATAGATGAGCACAGTTGACTCTTCCCAGTAGGTATAAACAGCTGTCTCACCACTTGCCTGGTTTGTCCTCCTCCAAAGCAAACACGTTCATTATGTCACATGAGTTCAGGAAAAATATTGGATATCCTGTCTTTTCACATTACTCCAGAATTTCTAAAATCCTTGTTATTAAACAGAATCTTACCTACATTACAGAAAACCATTTCCTCATCAAGGATTTCTTTAGCTTGTGAGATGTTATGTGCCTGAAAACTTGCTCATCAAAATATCCACAGAGGTAATCTAACCTCAACTACCTTAATACAGTTCTCCAAAGAGGCATTTAAACTTTGGCTCTTCCCTCAGAGGTTAATATTTTGACTAAAGGCCTCTTTATTCTGAGGAGATATTTGAAGCTGCACTTGTGACAGGCAGTGGGCTACAAAGGATGTCTGAAATGATTTGTCCCTTTTGCTGACATTGTCTTCTATTCTTTGTCCTCTGCTGTCCATTTTCTCTCCTCTTTCTCACTTCATTTGCTCTTCTCATCCATAGCTTTCCTTCATTTTGTTTTTTAATCGTTTATTTTCTGCTTGCATTACTTATACCTATATTATATGACACAAATTGTGCAGTATTGGGTCTGTAGTAAGTGTGAACAGTAAATGGTGATTATAGGTATGTCATTTTAGGTAACAGTATTTCTTTTTGTGTCTGCCTGACTGGTACAATCACTCAAAAGTTCTTTGTTACAAGTTCAGCCAAATTATGATTTTCATATGAAGTGATTTTCCAAGACAGACTAATTTCTTAACACGGCTCTTTATCTTGATCTAAAAAATAGAACAAATAGCAAGAAAATATGTTTATCTTGCCTTTCAAAATGTTTTGGAAATATAGACCATTAATCTTTCACCATTTAAATGATATCCTTCCAAAATATCTCTACATGAGAATTTAAAACATTGTTTCAAATGCCATTTTTCTAGAAATATGCCTTTTTTAGCCATGCTATTTTTCTCATTGTTTATGCCTCTTGGGTTTTTGTCCTGATCTTTTAATGAGCAAGTGAGCCAGGACGTAAGCTAAGGAAATTAACACAGATGTTTCTATCAATTAATATTTTTGAAGTTTTTGCTTGGCCATAGATCAAACACTAGTTGTTATAAGATGTGTAAGACCAAAACCAAATAATTTCCATGATGGTGTTCTGAAATGTTAGTGTGGTTAGAATAAAGTACAATCCCCAGAAACCATTTTCTAGGATGTTTCTAGGTTGACTATAAGATTTCTTGATGTGCTGCAAGAGATATTCTTGTAAGAGAACAGAGAAGAGAGGCTGAAGCCATTATTAGTCACGCCCACACCTTCTCACAGGTATTCAATCACACACTAATCTAGCTGCTGCAGTGAAGGGATTTTGTAGAAGTAATTAAAATCTCTAATCAGTTGACTTTAATCAAAATTGAGATTATCCTGGGTGACCATAACTAGTCAGCTGAAAGACTTTTTCTTTGTAAACGTGGACTCAGACTTACCCTGAGATCAGAGCTTCCTAAGAGCAGCTAGTTTAGGACTTGCTCTCACTTCAGGGTTCTTCCTTCATGGCTGCAGGTAAAAACAAAGTGCTCTGAGGACAAGAGCAGAAATTTGGGGAAGGTTCAACTGAAGGGAGCAAATGGGAGAGCGGAAATAGAGATGGTTACCACAGAATAGAAACTGCAGCTTTCCTGCATCCAGGGAAGGCAATGCTAATTGTTGGGGATTCAGCCACAGAAGATATCAGTGTGAGTGCTGTGGCTAGCTGGGCAGAGGCAACCCCCCATAAGAAAGACAGAACTCAGGAAGGTGTGACTGACCACACTAATTTCCTTGAGACTGGGCATTTGGGGGACTGAGAAAGAGACAGTGAAGCGTTTTTGTATGTTTGTGGGTCATATAAGGAACTCAGCCTGCACACTGAAGAGATGTGGGACAGAGGACTGAAGAGTGCTGACAGACATGAAACAAGCCAGCATACATCACTCAGAATTAGTCATGAACCCTCCAGAACATGCTCCACTCACTGAAGACCTGGCTTCAGGTTAGTTGATTAGTTCTCTCTGTCATATAGTTCCAACTATTGGAAAAATGAAATTTCCGCCCCCTTAATATTCAGAAAGTAAATAGTGGGGTGAGGGGTAATGTGAAGAATAGAAAAATTAGTAACTCAGGTTAGCTTTATAACACAGAGAGAGATGAAACCTTCACAACCATACCTGAAAGTCTTGGATGATAGTTTTTGCCTGACAGAAACAGAATTCAAAAGTGACATGACACAGAAATAAAGGAAACAGAAGAAAACCTTACAAGTTGATCAGAGATCAAGACAATTCCAAAAACAAATGAGTGTCTTGAGAAATGAAATTAGTTAACAGAACATTGAAATTTCAATGAATGATTCCATGGAATATTTAAAAGTTAATGTTTTTTATATTAACAATGTTAAGCTTTTGATTATAAAATTTGTCATAAAAATAAGACTACATTATATTTTGTCTTTTTGACTTATGGAGATAGTTAATTATCCAAATCTATCATATATATATATATATATATTTTACATATATCTCTGTTCAATATTGATGTCATGCTCAGGGAGATTTCTTAAATAGATACGGGAACTTATTTTTCCTTCATGTTGCCATCACTTTGTAATTAGAAAGGAATAAAAGCATTTATTTTAAGTGGTATGATTGTCCCTGGAGCATACATCTAACTCCCTTAGATGCATTTTAAATTTATTGAATAAGAATCCATTTCTTTGGATTGAATAAAGGGTTATAAAATTATGAATCAAAGAACCAGGTCAAACGTGTCCTGTGTTGGCAACATGAATTCAAATAAAGGGTAGGAACTTTAGAATCAAACATTCTCTCTTCACTTCCTGGTAGCAAGGACTTGTCATACGAATCTTTATAAAGCTAAGATAGATTCAGATACTTAAATAAAAACAATAAAACATTTATTGAATGAATTATTTGGCTTTCTATTAAAATCCTACAGTTTATTAACCAAAGAAAATTAAAAATTCATACCATACATTTTTTTCACACAAAATGTTAACTATTTAAAATTATTATTATTGAGGTAACATAGTTACCTCAAGCGTTTCAAGAGTATAGGTCTCCACCTCTACAAATGCATGTTCTTATGCTGTGCCCACCACCAAAGTACCAATAAATTTTCATACAGGACATTCAGATGATCCTTTTTTGAGACTTTGGAAACATTACACTAAATAATTAAGAGAAAGTGTATGAAACATGGAAGGCTTACTATAAATAGTAGTTATCACTTAATTCAATACTCACTAGTTTGGGCTCTTGAAATGATTTTAGAGAAGTCAATAAAACTTAAGCTGAGTTATAAAAGAATTTAAGAGGTTTTAGACATATTTCACTATACTTAGGGGTTTGATAGGAAGTCATATGTCTGATTTTTATGTTGGAGAGTGAAACTTGGTTTGGCAAGAAAGCTTTAGAGAAACTAATTCCAAAAAGAAGTTAATAGTTTGATTCAATCTATTCTACTTTATTACTCTTATGTAAAATGTGGGTTATGTTTTCACAAATGTTTCTTTAGTTGAACATATAATTGATTTCAACTAAAAATTGGCATGAGAATTTTAAACTTGGTTATTGATTTGACCCTACTGAAAACAGTTTGGAAAATTTATTCTTCAATGAGCACAGATCAAAATAGCTAATATATTACAATTAATTCCCAAATGCAGCTGCAATTAAATTATTTTATTATCTCAGCTGTGTGTTTCTCACTTGATGCAACAATTAAATACAGTTATAGAGACAGCAAAATCCTTAGCATAATGATAGACCTGTTCCTTGCAGCTATTATTCTTGAATAAACCAAAGGGACAAAGCAGGATGACTTTTAATGATTTATTTTCAATCTACATCTATGTAATATATTGGACTGTCACTGTAGTTGATAAGAAATTACACAGTTTAATGAACACAGCATTTGTTTCATCAGAGGTTGAAAAGAGAATATTGTTTGAGTTATAAACTCCCCAATGACATTTTGAATACATAGATTTAAAAAGAATTTTCTCATGCAGTATCATATTATCTGCCTTCAGCAAATTAATCCAAGCATATACATATTATCACACATACTTGTTAATCTTATCTGTTTTTAAATGCCCCTGCAAGTATTATGGTTTATGGAGGTACTAACAAAATAGTCAGTGAAATGCTGAAAAAGTTAAACATAGGAACTACAGAAGTCACCTGAATCATATTGTGTGAATTGTATACATTGTATTTGGAATAAGCATTTTATTATGATGCATAAGGAATATATACAATAAATATTTAATGACAGGTCATAAAATCTGTCATTTACATTTCTGTAATACAATATAGGCTTGTGTCATAAGAACATTTATATGAAGATATATTTTCTTTTTGTTTAAAATGCAGACATTTTTTAAGTAAATCAGTTTTACACCACAATCATGAATACTTGTTATGTTCCTTAATGGTCCTTCATAAAACCAGCATTTAAACTCTTACCTAATGCAGGGAAATATGATTTGCTAGAATATGCTCCTTGATTGCCATAGGAAAATGTTTACAGAGGTTTTGCTGTATTAAAATTGCACCAATTTTGTTGTAGTTAAGTGTAAAGAGAATGCAGGGAATAAAGATGAATGATTGACTAATGTCAGAAGTTTCAATATTTATAAATATATGACACTGGTAAGCCTGGGATGTCATTAATCTACTATATTTTTGTATAAGTATTAACTTTCTATGTTTCTGGTGATACATAAATGATATTCTTATAAGAGTAGGTAAGGTTTGTTGACATAAATCCTAATGCTTAAATAATCTGAGCTTTCTAGGCCAGGAAATTCTGTTATTGGAACATCATAGATCAGTATCAAATATGAAAACCATGAAGAAGCATAGCAATACCTTTTCTTGTTGATCATTTTTCATTTTGTCTTTTGTGCTTTATTGAACTAAGCTGCTCTCACAGCTTCAAATGAATTGAACAGGAGTTTTGGAATTAGATGTTTGTAGAATCAGTTCAAGATATATGCATAATTACTAAAACCAAACCCTACATTTTTTATTGATATTTTCAGTTAGAGAACACTGACTGTACTATCTTTTTCTTTCTTTTTTCTTTCTTTCTTTCTTTTCTTTTTTTTTTTTTTTGTATCTGCTTGGTTGGTTTCTGCTGTATTATGATTTTCTAATCTTCCTATCAGCAGTTAAACTATAAACCACCCCTTATTTCTCATCTTCACAACAACCTCCTGACACAATCATTTTTCATGATATATATCCTTTCACTATTCAGCTTTTGCATAGTTATCTTGATGCAGTATGTTTATCCCCATCATTTCAACTACTAGCTCTTTGCATGTGACTCTGAAGTCTATAATTTCAATCAAGATTTCTTTCAAAATCCAAACAAATGATACCCAGTGCTTCTAAAAATGTCAGCCTTGATGAGCCAAAGTAACCTGCAAATAAAATTAAGGTTTTACTGTCCTTTGCCCAAAACAATATCTCCATAAAGGTGGAAAAGGCTAAATCAGCAGTTATACCATTGTTGGGTTTTACCTAGTGCAAGAGAAACAAACAGCAAAAAAAAAAAAAAAAAAAAAAAAAAAAAAAAAAATGAGTGATGGCAAATAAATATCTGGGAAACAGCATCATCTTTGGCAGAGAGGAGAGGGTGCAGAATTGTGCTAGGCAGTAGAGCAAAGCATGCTTGATTTCTGTTGGTTTTCTGAAACAATCCTAGGTCAAGCCAATAATCCTAGATATGCTTCTCCCTTGTTGGACCGACAGAAGCAAAGACACAATGAAAGTGAGAAAGAACCTTTTTCACTTATGTCCCATATATGAGATAGTAAAGTTTCATGTAGATATGAACTTTAGAAATGCCTGTTATAAAACTGTAGAAACATTTCCCAATTTACTTTGCTTTATGTTGTTATAACTTTATTTTTTAATATTTATGCATACAAAAACTGGGATATAATAAACCAGAGGTACAGGGAGGTGAGCGGATTCACCAGAGAGAGTGGGGAGCAGAACAGACAGGTCCACTGAATTACGCTACAAAGAGGAACAGAGGGAGAGACAGGAGTGGTCTGCTGTACCATGTGGGTCGGCTTCCTGGCTACAGGGGATCAAATCCATGCTGCAGTGGCTAGTGATAGCCTGGTAGCAGACTTTAACCCTGTGCCACCAGGGAGACCCCTGCACTAAAGTTTCAGCATTGAAAATGACATCAAAACCCACTTATCTTACACTTCAATAGTCTGTTGTAAACCAGAATGGATCGGTGATAATGGAGAACTTTAGTAACTCAAGTTATACAAATGGAGACCTATGTCAACATAGATGATGTTTGTTAATTACTTATGCTTCCATAGTTCTTCTAAAGACTGTCCTCAGACAGTGGCACTACCAGGCATACTTTAAATCAGATGAGAAAAATACCAATTATCTTCAGTCCCTTCTGCTCTGGTACTGTTCCTGCTCTGATCATCTCCATCTACCTCTTGAATGGCTTGGTCTTAACCCTTTTGCCACTACAAAAAGTTTTTAGAGCAGCTTGAATTTTGTGATATTGAAGCTGTCTATTTCCACTTTACTGGTCCACATTCCTGCTCGTAATCTTCCTATAATGTAAATTTTACTATTTACAGTAGCTTCTATTAGCTTCTAACATATTAGTTAGATAATATGTTAGATAAATAACACTTTCAGTCTGGTATGAAACTCTTCATGCTTTAATTTCCATTAGTACCTGTGGTAGTGTAAAATAAACCCAAGATCTTTATTCCTTGATTATGGATATGCTATTCACATGTACAACCTGCATACCCTCTCCTACTAACATTTCAATCATTTGTTAATCCCTTATTAAGTGAAAAAAGTCTTATTTAACCTTCTCCTTTTCTCTTATGTTTGCAAGCAAACTAAGTTTTTTTTTCCCTGTTTTCCTAATACTTCAAAGCAAACACCCTCTTATGTTAGTAATGATGTTGAATAGATATTTTATTATGCATTCATCTTTTGTTAGGGCCTGAACCTTGAAAAAAAAATGGGTCTTGTTTTTCATTGTATTTACCTAGCAAACAACATAAAAAGTAGGTGCCTAATATTTGCTTAAGAAGTTTTGAGTGTGTTAAAGCACATAATAGAATTTTTAGAGTGCTCATTGTACTAACACAATTTTCTCTGTAATTTTAAGTGCTTTATAGATATTTTAAAAGTCTATTAGTAAAAAAAAGTCTATTAGTGCAGAGTAAATCTTTCCCTTAATGTTCTGGAAATTTTTAGTTTCTTCTATTAAGTCTATTTTCTATTGAATAAGTTGAATTCCAACAATTCCATCATATATTGAAACTATTCTCATTTGTTTATTTGATTTTGTTATTGTGTCCATTGTATTTTTTCAAACTAAATTGATTTTCAAATAGGGTAAGCCCTAGATGACTTTCAAAGAAGAAGCAATTGGCTGTTGTAAAATTCAGTAGAAGTTTAATAGATATATATTGGATGAATGAAAATATTCCCCCTTTGAGTTTTTCAGAATCCAACATCAACAAAAAGAACAAAAGTATATCATCCCACCTTTGAGTACAATTTCCTATTTTAGTCCTTTTCTGTTTAAATAGGAAAAGATAGTACTAATTACACTTGTGAAATCTGAAAAGTAATAGGATATTTACAGATTCTTCATATTTCAAAATGATCAAGAATGTCAAAAAATAGAGCCACTATAACTAAATCTAAAAAACAAATAACCAACTAAATCTAAAAGCAAACAGAATTATAACACAAAGTAATAAACTACACACATATAGCACACATATAGATTAGCAAAACATATGTGCCCAAGACATGAATATACAACCCCACACAAGAAATAGTCATTCACATAGGAAACCCTGCAAAAATATCAAGAACACAATTGTGTATTGATATACCTGAATGATTGTGCTTATCAAAAAAAAGTACATTTTAAAACATCATATGAAATTATATTGTAAGTAAGGTTGTTAATTTAGATCTGCATAATATTTCTGAAAAAAAAAAACAGTGATAAATTAGATTAGGCCCAACATGTTCATGCTCAGTTCCACCTCAGCAAACCAGACTTTCATTTCCAGTCTAGGTTTTCCCAGAATGAAAAGGCTTGGCTTAACCAAGTCAGCACTAGTTTTCTCAGCAGTTTATCTTATCAGTTCCATGATACCCCTTTCCTCAGTACAAAGAACAAGCTCTGTTTAGGGCTGCTTTTACCTATCAGTAAATAGCCAGAATAATTTCTTTGTTCCTGCTCACTTTTGTCTATGAAGACCTTGTGCTTTGCACAATTCTTTGGCGTTTCTTTCTGTCTGATAGGCTGGATGCTTCTCCATTCATAAATGGATCATGGTCTCTCCTTTGTGATGTCATTAGTATTAACTACCTACTAAAGGCACCATCTCAAAATACAGTTGTACTGGGATTAAGACCTCAACAAATGAACTTTAGTGGAACACAATTCATGCCATAGCACTTACCATCATGTATTCATCCATTATAAAACTGGTTGAGTATCTAGGATCAGAGGACACTTGTAGTCCGTAAAAATATGAACTAGAAAAGTGTCCATGTGAATGAAATATAAATTCTTAAGGGGTAGAAAGTGAATCAGCAAATAATAGTGAGGTAAGTACTATAAAAGCTTTATAAGCAATGATCTTTGAAAGACAATGAGTGATTATCTGCTGAAAAGGGACATTTCACCTAAAATTTGAATATAAATAATAGTAAAATAAGAAGTGATTATTGAGCAATTGATTACTGAAGATGAAGAAAAATAGATTTCCTTAGTATGGTAAAAGGTTAAGTGTTGGAGACCAGCTCCAACTATTGAGGTGTCTGGAGGCAAGACAGGCAGGATCCTAAGGTGGGAAAGCATCGGCGAGTGGAGATTCCTAAAAAAGGGAGAAAGGGAGAAAAAAAGGGGAAAGGAGGGCAAGGAAGACACGGGAGTAAGAGTTGGGTGCAAGTCTTCCTGCTCTGCCTTCAGCAGAGGTTTATTTTATACATTAGGATCAAGCAGTGGGATGACATCAGCACAGGAACTGGGCTGAGAGATTACAGTCATCTTTTTTTTTTCTAGGAACAGTTTAGGGTCTTTTTGACATTTAGCTGAGATATAACATTCCAAAATCAATCAAAGTTAAAAACAGGTACATGGGTGTACAAAGTTTATGACTAATATTACTATAGTGGAGATCAACTAAGATAGAAGCCCCTTAAACCTTATCTACTACTTAATGGGTTTTTGTTTCTCTGCCTGAATCATCCTGGAAGACAGAAGAGGAAATTCCTTGCTAATCAAATCTCTGAATAGGAGACATAGGTGGATTTCCTTATCTGAAGACTACATAGTAGAATCCTGAAAAACTAGCAAGGAGACTTTTGTGGATTACTTTAAGGTGTAGCAGGTGGAAAACTTGACTAGTTTAAAAACAGGCAACCTGGATGAATTTCCACATCTAAAGGCCAGACAATAGGAAGTTTGAGTAATTCTTTAAAAGGCTGAATAGAAGGCTAGGTGAGATGATAGAATGATAAGATTTGGGTTATCCTCCATCGACAGTGAGAGAGACTTTGCAAAAACAGCCCTTTTGCTTTTATTTGTCAGTAGTCAAGTCACTTGACTTCAGGGGAATTTTTTCACCCTGGTGCAGTGTTTGCTTGTCAGGGCAGGCAGGCCTTATGTGGCTGAGGCAATCCAATTGTAAGCTGAAAGTTGCTCAGAATATTTTGATATTATGATTATACAAAAAAGGGAGGTCATAACATAAGTTAGCGTGGAAAGTCTGATTTTTCAGAGCAATTCCCCTCCATCCGGACCGTATCTGACACCAGAGGTTGCATAGCTTGTGTCAGTTAAGACATGACATGAAAATAATACTTTTTGATGTTAAAGGCATAAAATATTTGACGGTGAAGGGTGGTATTAATAAGCAAGAAGAGTTGCTGAAGGACAATATATAGCTTATTGAAACATAGAGCTTTTCCCACAGGCAAAAATTAAAAAAAATAAAAGACAACAAATCAGAACAACTCATTGTATGACCAAATCATATTTGTACTTTAGAAAATTCACTTCAGAAATAATTTGGGCAACAATTTGCTCAGAATGAACTGGGAGCCTCCCTCATGATACAAAGGGCTAAATTATAACACTTTGAAACTATCTGCAGCTACTGCAGCATAAGTCCATCCTCAGCCAGGGGTGAACCACATGGCTCTTTAGACTGTTCCTGTCTAGCCCACTGCTCCTCTCAGCAGTGTATTTCAATACATCTGCCTGTCCTGCTCCCCACTCTGTCTCTGGTGAATCCTCTCACTGCTCTGCCCCTCTAGTCTGTACCTCAGATTTTCTATGCTTAAATAAATTGTATATGTGTGTGTGTGTGTGTATCTGTATATATATATAATTTTTTTAAGAAAGAACTGGAAAATGGGACTTTAATTAGAAGTCATTGAAATTCTTTGGTTGAGGGATGGTATGATCTTGAATGAAGATTTAACTGTACTCATGGGCAAGGAACTACATTTGACCCAGTTTTTGACTAACACAGTGATAAAAAGAGATTTCCAGATGTCTCCAAACTTTCTATCATGGCAAAATTATCTATTGGTGATGATATTTTCTATTTTAGAGAAAGATGAAGGACTATATACACATTTTGAGAGGAAAGAAGATAATGGATCATATTTTTATTTGTTTGATTTCCGGAAGAATCAAAGTCCTTAATTTTACTAGACATCTGGATGTTGGAGTCAGAGGTTTAGATGTGACAATCTGTAGAATTTGATATAGTTTTAATTAAAATTGTATGTGTTCATAATGTGTTATTTAATCAAGAATAATATTCAGAAGGATGTGAATTTAAAAGATTGTACATTGGATAAAGGTCAAATATATGCAAAAATATACAATTCTGTATCCTTAAAAGTAGACAAATTATTTTTTAATAATTATAAGCTAGTTAATTGCATTACTTTCCTGCTTACAATGAAAAATTCCAAAATGCGATTCAGAAATAAAGTGGGTAGGAAGCAGAGTGTACTCGACTGTGGATGTCTTAGTGGTAGGTGTGGTGTGATGCAGAGGTGTGATCCTACACCGGTGAACTGCTACAATAGTATAAGCTGGTAAGTCCACAATAAAATTAAAAACAAACAGAAATAAATTCCAGGGTCTAACTACCTGTTTTGTCTGAAAATCTTTTATAACTTTAAACATATTTCTTCAGTATGTGGCTATATTTTTGCAATCTATCTTTCATATGTTCCTTTTCTATTTGATGAATATTTATTAAGCTCCTACTATTCAGAGACTTTTTCTAGTGTGTGTGTGTAAAAAATTTAAATACATGCCCTCAAAAATGTTGTATTCTATCTGAGAGGAAGTAGCCAAATGTTGAACAAAATGTGAAGAATTGCAAAGCTCTCCCTCACTCTTTATTCCAAAATAATAATAGAAGCTATTTCATCTGCATGTGACCCATACCAGAAGACAAAGGACTGCAATATGGGTCCAAAACTTCTTCACTCCAGTGAACAAAAAATCATTTTTCTTTTCACTCTGTAACAAGTTCTGTTCTAATGGTTGGGATTGAGCACAAACTTTTCAAGTGGCTGATTTCTCCATGGAACACAAAGTGAGATTCCTTTCCTTAAATTAAAGGAATGATAGTTTCAGTTAAAAAACACATATTGTGTTTTTTAAAATTTCAGTTAGTACCATATTGCCCTGCATATATTTCACTGTGTTAATTTTTGAATGCAGATTAAAATGCCTTCTTTTTAACCTTAAAGAGAATCTCTGACAATTTCAACTTAAAATCAATTTCAAGCTAATAATCTTCTAAATATATCCATTAGAAAGTCAATTGCATTCATGATTAAATCAATTTGTTGTTCTTATCCTGAAGATCTTTATTATTTTTAACATAGAGGATTTTGTCTTAAACTTATTAGTATATCATACTAGCTATCATACTGGCTATTTTACTGAAATGTTTTGATTTTTAAAGCATTAAATAATAACCCAAATACTCAGGTCACACAAAATGTACAATTTTTAACATCATTTGCTCAAATTGAGATAAACTTTCTATAAATAATGATGTTACTACATATATTTCACAAAAGATTTATTGAAATTTGGTAGTAACAATTTGTGAATTGTAGAGTGAACTGAGTTTTAATTAATTTATTAATATACCCAGGCTATACCATATAGCTGAGGAACTAAAGTGACCATGAAATAGTCTTATTAGCAGACTTGTGAGAAAGTTCACAACATTTATGATTTTCCAAGCATATTGTATAACAGGCATCCTTAGTAGTTACTTAGTAGTACGTACTCTAGTAGTTATTCTAGACTCTGTTTCCTTCCCTCCTGCTAGAACAGACAAAGTTTTTCATTATTGGTATCAATGAAAACTCAGTTCCTAAAAAGCATTCCTGTGTCTCTTGGGTAGTTGTTCCACTTTGGCAGCTGATGGCCTATAGAGTACAACAAGTATTGAACGAAAAGAAAGAGAGAGAACGAGAGGCAGAAAAAGAGACATGGTGTGTTCATTAGATTTATGTAATCTCTTGGAAGAAGCAAAATACTGCCTTCTATTGGTTAAAAGTAGGAGCCTTAAGCCAGGAGCAAAGGTATTTCCTTGTAAAGTTAGTTATGAGAGAAACTAAAACTTAATTTTTGTATGTCCTTTTTACACTTTTTAATGATTCTTGATTTATGTTAAATTTGTTTGCAAATTCTCAAGAATAAATTGTGTTTAGATGACTTGGAGAAAGGAGATTTATTCTTATGTCAGTGGTAGCCTCTGGAGTCCAACACTCTGTCAGAGTTTACAGCAGAAAGGCAGGATGCCTGAGAAAGGGGGATTGCAGCCAAAGGTGTTTGCAGACACTGTAAGTGAAAGGACTTCTTCATCTTATCTTTGAAACTCTCACTTTTATAAGGAAGTTCATATGATTACGCCCAACCCAGAAAGTACGTAGAATTTCCCATTTATTATTTTCAGATTAAATGTTTTTAAATTTGGTTATATGTCATGCCTGGGGAATTTGTTCCAAATTATGGTTATTTTATTCATTGTACTCAGTCATCACTTTCAGCCTATATACTGAAGTAACTATTGTATTGCCAGTGTCTTCATCCAAATGCCAGTCATATAGACAGATGATAGCCTGGTGGTACAGCTAGAAAACTCCACTTTATCAGTTAAAATGATTATCATTTTCTAATATATTCTTTGTGTATGGTCATTCATTTATAAAAGACATATGCAAAATCACAAATTCACACAACTGTAGTATAGTCTAATACTTTCTGTTCTATGTGATCTTTAAAATAGCATTCATTATTTTACTAATTAGACATACAGGAGAAATTGTCCTGTGAAAAATAAAATCCAGATGTCTACATTACATTTTTTTTTCAAACTAGTAATCCAGCAGAACATATTTATATAAAATCATATTGTGATCAGCTTTATAACACAAATTTATTTCATGGAGTCTCAGTATTGCACTTGTTAAACTGACATTTTATTACAATATTTAGTGAAAATAATAGATACATTGAGTTTTTAATTTAAGAAAAATTATTCTCTGACCTTTTAAAATTCTGATTTGAGTGCTTTTTAAAATGTCATTTTCAGTTTTAGTATTTTTCCTTCTTATGAGCTCTCATTCATTTAACATAAAATACCATTAGACAAAAAACAAAAGAAGTTGAACTTAATTTACATCTGTCTTTTGGGGGAGTAGTTCCTTTATTTCAGCTGCTTGGGATTTTGACAGAATAATTTTTCCTAAGGCCACCCTATGATGTTATTTGTCATATTTCTATAAAAAGGCTAACACTGACATACCTATTTATGGTTGCCAAACTACCTTCCTTTCATAACAAGTATACTTTATTCTTTATGAGGTTAGAAGAAAAAAAAAAGACTGTGTAAAAGTGAGTACTGCATAATAACTACTTATTTCATAAAACAGATCTGCCCAAATATGTCTTACCATGTCATATTTATCAATGAAAAGTGCAATTAATTTGTTAGTAAAGGAAACTTTATCAATGGAGATAGGAAATGACATTAATGATTTCTTGAAACGAAAACTCATATTGCTACCTAGCTTTTGACATGTTCTTACAGTCCTTCTACTATTGAGTCAAGAAAAGAATAAGAGCATGAAAATAAAAATAGTTAAGGAGGGAAAACGTAGGATATGTATAGAGAATAAGAGCAAGATAAATTAAGATTGGCATTTGGATTTTTTTCATTAATAGAAATGGGTGAACTGTAAAGGAGCATAAAAATAAATAAAGCAACACTTTCTTCTCACTTCTTTACAAATTCATCCTAAATGATTTATCACTGAATCAGTCTTATTAGAGTATGAAAATTATCGCTGAAAAAAAAAAATAGCTACTTGACATCATCTCTTTTTGCTTACCGTTGAGAAATAGGAAACCAAAAATAGTATTACATGACTACTTAGTTTAAGATTCTTAAAGATAGTCATATGAAATGGAAATGAACTAAACTGATTTTTTTTAAGATTTATTTATTAATTCGTACAGAACTGGGGTACAGGCCAGAGATGCAGAGGGTGAGAGGATTCACCAGAGACAGAGTGGGGAGCAGAACAGGCAGATCAACAAAGTACACTGCTGAGGGGAGCAGCGGGCGGGTCAGGAGAGGTCTGCCAGGGCATGTATGTGGTCACCTCCAGGGCAGGCGGGATCAAACTCATGCGGAAGTGGTTTAAGCTTCTCAGTGCAGTGCTTTAACCCGCTGCACCACCAGGGAGGGCCTAAACTGATTTTTCAATGACAAAACAGGGAGGATAATTTAACAATTTAAATAGCAATGTGTACTAAGAGATCATTCTACAATAGCCATTGTGCTTTTTTAAAATAGTTTTAAGTCTGAAGAAATTGAAACTTTAGCAAGTTGAATATATCTCCAGAGTCACCTTGTTAATAAAAATATGAAATCCAGGATAAAAATATTTTTAGCCCTAATTGTCACACTTCATCATGTAATCACTTGTTATAGATAACCTTATTATAATTATATAATAATTAGATGATTGTCTATATACTTCTGTATCATATATCTGTATCATATATAGATTTATATCTGTTTATCTACATATTCCAGTGGCTATAGTTTTTCCTCATTAGCATTGGTGTCCTTGAATGAAAGACAAGTTATAGACAATGAAACAGTAACATTATTGTTGAAATAAATTTCATCTACATGTTATTATAAAAGTATACCAATCTGGGCTCTCCTTGGTGATACAACAGATTAAAGCACAACACTGTGAAGCCTTCAAAGCAACTACAGCACGAATTCAGTCCCTGGCCAGGGAACTGACGCACGTGGTGTCATAAACCTCTCCTGACTCACCGGCTTTCCCCTGAGCAGTATGTTTCAGTCAATCTGTCTTTTCTGTTCCCCACTCTGTGTCTGGTGAACCTTCTCACCCCCCACACTTCTGGACTGTACCCCAGTTCTGTGAGCATAAGTAATCTCAAAAACAAAACAAAAATTATAAATCTATTCCACGTTTGTGTATTCAATCTCTTTGGGATTTTTTTTTTTTTTTTGATTATTTATGCAGACAGAACAGGGGTACACGCCAGAGGTGTAGGGGCGGTGAGAGGATTCACCAGAGACAGAGTGGGGAGCAGGACAGGCAACTCCACAAAGTACACTGCTGAGGGGAGCAGTGGGCGGGTCAGGAGAGGTCTGCCACGCCAGGTCAGTAACCTCCGGGCCTGGGGCTTGAACTCTCACTGAAGTGGCTGCAGTACTGCGTCCTAACCCATTGCGCTAGCAGGGAGAGCCCTCTGTCAAATTATTTTTAAGAAGGAACGTGAATATTCACTCTTTAAAAAAATATTGCCTGAGCTTTCTTTCTGAGGCAGGCTTTTTTATATGTACTCAGAGTACTTACAGAAGGCAAGGCGCCTTCCAGTGGTAGGTTAAGATATGGTTCAATTAAAAAAAAAAAAGGTAAACAGGTATAGACATGGTGTAGTGAGCTGTAAAGCAGTCCTTTATCACACACTTGAGTGAGTACTG
>NW_004567109.1:48176732-48196452 GCF_000260355.1 Condylura cristata | reverse complement strand
GTGCTTTAACCCGCTGCGCCACCAGGGAGGGCCGAGGCAGGCTTTTTTATATGTACTCAGAGTACTTACAGAAGGCAAGGCGCCTTCCAGTGGTAGGTTAAGATATGGTTCAATTAAAAAAAAAAAAAAGGTAAACAGGTATAGACATGGTGTAGTGAGCTGTAAAGCAGTCCTTTATCACACACTTGGGCTTCCCTGGGAATTATTCAGCATGTTCTGGATAGATGTGGAAGGCCTTCACATTTGAGATTCTTGCATTAGAGCTTTTGTTTGAGCAGAAGTTTGACAGCAGTTTAAGGACATGAAAGACTTTATTAGTTGAAGGAAAAAGTGGGCAATAGTGCTAAAGTAGGAGTAAAACTGATAATTTTTGAAATTATAAAAATTTAATATGACTTTATTGCACTGTAAACAACAGCAGAGCAACGATGCTAGAGTTTAGGCAATCTGAAATCCATATAATGTTTGCATAACACAACTCCTTCCCTGTCTTTCTTGTGAAATGGTATAGAGAAGGGAAAAGATAAACAAATGAAGAGGTTAAACACTTTCTAACATATACCACGGAGATATGTTCTTACCCTGTGATGAGATTTGACACTGAAGATTGTGGATTAAATTTGAGTTTCAGAAAATATTCAATAAAATAGTTAAAATAATACTCTCGTTATTTGTAATCCACAACTGTGTTACAAGAAAAAAAAATGCAAAACATTACCAGGATATTAGATTGCTATATTTCATTCTGAAGATGATGCCTTAATACTGAGCGTAGTGTTAGTTTTTCTATTGGCAGGATTTTTTTTTTAAACACGTCCTATCATTATATCCTGAGGCATCTTCCCACTAGTGCAGCTGCTGCAATGTTTTCCCTCAGCATCTCACCTTGTTTTGCTGCTCCCATCTCAGTAGTTTCATACCTGCGGCCAATTTGTAGTTCTCTCCTGTAGTTAAACCAGCTGTTTTGTAATAACATTGTTGATTTCTCTGAATGGATAGTACAGAGAGCAGTCTTTTACATTATCATACATTTGTAAGACATGAGCCCTAAAGGAACTGAGAAAATCTATAGAATGAGAAAATATAACATGTCTCTAACTTTGAAATGTTTTGTTAACATGGAAATGAAGTACTAGAAATAATAGCAACCATTGCTTGATTCTGAAGAGTATTGGCCTTTAAAGTCAAATGAATAATAATAATAATAATAATAATAATAAGTGTTGATCCACTGAGGCACATCTGTTTAAGTCCCAGAACAGCTTGGTAGGTGAAAAAAAAAGAAAAGGAAGCAGTAAATCCAAGTGTCAGGGGCTTAAGTAGGGGAAGGTATTGTTTTTTCTTAATCAACAAAATAGACCAAAAGTAAAGAAATTTTAAACTGGCATTTATTTTTTCAAATTATATTCCACGTTCATTACTCATTAACAAAATACATGCTTTAAATTTCATCTAACACTTCTGAGTTGATATGAAACCCTAAGCATTTTTAGAGTAGCATGTTTTATAAGATGTCAATTTTACCCAAGTGCTAATTATTTCAACTATCCCACTGACTTTTTATATATTTAAAAAAATTAGAAATGAGAATGTTCTATTCCTAACAGCACAACTTTTTATTATTTATTTCTTCTAATATAAAAGTGAAAATAATATATGATGCAGAATGCTAACCATTATATTATTTAACAGTATATTTAATGGGAAACATTTTTTATGAGAAATATGATCCTTTAATTTTCATAAAAAATATGTTTCTGAAGAACCCAGTCTTTCACACATGACCACTTAAGGAATATTTTGACATTGAATATAACTTTATATGCAATGAATAACTATGGAACATTGTTTAGAAAATACATATAATAGGAATTAATCTGAATTTCCTATTCTGATTAATGGGAAACATTTTCATACATAAGCCACTATTTTGGGTTATTTTATCTCTAAGTATCAAAATGAAATATACTCCACTTGAGTTCATGAAATGGTAGAGTAAGCCCTTTTATATTATGATTGATGAATTACTTTAAAAAATGCTGCTCGTCTCCCAGCATATGTTCCAGATGTTAAATATTATGGGCAATCTCTAGTACTTATAACACTAGTAAGTGTCTTATAAAGCGAACATTATTGCATTTTAGAAAGGAAATCCAAATCTGAGGGCAGAGATGTTTAATATTTGTTTCATATTTAAAGTATACTGTTATCCATTAATACATTGTATTGTCAAGAAATCACACAGCTAGTATTTTCTTTTAAATATATCTTATTGGAAAATGGCATCAATGTTCTCAAATCAGTCACTTGTGATAGACCAAAAATCTGTTACACTTGTAGGTGGAGGATTGGCGGAGACATAAGCCATCTTTCTATACAGCTAATAGGATTCTCAGCTTGGCTAGAATAATCCAAAGAAAAAAGGAGAAAAAAAAATCCTCTTAATTTAGATTCCACAAGAATGTGTGTAGTTTAGTATATGCCAATATTAACACAGCCTTCCCCTATCCTTTACAAGTTTACATTTTCAAGAAAATAAGCTTAGCAATTCCTGTATTACTACAATGTTTCCCACACTTTTGTGTACATCTAAATCACCTAGAGATTGTTAAAACAATTGAATGGCCCCCAGCGTTAGGCTTCTGATTCAATAAGCCTGAGATAAGTCCTAATTATTTTTTTAACAGATTTATTTATTTATGCTTACAGAACTGGGGTACAGGACAGAGGTATGATAGGTGAGAGGATTCACCAGAGACAGGGTGGGGAGCAGAACAGGCAGTTTGACAAAATACACTGCTGAGGGGAGCAGCGGGCAGGTCAGCAGAGGTTTGCTGGGCCATGTGGGTCAGCTCCCTGGCAGGGGATCAAACTCCTGCTGCAGTGGCTTTGAAAAACTTCATAATTTGGTGCTTTAACCTGTTGCACCACCAGGGACAGCCCTGATTATTTGTATTTTTAACAAGCTGCAAGTTAATGCTTATATAGCTTCTACAGAATACATACTTTGCAACAATTTTATTAACAAATTAAAAAAACACAGCCTTCCTGGTGCCCAAGGGGTTAAGACTCAGAACTGTCACCACTGTGGCCTAATTTTGGTCCTGAGCAAGGGAGGTGACTAACATATAGTGCTGCAGTGAGGTGACTAAAATATAGTGCTTGCCCGCTGCTTCCCTCAGCAGTGCATTTCAGTCTATCTGCCTGTCCTGCTCCCCACTCTCTCTCTGGTGAATCCACTCATCCCCTGCACATCTGCCTGTACCCCAATTCTTCTGTGCAAAAAAAAAGTAAAATTTTATTAATTTGGCCACCAAATTATATTTAAAATATATTTAAAAGAAAATGCTAGCACTTAACAATGAATCTGTTTTTCTCTTTATTTTTTACTTTATGTTTTGCCTTTTCTGGTCGAGAGATGTTGTAAGTGGGTTTGGTATTGCTGTGGTTATGTTTTTCACAACAGTGTCATCCATCTCTAATGGTATTTGGAACTAGTTTTCTGTTTTGTTTTGTTTTGTTTCTTTCCCTCAATTTACACAGCCCATGCTCATCTTTCAACTTTTCTTTATCTTCATTCCAGTCTCCATTTCCCTGGCCCAGACAGTAGTCTGTTGTTTGTTGCTGGCAGTGAGGGTTGGGAAAATGGATTTCTCTGCTTTTCTTTTCTAGTCACAAATCTAGGTGGGTTCTGTGTGCCTAGACAAAGTGGGTCAGACTTCCTTTACATTTTAGAAACTCTTCATAGCAGCCAAAGTCTCTCTTGGAATTGTAGCCTTTTTGTAAAATACTGTTCCTTGTCCTTTCTCCTTTCAATTCCCCATTGCTGAAAGATCTCTAGTCATATTGTTATAAAATTATGAATACAAGAAGTCTTTATTCATACAAGTCAAATCCCTTTTAATTGTTAATGTTTTGTTATAAGACAGTATTTTAAGTGTGCTGGATTAATTGGCTCCCTTTATTATACAGTATGTAATAAATACTGGTTTGTTTAACTTATTTTTTTCTGATTATTTCATGGAAGAATCTTAAAAAGTGTTAGTCACTCTTGAGAAGTTTTAGATTAGAGCCAAAAAAACTAAAACTGAACCTGATTTTTAATTAATTAAATGCTAGTTTTTATAAAGGAGGTTTGCAGCATCAATTTTCTGAATTTTTATTGGTTTATTTCTTTTCCAGTGTCTACTCTTTCCAATTTGATAGCCCACCCCCCCCCAAGAAAGATTTGTGCAATAGATTAACTGTATCTCCTAATGTAATGGTATTTGGAAGTAGGCCTTCTGGAAGTGATCATGTTATCAGCAGGAGAATCTCATGAAGGGATCGTTAGGAAAGAGCCAGGAAAGATTCCCTGCCCCTTGAGCTATCAATAACCCAGGAAGTGTTTTCATCAGCCACCCAATTAACTGGTATCTTGGTAGGTGTTTCCCAGCCTCTAGATTAATCTCTGATGAGAAATCAACTGTGGTTGCTTATCAACTACCCATTCTGTAATATTTGGTAATAATGCACCAAACAGGTAAACATAGTAATTTATTTTAGTTTTTCATTTTATTACTCTTTTTTTTTCATGTCTTCTTTTATTATATCTATAATAGATGTAGTAGTTTGCCTGATTTTATGTTTGGTTGGATGTTTGATTTTTACATCACTTTTCTTTATCAGTTTGTAAGAGGTTTGTCTTAACACTCTGTTCAAAGAATCAATACTTTATTTGAATCTTTTGTTGTTACCCCATTTCATCATTTTCTGCATTTTTTCTATTTTTATTTGTTATTCTTCACTTTGCTTCTTTTCTTGTCTATATTTTTTAATTGATTTATTAATGGTTTTTAAGCTTTTATGTTTTCGAACAAATGTAAACCACTTTTTGGTTCACTCTATGGAACTATAAATTGTCCATTGTTATTAATCGCTAAGTATTACAGTAAATTTTGCATTATTATTAAGTATTAAATTTCCAGTCTTATGAGAATTTTTTTTAAGTATTTATTTATTTGTGGATACAGAACTGGGGTACAGGCCAGAGGCTCAGGAGCGGCGAGAGGCTTTCACCAGAGACAGAGTGGGGAGCAGAACAGGCATATCGATGAAGTACACTGCTGAGGGGAGCAGTGGGCATGTCAGGAGAGGTCTGCCACTGCCATGTGGTCACCTCCGGGGCAGGCGGGAATCGAACTCATATGGAAGTGGCTTTAGCTTCTTAGTGCTGTGCTTCAACCCGCTGCACCACCAGGGAGGGCCTTAAGACATGTTATATTTTCTAATTTTATCATCTTACAGTGAAAAATACCATTTTTTTGTTATTGTTGTTTTTTGTTTGTTTTTTGCATTGAATATGAGAGTGATTAGTCTTTCTTGTTAGTTTGATGTGTATTTGATTTTCATGAATGTATTATGTTTCTTCGGAAAAATTTGTACTTTCAGTGGACAGATTTATACTTCTTTTTATGACTACGTGTTTAAGAAAAATCATATTTTAAATCCAATACCTTTGCTATTTTTCTATTTTATCATTTTTTGAGATAGTGACATAGTTAACTCCAGTAAAATTTTTGAGTTCTGAAATTCTCTTCAGGTCTGTGACATTTTACTATTCACACCTAAGTTCATTAAGCTACTTCACAAATCTCTGCCTTCCCATACACTGCTCCCTGATTCAGTAATTTATTTCTAGATTTTGCCCTGTAAACCCCACTCATCAGATAAGATTTAACTCAAGCATCATTTCTTTTGGACACTGTGACTTGAGTCTTCTGTCTAAACTATACAATCTTCCTAATAACGTATATGCATGTCTATACTTTTAGAGTTTTTCTTTGCCTCATTTATTTGGCCTTCTGAAAAATCTATCAATTCACTGAGGTGAGATAGTATGTTTCTCTCACCTCTCACTGCATACTTATGAAGATGAGTAATGCAAAAAACATACAGATGCTAGCACTTACTGAATTCTTTCTAAGAACAAAACACTGAATTTCAGATACCTCGGTTTAATACTGGATCCAAGTGAAAAGATGTCTTTAGTAAGGATATAAAATTGTGAAAATATAAGAGAACAGTTGCAAAAATCACTTTATTATGTCACCTTGTTGAAAGTTGTCTTATTGTTAAAGGAATATACATAATATAAAGAACAAAATATTTTATGCATAGCAATTATTACGATTGGGATATAATCATTTACTAATAGCAGAGGATTATAATTTAAATAATTTTATTGAAAAATATAGACCACCTATAATAGGGTTGTGAGGGAAAAATATAAGACTTTTAAGGAAAAAAATACAAATAAAGAAGAATCAATATTATATATTTCAATATAGAGTGGTGAAATTCTTATTTGTACAAAACAACATATCCTTATTTACTTATTAAATGTGTATTTGCTTTTTGCTTATTATTACTTATTTTACCATTTTTTATACCTTCAGCATTTTGCAATTATGTATTTCTTAAGATACATGCAGTTTCTTTTAACTTCATAGCATCTCTAGCTATTAGGATGACATATCTTATTTTCTTTTTCATTTTAAATATAAATTATATCTCCTTTCTACATTTTTGATAAGTATACACAGATTTGATAAGTATACTCAGTAACTGATCAGTTACTCTTTCTTCTCTGGATATTGTCATCCAAAGGGATTCATGGACACTAATGCTTCACAATGTAAATTTGGGGAAACAAAAAACTAAAACAAGCATTTGTTGGCTGAAAACAGAATAAAGTTAGAAAAGTGCCTAATACTTTGCATTTTTTATTAGTCTGATGTGAATTGGGAATGCTGGACTACACAGTTTGATAGCAATATAAAGAAAACCTTCAATCCTGAAATGAACTACCAATTTTAGAAAATAGGGTTAGGGCAGGAACAAAAGGAATCCAAGAAGTTGTGTAACAATAGAGGATCTCTCAGTGGAGATAGTTCCCTTGTTAGAAATAAGAGCCATTCAGAATTTGGTCTCTGATAATGACCTATTTTTCCAGTTAACACAATCAGAACTGCTTATTTGACTTGAATGTACTTCTAGCGAAGTCCCTGAAAGTAGATGTAGGTAACAAGTCCTAGTGTATTTGTCTCTCTTAAGGTACAGTGTCCAGGGACTTGTCAAACAAGCTGCACTATTCTAATTTGTGGCATAAATTGAGGAAGATTCTCTAAGTTTATGAAGTATTTACTAAGTTCTTAGTATGTCCCAAGCCTGGAATGTTTCGAAGAACTAAAGATGTAGTAAGAAACATGACTGACAAGGTCTCTCTTTTGACTCTTATATTCTCCTGAAACATAACGTAGTGAAATTGCTGTGCATATTATTAAAATTAGGCAATGAAAAAATATTCCTCACTACTTGATTAAAAGGTATATAAAAGAATTCTTGTAGTTACTAATATCATGTTTTCCTCTTCATTTTGAGGAAATCACCAAACCAAATAGCTTGGTCTCCCTTGCTTCAGGGCTAGTTGATTTGGCAGGTGAGTTGTTACACACTCCCTAGAGGATTCCGACTTCCATGGCCACCATCCTGCTGTCTGTATCAACCAACACCTTTTCTGGCATCTGATGAGCGTCGGCATCTGGCGCCTTAACACGGAGTTCGGTTCATCCCGCTGTGCCAGTTCTGGTAACTATGTGGCGGAATGCTCTCTAACTCTATATGGAGAAAAGTTGATGAAAGCTATCTCAAACTTGGTCCAAAAGAGAATCTTAACACATTGCTCCAAACACACTTGTCTGTAAATGTGATATAAGACAGATGCAAAGTCCTCAAAGGAGAACATTAAACCCTAATATGCATTATAGCCATTCAGTAGAAGAAAACTTATTGAAAACTTTGTGTAATAGACCAAGTCCCTCCCAACACATCACACACACAGCACCTACACATCACCTACACATTGAGTGAAAATGACCTGTGTATGATTAGGAAATACATTTGTGTGTGTGTGTGTGTGTGTGTGTGTGTAAATATATCAATTTAATTACTCACAAAAGGAAATCATCTGCTTATCAATCATGGAGAAGAGCCTTCCAAGTGAAGTACCATCTAGAACAGTCAATGTAAGGAGTATAAAAGAGGCAGCAGGCTTATATCACTAAACAAAGGGAATATAAATGAGAAATTAGTGGAGGATATAAATGAGAATGACAAATAATGTTTCTAAAATATTTTTCTCCTATTCGATAGAAACCACTAAAATACAAAATAGAAAACTATTTAGAAGTATATGGTAATAGTCCAAGTGAGAGATAAGAACGATTTATTCTGGGAGGCCTTAATAGAGATTCAAGAAAATAGATGGATTTTATGTACATTTTCAAAATATGATCAATGGGATTTACTAATGAATTAGAGATCAGCCATAGATGTTTGGCTTGACTATCTTATTATATAGTAATGTGAATTATTAAGAGAGAGAATGCTTAAGAAACACCTGGTAGGGAAGGGGGAGTAAAGTAAATGTCTAGTTCACATGGTAAGCTTTAGAGGCTTATTTTTTATTCATGTAAGTTGCCATGTATATAACGAGATATAAGCATCTTAAACTAAAAAGAAGACAGGGGCTACAGAGAGATATTTGAGATTCACTGACATATGTAGTAACTGATGAGAGAAGTGAATGGGGTCATGGATAGAGAGTGTGCAGAGAATGAAGAGGTGACAGGGACAAAACCCAGGAGGCACTTCAGCACTTAGACATCAGAAGAAGATGACAAGCTGGCAAATGAGTTTGAAAAGAACCAACCAGTGATTCTGGAAGAAATATCTTCTGGCAGACACAAGAAAAAAATGTGCTTCTAGAAAGAAGGCATGGCCAACAAGGTTAAATGCTGTTCAGAGGACACATAATGCAAAAATCAGGGAAGTGACTGTCAGATTTGCCAAGGATAGGACTCTTGTTTCTTTTCACTAGTGTGGTTATGTCAGTGTTTGATACTGAAAAAGGGGATGGCTTAGGAGAGAATGCCCATGGAAAAGTGTAACTAGCATCAAATAACTTCTTCCTTTAAATATGGATATAAATAATAATAAGAAAGTGGTAGATGGCGTCAGAATAAAACAAAAATAGTGTTCTATTTTACTTTTTTTAGATTTATTATTTATGCATACAGAACTGGGATACAAGCCAGAGGTGGAGGGGCCATGAGAGGATTCGCCAAAGACAGAGTGGGGAGCAGAACAGGCAGATCGACTTAAGTACACTGCTGAAGGAAGCAGTGGGCTGGTTAGGAGAGGTCTGCTGCGCCATGTGGACCACCTCCAGGGCAGGGGATTGAACTCACCTAAGCGGCTGTGGCTAGCTTGCAGTACTGCATCTTAACCCTTTACACCACCAGGGAGTGCCCCCCAAAGAACATTTTAAATTCAAATTAATTTACCTTTTTTTGGGGGGGGGGTTAAGATAGATCATCTAAGTCATTCTTGTATGCAGAAGAGAATGGACAGGAAGGTAGAGAATTGGGGCAGATATACTGGGTAGTATAAAATTATCAGAGTTCATTTCTGAAGAGGTGAGAGTGGATGATTTCTAGAGTATAAATGAGGAGTTTGACTTTTGGGGAACAGGACACAAGAGTGTAACAGGAGAAAAAATATGTATATGTGACTGATTTTCCCCAAATAGGATGATCTAGAGAGAGAATTCTGCAGTTTGTATTACTCAGATTCAGGAAGCTGCTCTCCATTTCCATCCTTAACAAAGCCTGGTTCTTCAGTACTTCAAATCTGGGGACCACACACTTCCTGCCAATAAATTCCCTTTAGCTTTAGTTTAAATGATTTTCTTTGGCATAGTACAGAAAACCCACCTGATAAAATTTGTCAGTTCTGTGCGAAATATCAGTCCTCAGAAAATATGGCACACACTGTTTTCCAAATTTAAAAGCTTCCTCTATCCTAAAATATCCTCTCAAGATTTTCCATGTCATTCAGGGATTCCAGTAGCAGAGAATATTTATCATGGTTTTAAAGACTCTGTAGGGAGTCCACCATTGGTACACACTGTAAGAGACAGTGTCAGATGTCCTTATAGTAAGTGGTGAATGTTTATCTCTTTCTTTCTCCTCCTTCATTGCCATCTTTTATATGGTCTTTTTTGGCAAGAATAAATTCTATTATATGTAGAAAAACATTTCTGTGATACTGGATGATGTTTCCAAGTAGAAAACTGCCGAAGAGGTGAATTTATCTATATATCTTAGCTGGAGACTAATGTAATAAATGAAAACATGCAAAAAACATTTTGAAAACTAATGCAGTTTTGCTTGAACTATGAATGGCTGTCCATAAGTACAGCTTTAGTTAGACTTTTTCCTCTCAATGCTATCTGTAGTCTCCATAAATAAGGATTCTACTATAGAACACAACTTGGAAAATTATGGAATTATATAGTAAAAGATAATCCACATCTGTTTATCATTATCTATCTGTTTATATATTTGGCAAATGTTAACATAATGATATGCAAATGACTATTCCTTATATGTGATACTACTGTGTGGGATATTTGCTCCTGTCTAATATAAATCACAACTGAAAATGCATAGTGAGTATATTTTTATTATATAACTTAATTATATTAATGGTTTGAATACATGCTAAAAACCTTAAATAAATTAATACTGGCCAAATCAACACATCATATGGATTACTATGTAGTAATTATGTGTTCTAAGTTTATTATTTGTATTGTTTTTATTTTTGTTGATACAAAGTGATTTATTGTGGAGGTCATAATACTGGGGTATCTCTTGACTTACTGATCAGTAAGGCTGATTCAAATCATGGTACTTCGTTTCTCCCTGATTCAGTCTGTGTTCTCATTCAAAAGTGAATTTCTCAAATAGGGAAGGGCATTGTTCAATCAAGAGTGCATGAATTCCAACCTATGATATTACATTTTCTTAGTTTATTATGAATATATTTGCATGCTAGGAGAAACATTCAAGTGGACATCAACTATTTTACATAGTGATTTTCAAAAGAAACTATGGAAGTAAGAGGGGTTAAGAACTACATTCTTAAAAATATATAATTAGCTATGGCATTCATTTAAAAAAGAGCTAAATCAACATGCCCACTCTTGTACACAGAACCATTCATCAGAGAACAGATGGTCCCCTAAAAGTGAAACTAAACAGTTCTTGAAACATGACAATTCATTTATCTTAATGTGAACATCCTCTAGCAGATATCAAAAACCAACCAAGGCAGATTTATAACTTTTTGAGTATATTATACATGCACTGGAAATCCAAGCGAGAATGTTTGTATTTAATATTCTGATTCATATTGGTAAATGGCACATGAAAATGTATGGCAAAACAGTACTTAAATATTTTGATTATATTCAAAAATACATTAGTAGAAAGTATACAACAATTTTTCGTGACTTTAGTAATCAATATTACTGTAAGATTTCTATTCTGTTGTGGGAAAATTGTCTGAAAGTCCCTTCTCAATATCTTATCACCTAGATATTTAAGATCTTGGTATTTTTTGTTGGGCTGCATTTTTTTACATTAAATGGAATAATAAATGTGTACATATTCAATCTTTTAATCATGCATTCATCTTCCATTTATTCAACCAGCAGTTATTGGGCAACTGCTGTGAATTTTACCAGGAAATGGAAACAAAGAGATCAATCAATGATGTCTGTTCTGTCCTCTAGGCTCTCATCGTATAGGAGGAAAAGACAAACTTGCAAACAAATAATTATAATAAAGTAAAATAAGAATTTTAAATGTATTTGGTAATAATATGTTACAGATATTAATGGATATTATTCCCTTCTCATTTTCAGTTTCTGTTGTCACTTGATTTTCCTGCTCTCTTCACTTCCCCTCATTTTATGAACTGGTTTCTTGATTTTTGAGGTTCTGCAGATAAGGAACATAAGGTATAGGTAAATGTGTTCTCAAGAGAAAGCAAAGAAGAAAAAGACTAAGGATTTTGCAAAGAACTGGGAGTAATGAGCTAAAGAGGAGCAGACTTAGCTAGAAATAACTTTCTGAGTCAAAGGGAGGAAGAAATCAACTGCAAACAAAAGCATAAGATGAGAAGATAGTAGATCCTTGCAAATGAAGTCTTTTTTTTTTTTTTTAATCTCTATGAGGACTGATATTCTGGAGTAGGTTCAGTGGAGATGGTACAGATATGTCCCTAAGGGTAGAGTCAAGGCAAACTGCTACTGTGTGCAACCTGGTAGCAACCCTAGAATAATGCAGTCATGTGTGTGCAGGCTAACTCTTAATGGAATTATGGAGTTTATATGGATGTATGCTAGTGTGACATCAGTTACTCATTCACTTTCACTCATTCAATGAATGTTCCAGAAGCTCTTCTGGGAACTTACATTATATGCATTGTGCTAGGGAAAATTCTGCAATGGCCCACAGTGACTCCTGGCTATAACCCTCCCCTGTGAGTGCAGAGAAACTGTGAATATGATGAGACTGCGTCACATTTTATGCATAAAGCAGATTATATGGATGGGTCTAACCTAATAACAGAGTTTAAAAACACACATTCTAAGCACAAGAAGCACTTGATACAACATACCTGGCCTGAATGTGGAAGGAGTCACATGGCAAATACTGAAAACTCTCTCTCAGGAAGCCAGGTTGCCTCTAATGGCCTCCAGAAAGGAAGAAAAAAAAAAATGACCTCTGTCCTGTGGCTGCAAGGAACAGGACTTTGTCAACAATCTGAATGAAATTCGAAGTACATTTTTCTCCAGAGACTCGAGGTTTGATTTGCTAGCACCTTAATTTTGATTTTTATAAGATCCTAGCAGAGAAAGCAGTCATATACACAGACTTGTGAAACACAAAGTTGAAAGAAAATGAGTAATTATGGTAAATTATTTCAGAACAATAGAAAACAATATATAATTAAAAGAGACACCAACCGGCTTTCACTACATAGACTCTCAAATCTACTGAAGAGAGAGAGAAAATCAAAAAGTAAGATATTTAGTGTCACAGGCAGGGGAGTGTGAAGCAGAATTGGGAGTAGAGGAATGTTATAATTTTAGAGAAGGTGAACAAAGGGAACCACATGTAGATGGTGATGTTTGAGTTAAAATTTTTATGGGATAAAATAAGCTGTCATGTAGGTATCTTGGGATATGCAAGATCTGGGATAGGAAAAATCTAAACACAAAGCGTCTAGATTTGAAGTGGACAAGGAAGAAATTAGGAGATAACATCAGAGACACAACAGTAAAATAGATTGAGACATTTTAAAGACCAGTGTACAAATACTTGTTTTCCCTCTGAGTGAAATGGGAGTCAAGCTATGGTGTTGTGCTCAGTGATGTGATGTGATTTCCTATTCAAGGAGAGCGTTGTAATTACTAAAAGATCATGATTATGCTAGAACAAGAAGAAACAGGTACTAGAGTTCATGGTCTAGCATAAGGAGGCAATGTAAAGCTTAAAGAACATATGCTTGTTAGAAAGGATCATATAAGATTGTAGTTCTGACAAAAAGCACTGAAGATAAAGCTTGTAAGCAATATGAGGACAAGGTTTTGGTTTTGCTTTACCTTGTCAGTGAGGGTTTCTCCAATGCCTGGAATGCAGTTTCATTCTATAATTAGTTGTTAATATAAATATAAAAGAATGTATCAGTGATCACTAAGCACTTCTTATTTAGCTATTTTTGCCTCCCAAACTGGGACAAGTGTGGCAATGGAATGAAAGAATATTCTTGCCACATAGATACAAATATGTACTTTGAATCTTTATTCACTTGTACAGATATCATTTTCTTATTATTATTACTAGGAACTGTAGACTTGAGGGCAAGGACAATGAATTATTTATGATTATAGCTGCAGTGGTCAGCAGACTACTTAGTGCATTGTAGGAATTAAAAAAAAAAAAGTCAACAGCCACACCTTGGTATTTGCACTGAATTGTTTTCCAGGACTTCCCACCCTCTCCTGCAGAATTCTCAGATGCTTGAATACCTTAAATAAATGGTAGCAGCACAATATCTCATATTTTAATTCATCTCTAGATCACTTACAATACCTAACACAATATAAATGCTATAAATGATGTATAAATAGATGTTATACTATATTGTTTAGGAAGTAACATCAAGAAAGTCAGTCTTCACTTGTTCAGTACATAGCAACTCATCAGTACATACATACTCATCAGTATTTAACTATATAGTACAGATTTTTGATCCATGGTTCAATTTGCACAAATGCAACTTGTGAATGTGGAAGGCTGATGGTATATATTTTTTATACCATCAATAAAGAATGAAAGGTGTGATGACTCCATTTATACAGTTTTTTGTTGTTGTTGTTTTGACTATACATTATACAAATGCATATTCCCAAAGACTACTAAGAGAAAATATGTTCATTGGGGTGCCTGCTAACATACAAATATTGGTACTGTAATATGCTGTAAATAAAGAGAAGTAATTTTATCCTTTTCAATCTCAACTGTAGCCCAAGTGATTAAAATATTGATTGACACAAAGAGGTTGCCAAAATTAATGGGATGGTTGGAAAAAGATCAATGAAAAAAATCAGACAAATATAGTTCTAGTTCATACTATTAGCTAAAAACTTATATTTTTTAGTGATGTAATGCAGCCAGGGACTATAGTACTTGATTAGTTGATTTTTTTTTATGTTTGTTTATTTTCTAAATTGGGGAAAGGAGGGAAATGTCTCCAACTACTAGTATTCCCTACTATATTACAGATTATTAATTTCTCTACATAGTTATTTCTCTACATAGTCAGGGTAAATGGAGGTATTTTAATAGAACACACTATCAGAATGCCCGACAGAGAAGGTATTCTGAGGAATAGGAAATATAGGAAATATATGTATATATACACACATACACCCACATAAATAGGTCATTCTTTTTGAGCACTGCATTGACAAAAGGAAAGATGAAAACTTGGATAAATTGTACATTTAATGAATCCCTGTAGAAATATTGATTATGTTATTCCTTTCTATGACCTAATCCCCATGTTCTATGAATATTGTATCTACTCTTCATAGGTGGTCTTTCCAAAAACATATCTAATTAGATCACAATTCAGCTAACACGTTTGATGGATCACCACCAGGGAGGGCCCCAGGAGAAAAAATTATGACCATCATTTCTATCTGAAACACAGACAGTATTACCCTGGATGCAATATCACCAATTCATGCAAATCACATGTGCATGCCCATGTTATTTGTTTTTAATTTCAGGAAAAAAATAGAAATTATCACATTTTAAACATTTGATGGAATTTTTACTTTTGTGGAAGTAATGTTGATTTATAGCCATGTACATGTTTCAGAGGCATAGGATCATACCTCTTCAGATGTATTGCCACACTCACCACCAAGGCACCTATATTCCCTATTTATTGTTTTATCAGTTATAAAAAATCTCTCTTTTCACAATAAAAAAATACTAGATGAAATGTTTAAGTGCATACATGTGACAGATAATAAATAATAAAATCTGCTTTAATCCCACCTTTCTGTTTTTACATTTTCTTTGCTGTATGGAATAAAGATATGAATTATCTGAGGTAGAAACCTGATCACATTGGCTATAAAGTCTTCTTTTATTGCTAAAGGTGAGGAGAGATAGAGGATTCATTCTGAGATAACAGCATTCAATCTTACTCATCACACTAGATATGTCAGAAAAATCATCTCATGGATGAATATAACAGATGGAACATATTAGAAAATGATGAGCTTGGGAGATGGGAGGTGTAGGTTATGTCAGAACAATCCTGGACAGTGCAAGATAACAAAACAATGCATCCACACATCCTATTTTCAGTGAGGATAATCATCAAAGGGTTAATCCTTTAGACATTTGGAGATTATACAGTATTTGCAGAGGTACGATAGTAATATCTTATCCTGAATTTAAATTCCAGCACTTAATTGTAATGGTAACTTTGTGGAGAAAAACATAATACTCTTAACACCTCTGACTCTTATTTTTAACTTTTCACTTTAAATAACTTCACAATGCCCTCCTATAAAAATTAAAAATTATTTCTGAACTAAACAACAACAAAAAAAACATACTTACATGTTAGTGCTATGACATTTTGCATTTTCTTTATTTAGAGTTCACCAATTATACTAGTATTTATTTTTAAAAAATCAATTTTCAACCTCATATTTCAGTTACTTGACATACCTATTTCACAACTTTCAATATGGTTGTGATCTTCATTCTTCTTCCACCTTTCACACTTGGACAATTTTGAAAACTGTATCTTGGTTTGGATTTGTTTGATGGTTTCTTTTGATTTTATTTAGATATGCACATTTGGCAGAAACTACCCCATACTGTGTATGGTCAGCATATGTGTTATCTCTTTGCCCTGTCACTGGTGATGGTACCTTTGGTCCCTTGGTTGAGTTAGTTTTTGCCAGGATTTTGATCAGAAAGTTATCTTTACCATTTAGTAATAAATATGCATAAATGGAAAATTATGCATTCTTACTTCGACACTTCACCCTCAGTTTTAGTGTCACTTGATAATTATTGTGTGAAACTATCATTGCCTTAACTCTACGCAAATTAAAATAAGTCTGCTCTTAAAGACTATTTATTTAGAACCTACTATGTGCTTTGTAATGGCCAAAATTGTACAGATACCATATCAGTCAACAAAACAACCACTGGTTAATATTATGAAGATATAGTGTCTAATAAAGGAATGTGAGATTTATTAGAAGTAGACCTTAAACAAACTAAACAAACATATGTTCTAAAAAGAAGGTCTTGAGATTTGGAAAGAGTAGTAGGAGGATCAGAGGGAAAGTCACTAACCCTTCCACTTAGAAATTCTGGACAGGAGATAAATTAGAACTCACAAGTAAGTCCAAGAACCTGAGCTGCTGAAGTAGGAACACCAATGCAAGGCTTGTGGAAAGATCCATAGAAACTGTTCTGAGTAGTATCTTGTACTTACACAGGGGTCTGGATGGTTCCCAGACAGAGCTAAATGTCTGGGACTTAACATAATCCAGCAGAGATACCTGGGGGTGGAGTGGAGGGAATGTAACCAGATGCCTGCTCTCTCTAACTTTTACTACTATTGAAAAAGATAGATACTGAAAACTAAGACAGGATATTATTTTAAAAGCAAATTAAAATTGGAATGTTGTAAACCAGCATAAGACAGAATTACGTGTGCTATGAGTTAAAATGTGGCAAGGCGTGTGACTTGAATGGAAATCTGTTAAAAATTGCTTCTGGGCCCTACCTGGTAGCGCAGTGGGTTAAAGCACAGCACTAAGAAAATACAGCCACTTCAGCATGAGTTAGATCCCCACCCCAGAGATAACCCACATATTATGCAGACCTCTCCTGACCCACCCACTGCTCCCCTCAGCAGTGTACTTCATCAGTCTGCCTGTTCTGCTCCCTACTCTGTCTCTGGTGAATCCTCTTGCTGCCCTTGTACTTTGGCCTGTACCCCAGTTCTGTATGCATAAAAAAATCTTTTAAAAATTGCTTCCAAGATACATCACTCCTTACTTTTCTTCTATAAAGTTAGATTTTTCATTCCCTAACCAAGAGGTTAAGGCTAATTCCCTTCCTGTGAGTTTGGGTAACCTTAATGACTAGCTTGTTCTAAATAGAATGAGGCATCATTGATGTGGTATGACCTCTAGTTTTAGGGCCCTCCCTGGTGGCACAGCGGGTTAAAGCACAGCACTGAGAATCTGAAGCCGCTTCCGCATGAGTTCGATTCCTGCCTGCCCCGGAGGTGACCACATGGCGTGGCAGACCTCTCCTGACCCGCCTGCTGCTCCCCTCAGCAGTGTGCTTCGTCGATCTGCCTGTTCTGCTCCCCACTCTGTCTCTGGCCTGTACTCCAGTTCTGTGTGCACAAATAAATAAATCTTAAAAAAAAAAAAAAAGAACACTTTTAAATTTTCTCCAGTCATGGCTCTAGACATCTTTGAGCAGAGAAAAGTTATTCCCATCATCCCTCTTTTGTGAATTTCTGACCCACAGATTTTGCAAACATCAAAAAATCACAAAGTTGTTGTTTTAGGACATTAAACTTTGAACTGTTTAGTTATATGATAATAGTAACCAGAATACCCCAATATTAAGATGATTTTAGAAACTCAGTTTAACATTTGTTTTGTCTTTTCCCAGTTAACAATAGTGAAGATGAAAAGAAGTGAAGATGTATGATAAGATAAAATAAGAAGTGGAAACGTATGATAAGATAAAATAAAAAAAAATCCTGATCATTTGATGGATAATGGCTGATAAAGTAAATGAAAATATAAATATTCCTAAAGTTTCCATTTTAATGGATGATGTTGTCTTTCAGTGAAGTACTATTTATGAATGTCCCTCCTTTTGAGGGACCTAGAAGAAATCACTTTTACCTCTTTGATCTGAATACAATCTACTTCTAATGTTCTAGATTTAGTTCTGACCAATCAGTTGTAAGCAATCAACAATTGTGACTAAGATAATTAAAAGTCTCTGCCTATCTTTCCCATCCATTTCTTCATTTTTTTTTCATAATGAGAAAGGAGGCAGCCCAAATTACTGCTACAATATGAGTGACAACCATCTTAGAAAGTAACCCAACATAGAGAAAGCTTTGTGAAATGTAGCCATTAACCCACTGAGTTTAAGTAATTGTTTCCTTGACTGATCTCATAAGAAATGCTGCTGAGAAAGGAATTTGTCAATATAGGAACTGGGTTAAAATAATGGGTTTGTGATTACAACTGAGATGGAGAAGTGCACAAAATGATGTGAAAATAAACATATTTTGCATTAAAAAAATACTGGGTCTGTGTGTGTGCACATGTGCCCACGTGTGCATATGTTGACTTTAAATGAAAATAATGCTAATTACAAGATCATTTATAAATTGGTTTGCAACTATGTTATCTTTTTTGCTTATACTATATATTCCTTCACAATGTTTATTTAAATATCACCTTACTGAGTCAAATATTTCCCAGGAACTTTCTTAGGTGATGTGTATATAGAATTGATATAACATAGGTATTGAAAAAACATAACATTTTGTAGAAATCATAATACATGCATAAATTATAAGAATAAAAGGAGAAAAGGGTAAGTGCTATTAAAACTATTCAATTATGATGTTATATTTGTTCAATGAGGCATATAAATTCTGGAGGTGTGAGTTTTAAAATGTGAATGCAAAAGAATACATCAAGCTTAGAAGGATATGGGAAGATTTAATACAAGGAAGATATTTCATGCAGAATTATGGCATCAGCAGGACATGTATTGCATGGAATTTATACCAGTGCAGTTGGGCTGAAGCCCAGGACATAGAAAGCAGTGTGGAGAATAAGTGGTCCAAAACAATTGGTTGACTATAAGATTGCAAAAACTTAAAAATCAAAAACACAGGTTGAAATTTCATTTTGGGAAGCAAAGGAGGAACTATGGATATAGCTAAGCAAGTGATTTAGTGAATAAAAATTATATTGAGAAAGGAAACAGAGAGAAAGAACAGTTACATAACACCAGTACACAAAGCAAGAATCATTGAGGGAGTGATGAAAATAGAAAAGAATATATATATATATATATAACAGAGAGAAAGAACAGTTACATAACACCAGTACACAAAGCAAGAATCATTGAGGGAGTGATGAAAATAGAAAAGAATATATATAAAAATGTATAGA
>NW_004567109.1:48141578-48176632 GCF_000260355.1 Condylura cristata | reverse complement strand
TTTGTGCCCTTTTCCATCTCAGTTGTAATTCCCGCGGGCTTACCATCACCAAATCACCCATGTGCCATCACCAAAGTCCAGTGCATTTCCCTCCCCTCAATATTTTTGATCCTATTCCCACTCCACCCCCATAAAAAGTCTCTGGTATATAGCTGTTCATTATTATTATTATTTTCTCATCTGATCAGTTATGCTTCTCCTATAAGTGAAACCATCTGGTATTTTTCCTTTTCTTTTTGGCTTATTTCACTAAGCATGATCTTTTCCAGCTCCACCCACCCAATTGCTGCAAATGGAATGTTTTGTGTTTTGTGTTGTTGTTGTTGTTTGTTTTTGGTTGCTGAGTAATATTCTATTGTGTATAAGTACCACATCTTTTTAATCTAGTCATCCATTTTTGGGCATTTGGGCTGTTTCTGTGTCTTTCCAATTGAAAATAAAATAGTAATAAACATGGTAGTGTGGATGACTTTTTGAATCAGTGTTTTTGTGTCTTTTGGGTAGATACCTAGGAGTGGGATTGCTCAGTCGTATGGAAGCTCCATGTTTAGCAGTTTGAGGAACCTCCAGTTTTCCATAGTAGTTGTACTAGCTTGCATTCCCACCAGCAGTGCAGGAGGAGAATTCCTTTTTTCTCCACATCCTCCCCAAAATTTGTTGTTGCTAGTTGTTTTAAGATGTGCCATACTCACTGGTGTGAGGTGGTATCTCATTGTGGTTTTAATTTGCATCTCCTTTATTACAAGTGATGTTAAACATTTTTTCATATGCTTGTTGGCCATCTGCATTTCCTCATTGGAGAAGCATCTTGTTAGCTATTCTACTCATTTTATGATGGGGTTATTTGTTTTTGTTGAGTTTTATCAGTTTTTTGAATATCTTTATGATCAATCCTTTATCACTAGTTTTGTGTGAGAAATTTTTTTTCCCAATCAGTGGGATATCTATTTGTTTTTTGTAATGTCTCTTTTGCTGTACAGAAGCTCTTTAACTTGATGTAGTCCCATCTATTTATCCTTGCTTTTACTATCATTGTGTTGGGTGGTGTATTTCAAAGATGTTACTAAAGTGTATGCCATGTAGTGTTTCAATAAGCAAACATTTTTAATTTTGCCCATTTTCTCCAAATAGTCAATCACCCTCTAGGAAGCTAGCTTGGACATTATCACAAAAGAATTCCCAGAATCAAATGTTGTTGAACACTATACATTTACCAGATCTCTGTATTTTCTGAAATCCATTGGTTTGAGGTTCAGAATTAAGAGGTTGAAAAATAATAGACTATTAATCTTAATGGGGGTATAGGAGTGAGAGGTAGCATAGTCACAATGTAATAGGATGTACATCCAGTTAGGCTTAAAAAAAATTGGTGGTTCATACTGAATTATACCTGAGTTGGTCCCAACACTATCAATAAGAAGAGTTAGACATGTGATGCTTTAATTTATGGGCATGCAATTATTAGGCTGATGAGGTCTACAGTTTTTACAATACTGTACAGAGCTTATATCCTTCCCCCCAACTATATCGTTTCTGTTGTCTAATTTGGCTATAATTGCTCACCTGTAAAAGAAAAAAGAAAGACCAGGATGGTCCCAACACTGTTGCCCCAACCAATCTGTTCTATATTATGGCAATAAGGTTAAGAGGGCTAAAGGGTTGGATTACTGAGACATCGTGTACTCTTCTCACAGCATGAAATACGTTACTCTGAAACAATATAGTTATTTGTCTTCATTTTTATCTCATAAAATCCAATTTAATGTACAATATCTCTGAAAAATTAGTAGATTACTGTCTGTGCTATAGAAAAATAATTTAATCTTTCTATGCAGTAAATTCACATTTGTTAGTTGACCTGGAGCCGAGATACCATTTCTGTACTGTTTCTCTTAAAACATGTTGCCAAATTACTCACTTAATATATGTGTGTGGAAGATGGCTTCAGTAGGGAATTTCCATTGTTTTAATCTTCAGAATGAGAAACAAAATGTGTCTTATCACAGGAGACAGCATGGCATAATGAGAAATTTTTAAGACAAATGATTCAGATTCTACCATCACTGCCATCATTTGTTACCGCTGTGACCTGACACAAATCAGTTAGTCTACAGCTATTATTTTGTATTTAAAAAGCAATAAATTAATTGAAATATCTTAAAAATAGATAAATGTAATAGCTACCCTTGCTTACCATAAAAGTGTAAGATATACAGAGCACGACAACCTTGAACCATCACAATGCAAAGCAATATCATCTTGGTTTGAGCTATCTAGGGCTGTATATGATAGTAACAAAAATGTTGACCCACTTATACCCAAATCCATTATTAACAAAATGATAGAAAATGATACAAAATTTGGAACTAGACTAAAGCTAAATTTAGTACACTTATTGATCAGCCACCCTATTTCACACTGAACAAACAACAAGAGGATAAAGGCACCAGGCAAGTCTGGGACAAAAGGGACCAACTCAAGGTAGAGAAAAACTGCCATCATCAGCTTCCCCCGCTGTCTATCACCACATCTCTTTCAAGAGTCTCTACTTTCCCCCAAGTCCCTGGTGCAAGTCCAAATCTGAAAAACAAGATGGGCCCTATTCTCCATGAGGCTCCTGTCTCTCTTCAAGTGGCGTCCTACCCTGTCTCTCTATATCTTTGCCTGACTCCTCAGCTCTGCCCTCACTATGTGGGATAGTCAACATGAAGCTCCTTTTATTGTGGTGATAACTCTGAACATTGAGAAGCAGAATTTTAGGTTAAGAAGTCTATCCAGGACCCTCCCTCATGGTGCAACGGGTTAGAGTACAGCACTATGAAGCTGTCCAAAACCACTGCAGCACCAGTTTGATCCCCAGCCAGGGAGGTGACCCACATGGTGCAGCAGACCTCTCCTGTTTTATCCAGTGCTCCCCTCAGCATGTACTTCATTGATCTGCCTGTCTGCTCCCCACTCTTTCTCTGGTGAATCCTCTCACCACCCTGCACCTCTGGCCTATACCTCAGTTCTAGTGTTCTAGTTCTGTATACATAAATAAATAATTCTTAAAAAAAAAAGTCTATCTGGTACCACACAATGCATTTTTGACAAAGCAAGAATTTAAACCCCAACCTAACCACAAATTAAATGTCTTTAGGACATGCAAATTGCACTCATTGTATGTTATATGATTTGTGTAGTACATAAGTACAAATCATCTTTCTTTACCACATAAAAAGTGCTAAACAAAACCAGACGCAGATCAAAATGATCTTAAGTTGAACAATGATTTGACTAAAATGAATTTGCGTGTTCAAGAGTAACATGACACTTTTTAAAATATATGCCAGAGTGCCTGAGTGATCAAAGACTGTATTATACTCATTGTCCATCACATAAACATCCCAGGTAAGTAGGCCATTACCTTTAAGGACTTTCAAGACTACAGCTTCCCTTTGAGCCCATGGTTAATGGAATCATAAGCCATCAGTCCTAAAGGATGAAGTTAGATTACTTTGAAGACTGGACTCTTCCTGAACCTAGAAGCAATGCTTCCATCAGTTTGTTTGCAGTAAGTTTTTTCCTAGGAAAGAGCTTATAGGATAAAAGTATAAGAATGTATGTCCTACTCAGATCAGTTGAATCCCACACCCAAGAAAGGATGATTAAACAGTACCTTCATTCTTACAATCCTCGGAGGGATGAACAAAGGCAAAACTATTTGGTTGATCCTCTCATTGGTCTACATCTTTGTTATTGTTCCAGCCATGTCATCAAGCTGTTGTCAGTGCTGTCAAAAGAATAATGTTACATCTATACTCCTGAGTCCTCTGGGGATTCCAGAAAGCATATGATATAGAATGTATATGATCTAGATTATCATATGATGTAAGTTATTATCTATTCTCTCCAGCCAAAACCACCTGGTGGTCTTATCTGGCATAAGCTACTGTAGTGAAGCTATAGTTGTTTTCCTATGCCTCAGAGTTAAATGGAGATAATTATTTTCCATTCCAACTAAAAATAATGTCTGTGCCTCATAATTTAATAGTGACTTTCTGCAGTCTTTAAAGAACTAAATGTTCTGAATAGGGAATGATGTTCCCTACAAAGTCTGAAACTATTTTCTTATGGAAAAACCTAACAACATTACATTTTTTTATTACTTTCTTCTCCCCAAGAAGACAAGCACATTTCACAATTTCAATCCTTCAATATTCAGACTACACTATCCATATCATCTCAGAAGAGATTCTCTGAGATTATCTCCATCTGTTGTATGTTTTCTGCATTTTCCCAACACTATTCAGAAAAGCCATTAACAGTACTAAAAATTGACTTGGAGTGCCTATCCAGAACATCACATACTTTCCTTCTTGCACCTATTAACAGCTGGTTCTTTCTCTGATTACTTGCTTTGTCTTCTCATTCACCAGATGAGATCTGAGTATCAGCCTCCTTTACTTTGCATTATTTTTCCAAACATACACCAATTTGGGAAACCTATGTGGACTTTTTACCAAGAGAGTCATTAGAACTTAAGCACTTGTTGATAATTGAATATTGACATATTGAAAGGAAAAATACAGCGAAATTTAGACATTCCACCACAACCATTATGAGTTATCTGAGGCAACTTAATTTATGTTAGCTCTACTTTCTTCATCAACGAAAGAAAAGTGTAAATTCACATGTTCAGCATCCTTTCTAACACACAAGTTCTTTCAATATACACAAACTGACAGATCTGCCTCAAGCAATTCCAACCAATTACAAGAATTGCACTTAAAATGAAACATGGACCCCACAGCATAGGCTTCAGGGCAAGGTGGATATTTTCCTATCCTTGTCTAAGCAGCAGGAGTTGCTGGAAAAACATGGAAGTTTTCCCTGCCCCTGCCAGATATGGTGGCCTATGCAGCCCCTCCTCTGGGCACCAACCTTGTTTTGAGTGTGGAGCCCAAGCAGGAGTTTCTTGTTGGCTGCCCAAAAGTGCTGCCTCAGGCAGCACCCAAGCTACTCTGTAGCAGAAGATTGAAAAAGTGGAGGCCCTGGAGGCCCTGTACTGGCCGTTTTTTGTTTTGGTGTCTGGATGGTAGAGTGGACAATGAAGAGCGAGCTAAATGAATCAGTCATGTTCATTGGCTCATTAGTTAATGACTCAGCACCAGAAGGGCTTATTGGCCTTAAAATCAGCCAGTTGGTCACTCAGAATTGAAAATGGACCAATCATGCAGATATTAGCTAGGATGGGGAACCCTGAAAGAGGATGTAAGGCAATGCATGTGCCAGCTCAGGAATCCGCAGACTCCCGTTTTGTGCCTGATGTCTGAAAATTAAAGAAGAAAGTAGAAGGGTCCAGCAGTTGATTTCTGAAGAGAGAAGTCAAAGAGCTTTGTAGCAATTAGGTGGCTACACCTGGCTCAGTACTGCTACTGCCACTGCTTGCAAAGTGCATCAAAGAGACACCAAGTATGAGTGAATCACTCACAAGATCTGTAACGTGAGTGTTTCTTTTCTTTTTTAAAACCTTTTTCATAAAATAATTAGTTACTTAATCATACAGAACTGGGATACAAGCCAGATGCAGCAGCAGTGAGAGGCTTCACCAGAGACAGAGTGGGGAACAGAACAGGCAGAATGAGGAAGTACACTGCTGACGGGAGCAGCAGGCAGGATCAGGAGAGGTCTGCTGCACCATGTGGGTCACCTCCGGGGCTGGGGATTGAACTTGCACTGAAGCAGCTGTGGCTCGCTTACAGTGCTGCATCCTGACTCGTTGTGCCACCAGGGAGTGCCCAATGCTGGTATTTCTAACACTGCCTGTGGGGATTGGTTGGCCAGCACAGCCTCTTGGTGCTGCTGCCTCAGTTGTTGTCTGGTACAGCATCTGGTGCTGCCCATCCTGAATTTCAGATATTACTTGGGCTGCTGCCGTACCAACCAGTGGTACCACCTAGGGGTGCCTCCAGCTATGGTGAGTTGGAGCTTGGCCTGCTGCCACCTGGATTCCAGGTGGCTTTCTTTGGCTGGACAGTGCCATCTTGGGTGAATGGCCTGTGCTTGGGACTTCTGGACATTGTAAGCACTCTCTGGGGTGAAATAGCTGACCACCTATGTCGTGAGAGGCTTTTGATTCTCCTATTTGTTAAATAAAACCCACTGTTGTTCCCTGAGCCTGAGTGGTCTTACAGCTGTGTGTGTGAGTGAAAATCCACAATGACCTGTCATTTGACCTGCTGTAGTGTGCCTCTATAGTCCTATATAATCCTGTATAGTCAAAATTCAGAAACCTTTCAAATTAACTATTCAAAAAATATGTTATCCTAGGCATCAAAGAAAAATTGACTCTTTGAGGACTATTCCACTGGGGAAAATGGGAACACAATGGCTAATCTGATTTCATTTAATACCTACATTTATTAAAAGCTTCCCTATCAACAGTCACAGTTCACTGTATACTGTGTGATATTTTGTCTAAAAAATCTAAAATAGTTCAAAAAGAAAAAGAATTATCACACTCAAATAAATTACAGTAGACTATAGATTCCATGTTATCTATATTTTCCTGTTTTATAGATGGATGCATTTGGAAAGTACATGTGTGCCTGTGTTTACCCAAGTACTACACTACATTTTAATAATGAATTACTATGTGAAAATTTATATATAACATGTAATTCAATTTGGAACTAATGCATACTTGAGTATTCAATTTTAAGTATTACTGGGTTTGGCAATCAGAATATTTCAGAGGTGCAATGTTATTGCTGGAGTATAGAATAGTCATATTAGATGATTACTAAATCCTCTATTATAATAGCTATGATTTAGTCTAAAATGATGTCAAGGTAATAAAAAATAGTCCTATTTCAAAAGGGAGAATTTCATTCTATGGTATTTTTAGGTCAAATTTGAGGAACGTATGAATCATATTATTTATTCTGTAAACTAGCTGCAGGTGTTAAATTAGTATCTAAATAATTTACTTCTCCATTTCATATTTAAGCAACATTGCTGGGATATTTTCTAGTGAGTAAGAGCCAGTTAGCAGGATGTTCATTAATGTTTGTTTATTTTTTTAATAAACAAAGGTGCGCTAAAATAGTTCAAACAATATTTCACTGAATGCTATTAGGAATTTTAAACAACTAATTATTCTGGTATGCAAATTTAGTAAAACCTAATTAAATAAATATGGGATCTATGGATCAACCTATTAAACAAATGTTTCTGCTTCGTATCAGTCTTACACATCCTGTGTTTATGGGGGGGGGATGGGCTGTTTAAACAAGAGATAAAAGATAAACTAAAATAATAATCCCCTTAAGTACTAAATAAGGAAACAAAACAATTATTCCACCTTGAAATTATACTTACAGTTGCATTTTTCCCAGTTTTTGAAGAAGTTTGTTATTCAGTGTATAAATTCCCAGTAAATTTGTGGGATGTATATAGAGTCACTCTGTCATTAAATTGCTGCTGTATGAAGTTGGCTATATATAGTATAACAGGAAATAATCACTCAAAAGTCACATGAGAAATGTTTGCACACTTAGGAAGTTTTTCCCTAAATACAAATTTAAAAAGAGGAAGATATAAAAGTATAAAAGTGTTTATAGTAAATTGTAAAATCTTATCCCAGCTACTAAAGATACCTCAACTAACTAGATTCCATTGATCTACATTTTTTCTTACATTGATTCTCCATTTTGTCTTCTCATTTTCTCAACAGTTCACAGCGGGAATCATTGTCTACAGACAGAAAACAGGATCTAGCTGTAGGCATATGTATAAAACAAAAAGGACCCAATTAAAGAAGAAGAAGAAAAAAAAAAAACTAAACCACTGTTACTATTTGATCTTGAAATTATTGATCTTGTCAATCAGTTACAAAGAGTCTCATTTACATCTGTAATAGCTATTAATGTTACAGTTGTATTCCTGACCACTTTAAAAGTTAAGAAATCCACAAGATAATGTGATATAATCCTCATTTCACTTTGCTAATAGTATAGCAGTACACCTTGAGTTAAGAAATATAAACTCAGTTACAACCCTTGGATGTAGATTTGAGAGGACCTGTAAAACTTAACCCTTAGTATTTCAAGAGAGAGGCCTGGTGTGGGTGGGTCTCTCCACATACTGTTCTTTTTGGAAGTAAAAAGGAGAATGTTAGGAAGGGAGAAAACAGAGAAGAGGGGAATGAAAGGCAGAGCTTAAGCTGTCAATTGAACTTGGTTTGTAACAATATCCACTGTTGCTTAATTTGAAGGACATGTATGTTGGACTTTTGGAAACAAGCAGCTTTTATTTAAAATAAGTCACTGGCAGATCTTAATTAATGTTGTCTGTTCCCACAGACTTTTTTTATGTTTTTTTTTTTCCCTTTAAGCAAAATGTGGACCATTTCCATTGCTTCTATAGCTACCACAACATTTCAGCCTCACATGTCTTCCATTTAATCATAGAAGCTTACTCTCTATTTACCAGGTTGTTTCAAGTTGTTAGTCTTTCCCTCTTTCAGTAGAAGTTTGCTGTTTCTTTGCTAATGGGGTCAGCAACACCTTGAAATGAACTTTCACTTAAAATACAAAGAGATTTGTATTAAATCAGTGGAGAGATATGTGCTCATCACATACAGGCAGAACATGCACAAGGTCCTGAGTTGATGCCCTTCCTTACTTTGTGTCTCAGCTTGAATCTGCAATCCTGAGCCTGATTAACCTCAGGACATGCATGGTAATTGCAACTCACATTACATCAGGTCTCTGTGAAGTTTCATCAAAAAAGACCGAATTACTTATTCAAGGTGTTCCTACCATTCTCTTTGAATTTCTTAATCTCCAAATAGATTCCATATATAAATCTCTTCTTTAATTCCAGTGAAGGTTATGTCGACCTGATGAGTTAAAGGGGATAAATTTGGGAATCGTCAGTACTCCATAAAAGCATTTTTAATTCTATATTTTCCAGTTGTTGAAATTGTAAATAATCGCAAGTACCATTATGGCTACATTTTTGTGTGTGAAGATAATTAAAGTCTAGAAAATAAATCTGTAGTCTTTGAAAATGTTTGTAATATCTATTTTCACAAAGAAAAGCTTCAAAAATAGTTTACATTTGAATTTTTTTTCCCATAAGATATTTTTAGACCATAGCAAAAAAAAGTTAAAAAAAAGGGGGGGGGAAAGGAAGGATGTAAATTACAAAATATATGTGGACTTTTTGAATTGAGATGGAAAGAATTCAAATACAGAAAATATCACTAAGTCTGCCACTTTATAATGTTCCATAATCTAAAATGGATATATAGTTAATATTCTGTTATTATGAGAGAAGCTAAAATTTGGCCTAAGAAATTTACCACAGCCATACATAAATATTTCTATTTCTAGAGTCTTGGGGAAAATGGAAGGCAGAAAGAAAGAGACATAATCTATCAAGGACATAATGGAAAAGTTGCAGGAACCTACAAAAATAGTATCAAGAAGGCCGAACCATAGGGTGAGTAGAGCCTTTGCAAGGCACTAAAAATAATTTAAATATAATTGCTAAGAAGTACTGAGCAAGGAATAGGCCTGCTTTGTGAACCAGATGGTTTAATATTAGCAGATGACATTGGAAGGACTAAACCCTATTTTGCTTCTGTTTTGTCAATTAGGAAAAAAATGATCTTCAAACTCAAAAGGGTAGGACAAACAAGGGAATTGAATCCTGAGATAAGTGAGAAGATAGTAAGAGAGCACTTAGCTTCTTAAATGAGTTCACATTACCAAGTCCAGATTGATTACATCCCCAAGGACTGGAATAACTTGTACTTGGGCACTGACTTATCTCATGAATTTGTCTACTCTTCCGTATCTTTGCTGCCACTCTATAGCCTGTGCACTCCTCAGCTCTCAATTATTTTAAGTCTTACATGAAGACTACCCAACTGCTCTCATTGAGATTAATCCTTTCCAATGACTCTAAAATGACCTTTCCAAAAAAAAATACATGTATGGTAATGCCTCGCTCTTACCTAAAGCCTATCTGTGTCTTTTCACTCTCTGCACTTAGCATTTTGTGTAGGGGCCTCGCCATTATTAGAACAGCTTGTTATTTCATATCAATGTTCATTATACCAAATAGCCCATGACTTGGCCAAACTGCACTATGTTTTAATTAGTTATGGTCAGACAAGTCCAGGTGGCAGAGTGAATATGTCAGGCTTCTCTCCCTTCACATTCATCGTTGGTTGTGTTCACATATGTTTCCTTATCTTGGAACATGGTATTTCTTCTGCCTTAAATATATTTTCTGTTCTACTAATCCATTTAGATTCTTCAAGGCCCAGGTTAATGGTAACTCTCCTCATAGTGCACTCTAGATATCAAAGTAGAATAAATTCTGTGCATTTCTATCTTCCAGACTAGATAACATTTCTAAAAATGATTGGATGTAATTTATCTTTATTGAAATGCTAGGACAAATGTTTGATGTATTGAGTATAAATATGATTGTACAACCATTTTTAAGATGTTTGGAAAATCATGATACAGGCAACATTTTTTTTTTTATTTTAAAGATTTTACTTAGCATTTCAAAAGTAACATCTTGTTCGCATTTTAAAAGTAACATGTTGTCATAAAGATTCTACTACATTGATTCAAGAGATATATATTAGTAGTCTTGCTCTCTACACTTTCACATGTATCCATCCCTATAACTGGAGGTAACAAGTGTGTGTGGGTATATGTGCTCACATAATACATCAAACTATGTAGACTTACTCAACATGTTAGTTGTAAATGCACTCTTTTATTATTATGTGATAAAAAGGACAGGATTATTATTTATGTAATACAGACATTATCAATTGGGTCTGATTCATACACTAAAAGTGAAAGGAAATAGAAGAATGCTGTAAGAAAATCTCAATATTTTGGACACTTTCTAAGTGTATCTCTGATGAGCGTGATTCTAATATTTAAGGATTGTGAGGAATGCTTTACACTAACCTAAGTTCCATACAATATGCAACTTCTCTATATTTATGTATACATGTACATATTTTATCAACTATGAACATTTTATATGCATGTGTATATACACTTATATTTTTGTTTTTACAAAGCTTCCAAAATAATGAGACTTCAAAAATGGGATAACCAAGTCATGTATATATATATATATATATATATATATATACACACACACACACACATATGTATATACACATTGACATTTCTGATTTAGGAAGAATAAGAACTGATTGCACCTTTATAATTATATTCCCTTTATAATTATATTCATACTTATAATATGAACACTCACCTAAAATGCCTAAATTTGCATTATAGTAATATCATTTTTCATTTCCTAAATACTTATTTTAAAATGTGAAACCATATTTATTGAATAAATAGGTAATGAAATGTAAAGATGTAGCTATTTCTCTGATAAAATAGCAATATGATAGCCATGGACAACTTTGTGTGATAAAAACAACAAAAAAATGAAACAAATTAATAAAAATATGGACAGAGATTAAAATTCTTTTCACAAATAGTTTAGTGGAAACATGATTGGGAAATCCAGCAGACTAAATGTTGGTCCTTCATCAACATGGAATTGTAATAACATTTTAGATCATGTTGGGATTAGTGTTTAGAACATCAATGCTTTATTTCATTATTCTAGAAGCACATTCCACCTAAACCACTGTCTCTCACACTTACCATCTTTTAAGATGAACATTTTCAAACTGAAATGTATTCAAAGAATGAAGAGGCAGGTTCTCAAATTTATATCATAGGAGAAGTTAAATGGGTAACTTTTTTTTGGGAAGAGGGAGTGTACACAAGTAACTCAGAGCATTTTCAACACTAGAAAATCGGTCTTTAATGAGAAAATTGATGTGCTCTGTAAAGTTCTATATAAGAATTATAGATTTTAAATCAAAATATAAAATTAAGTTTAATACGTTTCCTTAAATGAATAAGAAAAAACAAAGATATTGTGTGAATTTGTGAGTTGTGTTCTTCTCTAACAAGACTAGTAGTCTCCATCTAGGATGTTGTAGTTGGATTTTCTGTGTTGATATTTATTTGGGTTGGGTGGGCTGTTGTTCCAGGAGCACAAGGCAGAATCACTGTGGTTTCAGGCAGACCGATAAAGAGAATCCGGGAGTTCTCTGGTGTTTTTCAGGTGCCCATGCTCTCTCAGAGATCCATGTACACAGTGTAGTGCAGCAACCAGGTGCAGAGCAGGCAGGGGACCTAGGATGCCATGAGGCTTGCAGACCTCCCAGGTCTGCAAATCTTTGCTCTTTGGGTTCTCTCTGCCATCATCTCGGGTCCCTGCTTCTCTGCAGCCACTTGTTCTCTTGTAGCCATTCTCTGAGTAATGCCACCCTTATGCCCTCAGCCTTCTGGCACAGGTGTACACATTGCACACGCCCACACCATACTCCAGGTGTTCACCATCAATTCTGTGTGCCCCCTGCCCATGCTTCCAAGCATTCAAGGCCACAGGTGATTTCCACAGAGGCCAGCAGCATAAAAGCCTGACCATAGGCCACAAAAGGCATACCAGGCAAGGAACTGGCATGCAAAGAGGCAGATGTGAGAGTTAGCCAGGCAACCAAGGCTTCCAGCCCTTGTGAATCTCTGTACAATTTCTCTGGGCTCTCTCCAGTATTCTCTTTCTTTCATCATCTCTTGGTCTCACATCCTCTGTAGTCATAGGCTTGGCCTCCCATTGCTGCAGATGCATCTGCTTTTAGCTCAAACTCTTCACTCAGGTGTGCTCACTTATGCGTGCCCACACCTGAGCTCCAGGTGTCAGCAGTCAGGCCCATGTGCCTTTTGCAGCAGCACAATCAAGGCTGCAGGTGACAGCCACGGGAGATGGCGGCATAAAATGACTGATTAATTCACTTACCCTACAATGACTTATAAAAATATTTTCATCTGATACTTTTATAAAATGGAAAACAACCATAATAGCTGATGTTTATGGAGACCTTATGATGTGTCTGTCAGATACTCTTTAAATCTGCTTTATGAAACATTTTGATTTAATCCTAACAATAACATTATGTGGTAGGTAAAGTGATTATCATCTCTGGACTTAGAAATATCATATATTTTGACCCTAGTTTTGCAACCATCCATGTCTGCTTCATTCTGTGTTAACTGCTTCTAAGCTGCATGATATACCATCTCCCAAGAAATGGAACATGTATTTTATTGAACACACATTTTAGTGATGAATGACTTTTTAACAGATTCATAAAAGTGGATGTTTGTGATTGCCTTGTCCTCTAATAAGCCCCAGTGCTATTTTTGTTTTACTCTGCTTATTAAGTGTGTGCATAGTATCAGGTGTTCTTAGACTAGCAGTTGCATGTGCTATCGTGTTAAAGACCCCACTAGTCTCTTTGACCCCATTGCCTGGTTGTGGAAAGTTCACTTCCCACGTTAATTAAGTTCTTTCTGTCTGTGACTTGGCCATTGTGGTAGTTCAGCAATTAGTTCACGCATGCTCAGTTAGACTGTGAAATAGAGGCTATGAAATTAACAATGGTTTAAAATTGTTCATTGCCAACTGTAAACTATGTTGTTTTGGGCCATACCTCAACCTACCTGGACATAATTCCCTCACCTTTATGATAGGACTGATAATAGTAACAACAGTTGTGATTCTATGTTGCTTATCTAATGCAGAGTTATAATGAGGATTACTTAAGGAAACACATAACAGGTTCTTAGGATAGTAATTGACACATGGTAAATGCAAGATAAATGTTAGCTATTATTGTGCTGATGGAAATGATGACATCTGCCAGTATAATGCTCTGAACTTCAGGAAACAATGCATGTGAAACACACGCCCTTTGCAAATCTTGGTAATAGTAAACATTGTGCATATATTTTATAAAGCAGTTAACAGAATTGCTATGTTGTAATAATTTCTAAAATGCCTTATAGCTTCAAGGTATATTTCTCTAGTACTAAGTGAAGTTCCATAAATCATTAAAAATTCTCATCCCCACTGAGTCTTCCTGTGACACCTCCACAGCTCAGCAGTCATTCACAGGCCCAGCAGCTTGAAGGTCAGAGAAGCAGTATCTCCAGGTGCCAGGGTCACATCAGCATTTAACCCCTAGTCCAGTCGATTTAAGACTACGCAGATTTGTTCTCCCCTATGAGACAGGACCCAGCAGGGTCTTATCAGGTGGTTATCCCCAAGGAATGGAAACTTACTCCAGGACAAGCTAACCAACCACATCAAATAAGGGCAGACGGGGGACAGTCCCCTATGTCCCGTGTGTGAATGTTCTGAGAGTTCTGAAAGGGCCTCGAGAATGTCATCCTAAATACAGGAATAATAACAGAAAGGAGGGTAGTAGGGCTGCTTTAGCAGACAGATGGGCCACTGTGGTTGGTTGTCAGAATCTTGAGCAGTGTTTTCAACCTTATGGCCAGAGCAGGAAAGAGTTTCAAGAAAAAGAAAATGGCTTTGGGAAGGTCATTTTCTCAGACAGATATTTATGATTTCAAAGATTGCATAAATGGTGGTTTTGTTACCCATTTGCACACAATGAAGTGATAAAACTAAAACCATAAGCTTCATTCCTTTACATTATCTCAAGCACCTGAGAAACACAAACAGATTAAGATTTAAGATCTGTCATAATTTTTTTCTCTACTAGTGTAGCATGAGTAAATTTTCTAATAAACAGTTTTATTTGGACTTGTGTCAGGATTAGAGCAACTTAAATGTTTGGTCTTCTTTTTATTTTGACAGTTTGTTTTAATCTATGAAATAGTGGAAGCAATAACAACCATGACACACAGAAATATAAGGGATACCCCTTTATTTGCATCTTAATTAACTTCTCAAATTTCTATTTTAAGGAGAAGTGGTTAGAAGCATGTAAATATATGGATTGGTTTGTTTTACCTCAGAGTTGTTTCTTTTTTCCCCCCTCAGACTTAGACAACAGGCAAACATATGAAATATCCAGATCTGATTCCTTCTCATGAATGTAAAAGTTAAATGTTTCACTCAGCCTGATTTTATTGGGTACAGATAAATCTGTAACAAAGGCCAAAGGCTCAATGTTCATAAGATTTAAATAGAAATCTTGCAAAATGGAAAGCTAGAGAATAGAGCATAGTTTTGCTGAACTGAAGTAAGATTATTTAACTCTTAAGGGAAAGGATCAACTTTACGAAACTAGTTTGTTTAATCAACCTCACTTTTTAGAGATGAGGAAATAAGATCAAGGTTAAGTGTTTTAACCTTCAAGGACATGCTACACATTAGAACACCCAGGGCTACAAGTACAGCTTTTTAACTTCAAAACAGTCTTTTTTTTTTGCTCCTTTTTTCCATTTAAATGACCCTACTACTTTTCAAGAACTTAACTAGGTTTAATTGTTCTGGGACTTTGGCATGTTTAATTTTAATGCCAGTGTAAAGTTATACCAAAAATCTTTCTGGATACTGTAAAAATGTTGAATGAATTAAAACTAGACATAGCAAAGTAAATATCATCATTCAATTTTCTATAACAATTATTCATATATCTGAAACACTGAAGCAGATTGTACAGTCTTGTTAAATTCTTAATTGTCATTGGAACAAAGCAACAAACATGCACAGGATTTTGTCATGACAAAAGTACTATTTTTCTTATCCAGTAATCTGAAATTTAACTTGGTTCATAAGGACAGTGCTTGCCAATCTCTTTAAAATTATGTGGACATTTACATGATTGTAATTTTACTCTCAGTGATTGTTGATTGGGCTATATATAAAATAACACAGAGTAAATGTGAATTCTATGGCAATTTTAAATTATGAAGCACACAGCATCTATATGATTCTGTAAAAAGTAAAGGGTGTATGTGTAGCCAACCACATATATTCCTTTAAAATGCTTCCTACACAAAGATGATATTCACCTGCCCATTTATGCATTTGTCATGCATTCATTCAAGGAGAATCGCCCTTATTGAAATTTGTGACATAATAGCAATAAGTCAGGCATTTAGAGTTATTTTTCTATTATACAAATAAAAGTGTGCCTCTCCTTAGTCTTTCAAATGAACTTCCCCTTAGACAGTGGGATAGAAAGTGGCTGTGGGGTTTTCTGTGGAACAAAGCAATGAGTGAAAGCATAATTTCTGTAGTTGGTTTCCTTGGGTTTTTCATAGAAAGTAATGTAGACTATCTAGGCAAGTATCCTACAATTGTGAGAGACAGAAAGAACCTTACACCACCATATCTGCTCATTACTGACCTCTACTGGTTCTAATGACACTGCAAATAACTTTAAATTGATGGGTGGTAGTAAGGGAAAGGTCGGAAGCTGAAATGTACTTATAATGCTAATTGGCACTTATCTTTAATTCAAATTGTCGAGACATGGAGATCTCTTTCAAGGCAAGAGATTTAAACTTTACCATGTGTAAGGCTTACTTGGCAGTGCTTTTTTTTTTTTTTTTTTCTTAAATTGGCATGGAGTACATTTACCCCAGTTAGAAAATCCTAGTAACATCTGTTGATATGAAGTGTCCATTTGCTTTTCATTTCCAAGTCTTTCCAGTGGTTCTACAAACATTCTAAATCTAGCTAAATTATGAAGAAATGAGCAATCTCATAGGCATTTCATAGTAACTTGTTCAGTATTTTCCTTTTCTGTGCTAGGAACGTTGGTTTCCTGGTAACAATTGGAAACCAATAGAAATGTGAATGAGGTCAGTCCATCCACATGAAAAGTCACATACTTTCTTTTTTTATTATTATATATTTTTTTCTGTAATAACTGGAATATATATTTACATGAAATTTATACAGTGTTGCAGTCATCTGTTTGCTCGGCTTTTTAATCAGATCATTCCTGATAGGTTGTCTAAACAAGGATGTTAATGTCCGCTTTTTAAAATCAGTACAACTGAAAAACAAACTGTTCTAAATTATGCCTCCAAATCCTCAGCTGGACTTGGATATTCCAGATCTTCCCGGGCTGTAGCAGATTATGGCTGCCCTCTAGTGACCACATTCCTGCTCTTTCTGTTTAGGCTAAGCTAGGCTATGTTTAAAAGATTCGTCCTACTTTTTGTTCATTCAGTTGGGTATCAGGAATAGAGAAAATATAATAGATATTTAGTCAATTATGCTCAATAGTAACTATAGTTTATTAAATGCAAATATATACAAAATGCAGAAATACAGATATATTTTTATCAGTCCTACTACTGTTTTTGGCCAACAAACATTTATGTAAAATGTCAACTGTTTTCCAAACAGTTATCAGTTCAATAACCCTATATTATTTCAATAATCATGACAAATTTTAGTTTTTTAATGTAAAAAAGGCTAGTTGTCTAGCTACTGAATCTTTTTTTTTTTTTTCCTAGAATCTCAACCTTTCTCTGTCTTATTCTCCTTGGCCAAGGGAAAATGTACTATTTATTGAACAAGCAATTTGTTTTTGCCCCTAGCTTCAGATACTCCTTTTTTCCTAATTGCTAAAATGTCTGAGCTGTATTTAGATGATTGCACATGTCTGGGTGCATCAAGCCACATTTAAAATTCAAACAGCAAGACTACAACTGCCCCAATCAATAGTAATGAAGCATAGTAATCCAGACCACAACTGCAAGTTGTCTTTCTCATTTCATACTAGTTACAATGTACAGCATGGCAATGTTTGATTTGATTAATTTCAAATTAAAGAACAAAACAAAAAAGAAAAAGAAATGCTGCACTTTGGCCTGTTACTGATAGAGCTGAATCAAAATAAATCTCATTGCCTAGCAGACCAGAAAAAAATCACCTCTTGAAGGTTGACAGAAGAGCAAATCATTTTTCATTCACCACCTCATTTTTTCCTCTATCCACAAACCAAAAGACATTTTCCACAATGGATAGGTGTTACTTTTTTCTATAAAAAGTAAGTTTTCACAGCAACTGTGAAAACCTAAAAATAAGCTAACCATAGAGGGAAAAATTCTTCCTAGCTTCTATGAAATGATGAATCCACCCTTGTTTAAAATACCGTGCTGCATTTGACCTTGGAACACGTTCTGACTTATACAAATATTCAGGATAGAAATGCACTAAGAAAAATGGATGGGTATTTTATTGTAGTAGCTAACAAAAAAATATTTATATTAAAAAGAGGCTGACCAGGTAATCTACTATGACTTTCCACATGGCCAGTCATCTCAATAGTCTATTAGATGTTCTAACACTAATAGAAAAAATTCAATAAAGGAGTCAATTTTGACTTGGGTATTTGTTTCAAACCTGAATTGGAATACTATCTATTTCCTATTTATCCTCATCCCTTTTGTAGGGAAATATTCTTTTCCTTCTGTATAATGAAACCAAAAAACAAAGCACTTCTGGAGAAACGAAATCTAGGCTTTGTGGTTACATTAAAATGGCTAAAATCAGCCACCAGTGATACCAATATCTGTTTTGTGTTTGCCCCTATAATTCTTAAAAGAAAACACTTAGCTGCACTTCCTTGTAGTAAATACTTGTGGAGTTCTGAATCGATGTCAAGAACATATGGTCACAGAAATAAAAGTGCAGGTAAGATTTGATTTCTGTTCTCATTGAACAAATAGAAATTCATGTATTTGATAATAACTTTATATGCAATATATAAAAACTGTACAGAATAGGGAATAATTCCCTGCATATCAGGGATGTTTTATTATAGTTGAAGACCCACTGGGTCAGATTCTTAAAGCATAAACAAGAAATTTGTAAAGGAAAGTACACTACAGTTGGACAAAAATGACCAAGAGGTCATTGAGTGACCATTAAATTCCAGGAACTATTTTATACCTTGTTATAAATTGTGTCTATAAAATATATGTTCCAAATTTGGTAGTACTTTAATAAACACTGACTTTATTATTAATTAGCATCAGTATCTTATGCTGCACACTATCCTTGGTGCTGGTGAAAAGAAAATTAAACAAAATATGATGAATTTATTTAAGTTGCTTAAATATTTATAAAATATGCAACCTCACCAAAGATATAGAGAATACAAAAGGACAGAGAGGAGAAGAGATAACAATAAAGAAACTCTTTCAACCTATCTTTGATAGCGATAAGGTAAATGGAAAGTAGGGAAGTCACAACATAAATGCTAAAGGAGTGTACAGCCAAGAAAAGCAATTCTCCTTTGTGAACTTCTGAGAACCTCAATGCTTGAAAGCACAGGTCATAGGGAGGTGGGAGTGAAGCTTATGCTAATAACATGGAATTTGTTAGGCGTTTGTGTCAAAGGATAAAACACACCAAGGTCCTGCCCCCAATTCATATAACTGGTATCCCATGCACAGTGTAAGGGCAAGGTTGAAGACTGGGTTAAATAAATAATAAAATCAGTTAAGCAAAATCTATATGCTGAAGGACGCAAAATCTACATACTAAGTCACCTTACCCTACCCTACTTCTAAAATGTTAGAAAGCAAAACTTTTCCTCTCAATAGGAGATTCAATTAATTTTCTCTAGAATACCCCAGAGGTTCCTAGCAAATGAACTGATCATTGTATAATGAAACTTATAAGCCTCAAACCCATATATGGAGAGCAACCAGATTTTTGGTGTCAAATAGTCAAGCAGAACTCAAATTTTATTCAGAAAATTACTGTTGATAATAAAAATAAAGTAAAGTAAATGAATGTGAATCATTTCCTTTCAGAAGGAATTGAATGGAAGGAGGCAATGCCAGGAACCAAAATCAATCACCATTTCATTAATATATTAGAGAGATGGAGGAAATTTTATGTTTATAGTCAAGAATAGGACATGAAAAAAAGGAATAGTTAGATATTATGAAGTGGCCTTTGGAAATGAAAGTTTTCATTTATAAAATAACAAAATTGAATTTAAAGGTTGCAGTCTATGTAATCTCCCAAAAATAGGACAGTAGAGATTTAAAATATAAACAAAAAGTGGAAAACTAAAAGTATTGAAATTAGTCTAAGAGAAGCCAACCTCCCATTAGTAGTGGCTTTGAAAATTTAAACAAGAGTTAACTAAGTAAATTATCACATAAAGGATAAAAAAAAAATTCAGAGCTAAGAACATACTTTTTTATACTAAACATTTTAATGGTTAGTAAAGTTCACTGAATTACACACACACTGTAATCAAATGTCCAAATATCTTAAGTAAGAAGATGCTAAGTGTTTTCATATAGGCACAGAAAAATAAAAAATCAGTTATGCTGTTTTTTTTTTTACAACACATGCACACAGACACATATACTACACCACTATCTTTGAGCATACACACACACATACGCACACACACACATACGCACACACACATATATATGCTTAAAGATGGTGGTGTAGTACCTTCAAACCCTGAAGAAATGGGATTTTTTTATCTAGAATTCTCAGTGCAGATAAGTAGCAACAATGAAAAATAGATATATTTTCAGATCTGTTCAAATTCAAAGAATTAGTCTCTCATGACATCTTTTATATAAATGTGTTTTTTCCTTAAAAGGAAAACAAACAAAAAAGAGCAAAGAAAACAAGTCACTTGACTCACAAAACAGAGAATCAAAGAAAAAAATACCTAGAAAAAAAATTCTAAAGAGAACATAATGTTAGATGATAGAGGGCCTGAAAAAAAAAAAAAATTCTTGAGAAGCTTTTTACTATATAGTTAAATTTAATAATGTTATTTATGGAACTGTAAGATCATCTAATAATTTTAAAAAATGTATCCTTGGCTCTAATGCATAAAAATTAATATATATATATATATTATATATTATATATTTTATATATATATTATATATTTTATATAACAATTATATTTCTTCATAAAAGGGAAATACTGAATATTGAACATATTTTTGTTGTTCCCCATATATCATTTTAATAATAATAAATTGTACATATTCTAAAACAAGGTAATTGGGAGATAGAAATTTAACAAAATTAGAAACTGAGAACCAGTGGTGAAGTATAATTTATTAGACCTAAGAAAATCAAATCATGTATAAGAAGACAGAAGCGACTCATGTCACAAAATGTCTCTAGGGCTGCTTCAGATTTGAGAAACCAAACAAACCAGATATTTTTGGCTGCAGGGTAAAGAGAATTGTTAAATTTAGAATTATTGAAATTAAGAAATTTGAATCTCAGATATTTTATAATCTTTTATGGGAGGGAGTGATTGTCTCATTCCAAAATAGGAAGAAAAATGGAAATCTATTCTTTGGTGTTTGTAAAGTTATAGATTTCAGATACTGGGCATATATGAGGTGCAGCATAAGGTCTGATATTTATACACAGTCACTTACCTCTGCATCCTGAGAGCCAATAGATGATCTTCTCTATATAAAAGATCAGAGGAATTATTGGCCCATGCAGACTTGCTTGGGAGGTTTCTTTATTATTATTTTAATTCTCATTTATTTGTAATTGAATAATAGTTGAATAACCCTTTCAGATATCAGCACCACAGTGTACCCAACCACCAACTCACCACCAACTCAGGGCTTTCAATCAGCATTTTCAGTCTGGGGTAATGAATAAAGGTAATAGTTATAGTGCTCATTTTGAACTGGACGCTGGTTACTTTTATCAGGTTAAACACTTAGCAAATATAAAAGGATTAGTATTAAGTTGACTAGTTTCTGACTGACAAACACACAGTTTTTCAGGTACTCTTTCCTTTATAATAATTTATTTCTGTCAGTAATAGTTTTAGTTTCAAAATAGATTTGGTGTCAATTGAGAAAAAACATGGAAACCGGACATCCAGATAAACATTCTCCTTGATTTTTTCAGTGGTATTGTTACATATCAGACAGAGGGATACCCAAGAACTCCCAAACCTGCTTGTTCAAACTAGGTTCTCTACCATCTATTGTATCAAGGCAACATTTTCTAGTGTATAAGACCTTCAGTGAAAAGAAAGTTTAATGCAATTAGTGTGCAACAAAAAAAAAAAAAAAGGGGGGGGGGATAGTTTCCAAATCAAGTACCCATTCCCCATCCTCTAGTGGGTAAATGCCCAGCCATACATGTTTGGTACAAAGCAGGGCCACTGAGGACAGAAAGCCTGTCACAACTCTAAGGCACATCCTGTCAGGGATCCATAGGAAACAGGCAGAAGGGGTCCACACATCTGGGGAAAAAGGAGTAAAATCAAAGTCAAGATCAAAGCTGCCATTGTTAACCTCATGGTTCTCTGAGTCATGTCTGTTTCATCCATCAAAGGCCAAAAAACACGCACAGTTCCTTCACAGATCTTTGTTTCATGTGCCTCCTTCCGGTCTCCTTGTTCTCCATTGTTCTTCCTTCCTTCTCAGTCTTCTCTGTAGCTGCTTCTCCTCCCCGCTTTGCCCCACCCTTCCTTGAATGGAGCAGGGAACCTGGAACCTTCCCCTTCCTTGTTCAGTATAATCAAAACTAATATTATGACTTCAGTACTACATATGCTGAGGGAAATAATGATAGCTTTATGTCATGCTCCAAAGTGTGGTGCTCTAATATTAGAAGTTTTTAAGATACATTTTTCAAAGACTCCTTTCATCAAAGTCATTCTGTATACTTTTGATCTTGACACTATTGAAATCACACAAACCCTCAGTGGGCTTGCTATATATTATGTGTTATTGTTATCTCCTAAATCTGGAATTTTAGATTTAAGATTTTCTTAAGTTCACTTTAGGAAAATTAGCCATTTGCCTGAAAACAGCTTTGATATTAATTTTGATGCAGTTTTTACAGCATAGGGACAGTAAGCAGTACATGTAACATGGAATATGACTTACAGATGTAATATTTGAAAGAAAGGAGCAAGCATACACTTTTATACATTTTGGTTGTAAGCAAAATTAGCTGAATTGAAATATTTCTATATGAAGTTAAAAATAAATATATCTGTACATTGAAATCATATGGATTAATTTATTTGTATTGTAAAAGAGTGCTAACTAAAGGAAACAATACAAGTTAATTCTAAAACAGTTTTGTTCAGGTGAATTTTGCAAAATTTTGACATGCCAGGATTCTTACATTTGTACATTTGATTTAAGCTATACTTATCCCTACCTGTTCTTTTTTGATCGCAAAATTGTGTGGTGGTGAATTTTGAGGGAAACCTCCTGCTGGATGCTTGGCAAAACTCCAAGACATCTTGCTCAAGGGGCTTCTTACTGTGTGATATTAAATATGGAAATGTTCATATTTTGTGGAATCTGCTAAAATTAGACACTCTGTAGCTCAAAACACCTAAGAGAAAATGGAGGTCTTCATGCTGAAAGAGCCAAAAACTATCTTGTACAAACTGATGTTTGCCAGCAAATGAAGCAGGAAGATCACCCTCCCTGACTCCATTATTGTCCCTCTACTGCCCATTCCCCAGAGAACAACTTCTTACTGTTGTCTCAAGCTTTGTCATTCTTCTGCTAAAAACAGGTCTTGATGTCTCAAACTTTTCCTGTATAAAATTTTGATCCTGAGTGTGACCTACCTATATAGTTTCCCTAGCAGGGCACACTGAGGAATATGTTCTTCTCTGTAACTGACTCTAAGCTGTCACTTTTCCTCTCAACCTTGCCACATTATCAACTATATCAAGCATCCAACATGTATTACAATATTATACATCAATGTGTCTATGTTGGTTACTAGTAGACAAGTTGTAGTCACAAGTCCTTAAATATTTTAGGTATATACTTTACTAAATTGCTCACTTTAGGTATATACTTTACTAAATTGCTCACGTCCTGAAGGCTTTCACACACAGAGACTGTTCTAATTAACTGGAATATTCTCTTCATCTTCCAACTGAAAGAATTTATGGTATAAATTCTTTATATATTAAAAAAATGTTTTTTATCTCTGATAAGAAATTTCTTGGAAATTCTTTTTTTAGACATTTTTTTATACATATAAGAACTGAGGGGTAGGCCAGAGGTGTGGTGGATGAGAGGATTCACCAGAACCAGAGTAGGGAGCACACCAGGTGGGTCAACTGAAATATACTACTGAGGAACCAGTGGGCAAGACAGTAGAGCAGGAATAAGCACAAAAGTAAATTTAATAGGAGATGTAGACAAAGGTTAAAAAAAAAAAAACCCTAGCTCGGAAAAACTGATTTGACTTTAGCTCACAAAACATGACCCCACTAGATGCTGTAAGTAAAAGAGAAACAAATTGATACAGAAAAAGGATTAATAAAGGTATACTTGGAAAATGCAAATAGAAAGAAAATTAAATGTATCTACTATAACACTCTGTAGAATTCATGTTGCAAACATTAAATGTGACAACAAATCTATGATTCAACTTGTTCTATGGTATTATTCAATACAAATGGACAGGAGAAATCAGTGCAATAACAATGTATGAAAAAATATCAATGTTTCTCGATTTGCCCCAGATAGTCAATAATAAAACCTAGATAATCAATACTAAAACTAAAACAATGAGTTCAGAAAAGTACAGGGTGTAAAGTTAATGCACAAAAATCAAAATATAAACAGAGGACATCTTGGTAGGAGAAATCCATAGCATAATGGAGATTAAATGCTAAAATAATCATAAAATATACATCATCTACAAAAATAAATTTTTCCAAAATCCTAAAATTAAAGTCAGATGAAGTAACAAGTCTATTTAGAAATGATGATAATACATTGTAAGATAAAATGTAAATTCATTGTGGTCACAATAAAATACCATCCAGTACTTTATGGAATTATCTTGATGCTAATGTACATGCTAGGATATTTATTATTATTATTATTTACAAGGCACACAGTTAAGTAAAGGTTTCATAACTAACCTTTCATTTTTTTATCCCTAAGAAGTTAGACATTTTTTTTTCTAATTGATTCCATAAATTTGTAATGCTATTGATACTCTTCATAGTTTATATCCTGTATACAAATGTCTCCTTTATAGCAAAATGAACTTTTTTTTCCTAATATTTTTTCTCACCCTCTAACCCCATAAAAAAATCTAGTATTTATTCATTGTGGGAAATATCATCCCTGTTAGGAATTCATATGTTTAGTGATGAAACCAAAATGCAAAGACTTAATAATATTCTGTTTGCTTTCTTATAAGGACATAAGAACACTTGTATATTGTATATTGGGGGCCTCCCTAGTGGGACAAGGGATTAAAGCACAGCACTAAGAAGCTATTGGCAGCCATTGCAGCAGGAGTTCAATTCATGGCCAGGGAGCTAACACACTTGATGCAGCAGACCTCTCTTGTTTCACATTCTGCTCCCCTCAGCACTGTATTTCAATAGATCCACCTGTTCTGTTCTTTATCCTGTCTCTGCTGAAACCTCTCACAATTCCCTACCACCCACTTCTGGCCTATACCTCAGCTCTAGTATGCATAAATTAATAAAATAAATCTTATACAAAAATAATATTTGTATACTTGTGTACTTGGAGATATAAGAATGATAAATTAGAAACAAACAAATTGGATACCATCAGTGGTCAGATGATAAAAGAGACAAAAACAAAGCTTATTTGACCAGATAATATGGACAATAAAGGATATATTTTGTTAAGGGTATAAGTTTGGTGCCTAGAAACATAGTAATAGTCCATATATGCACATATATACATATATATGCATGTGTATACATATACATATGTAGATGCATAACATCAAACAGGATGTGGGAGAATCCAAAGTATATAAACAGTAACAAATATGCCTAAAGTTATTATAAAACGGGAATAAACAAGTAAGCCCTGAAGGGCAAGTATAAGAACTTATCTGAGTAACTTTGGAAAGAGTATATCAATATTCTGTTTATAGCTGCTGCTATTATAATGATAAAGAGAAAAGGTACGATACACAAAATATGTCCTCTAGCTCATAAATTTGTTTCTCACAAAAGCATGGGTTTGAAATCATATGTGAAAATATACATGATTAATTGTAAATAACAAGAGACAGGTTTCCTGACATAATTCTTTTTTTTTTTTTTTTAAGATTTATTTATGTGTGCTTACAGAACTGGGGTACAGGCCAGAGGCACAGGGATGGTGAGAGGATTCACCAGAGAAAGAGTGGGGAGCATAACAGGCAAATCGACAAAGTACACTGCTGAGGGGAGCAGCAGGAGGGTCAGAAGAGGTCTGCCGCCCATGTGGTCACCTCTGGGGCAGGCGCGGATCGAACTCATGCTGAAGTGGCTTTAGCTTCTTAAGTGCTGTGCTTTAACTCACTGCGCCACCAGGGAGGGCCTCCTGACATAATTCTTATAAATAAAGAAAATTCTTATAAATAATGAATGAGCGAAAGGCATTGGAATTACAGCTATCAGTATCTTTGGGTGAATGTCAATGAGAACATGTATGGATCCTGTGATTTCTTTCTTTGTTTTTTTTTTTTTTTTCAAAATAATGCAAAGATACAAAATAATCATGAGACAAATCCAAGTAGAAAGATATTTTATGTAATACTGACCGGTAGTCTCAACAGTTTCAAGGTTGTGAACGATATGGAAAACTGAATTGACTGTCAGAGATTAGGAACGAAGGAAGAGACATGCCATGTAAATACACTGTGGGATCCTGGGAGAGAGAAAGAACATTTGGGGGGAAACGTGAGATTCAAATAAAGTCCATATAGGTAATAGTATTTTAGCAATGTTAATTTCCTTGTTTTGATAGCAGTACTATGGTTATATAAGGTGTTAATAGGAAAGCTGACTAAACTTTATATGTTAACTCTTAACACCTCTTTTCAATATTTTAAGTCTGAAATTATTTCAAAATAAAAATATTTAAAGTAGTGCAAGAAAAACATGATCCAGATATGAAGCAAATTAAATTGGCATGGTTTTGAGCAATTAGTGAACTATAAAGAATCCATTTAAAAATTCCCATTTGAATAGCAAAGGGATTATGGCATTAGAAATTTAGAGAGGTTAATACATTCATCTCAAATACTTGCATCTGCAGTGAACCATACTTAAATTGTTGTATTAATATAAATGATGTTTATGCATTTAAATTTTTAGCATTGACAATTAACCTATAGACAAAGCATTGAAAGTTTGATTATAATTATACAAGAAGAAACACAAATATCTCTATCCTCAACCAAATATCATCGTGTGTGTGTATCTGTGTATGCAATCTTGCTGATATAAAATGTCAAATTTTATTCTTAAAAACTATATAATAATCATGACTTCTAATATTATTGTTCTTCAAATGTGTAATACTATTATCCTTTTGTATCATAGTGATTTTTTCTTGTGCTCAAGGATTATTTTACTATTTAATGTTTATGAGTAACTTATATGTAACACTTATGTTTCTATAAAACTTCCTTACTTTCCCAGTCAGTATTTTTCTTTCTACTACAATACTACTTTGTCTATCATTTGCTTAATAATTATAATTAATAAAATTTATGTTATAACATTTATATCCCTCTATCAGAATGCGAATTATTCAAGTTCAGATATTGTGCATCTTACTCACATTTGTATTTGCCGCACTGAGATTGAATGAAGTATAATTTTTGCAATATGTGTGTATTTGTAGAAATGATACCTACTGTGTTTAGGCATTGATGCAAACCCCCTATAGAAAAGAAGTATGTCAAATTTTTAGGAAATTATCTTGGTTCCATAGCTTCTGTACCTGTATTCTTTAATCATTCATTTCTTCCAGGTGGCAATTAAAAATCATACAAAATAGAATTAGTCATAATTTGGTGCTTATTATCCTTCTTGGTGTGGTTGCCCTTAATAGCACATGCTTGTCAGTGGTAGTAAAAGACAAAAATAATTGTCTTCAAATATAGGCACTGTTAGGGGTTATATTGTCTTCCCTCCAGAAGAAGCTGGAATCCTAATCCCCAGTAGTGTGCATGTGATCTTACTAGGAAATAGATCCAGGGGCAGGTGATGAAATTAAGGTCACAAAAATGAGTTCCAGTATGGCTAGTCTTTATGAAAAGGAAAAATATGGAATCACAGATAGACATGGACACTAGGAGTAGGCCATGTGAAGATTTGGAATTATGCTGCCACAAACCTACCAGAAACCAGGAAATAATCCTAGAAGAGATCCTTTATGATTGTCTTCAAAAGATACAGGGCGCTCTGTTAAGACCTTCATCTTAGTCTTCTAGGCTCCATATTCTTGAGACAATGAATTTTGGTTGTTTAATCTTGTGGTACTTTATTACAGCAGTCATGGAAATCTAAAATAGACTTTAGTGGAAAAACTTTCAAGCAGAAAGTAAGCAAGAGAAAGCATCCTACTTCCCTGATCTCTTTTGTTTCCTTAGAGAGGATTACACAGAACACACCTGTGTGCATGGTTTGACCAGGAGAGAGAACTTAACCCTGCTGCTGTATGGTTTATAGGGTGTGAGAAAAGTCTGATGAATCAGACTGTTGTGTACACTCTGAGCCTGGAAACAGTTCTCTAGGGGAATTATTTGGGAAGCCCAATTGATAACACCTAACAACTTAGAGAAAAATTGAAATTGGGTTGAACAACCTCCCCCTAGAGGGAAAGATACTTGCCTTTGCTTGTTCATCACCAGGAGAACATCCAAGGGTAGAAGGCAGTTCTGTTCAACTCTACTATATACTTTCTGGCAAGCTAACATTTACTGAGTGAATGATATATGTAAGGCACTATCACTCTTCTAAATGTGTGTATGTGTGTGTATTCTTACCTGATAGATTGGTTATAGATTTATATCATCAATTATATATATCCTCAATTAACTTATTATATAGCTATATATACATATATATTTATATATCATGCATATCTAACACACATACATAATTTATGTAGTTAAGCAGTTTTATAGTGTGTGTGTATACCATATGTGTGCGTAAATATATTTGTATTTTTTTTAAAGATTTATTTATTCATCCAGAACTGGAGTACAGGACAGAGGTGCAGGGGTGGTGAGTAGATTCACCAGAGACAGGGTAGGGAGCAGAACAGGCCTACTGACGAAGTACACTGCTTAAGGGAGCAGGAGGCGGGTCAAGAGAGGTCTGCTGTGCCATGTTGATCACCTCTGGGACTGGGGATTGAACTCATGCTGAAGTAGCTTTAGCTTCTTAGTGCTGTGTTTTAACCTGCTCTGCCACCAGGGAAAGCCCAATATTTGTATTATTTTTAACTAGTGGTATATATTTTCCACATATAACTTTATCAACCTGATTTAAATTATATTACTTTATTATTTCCCTACTAATGTTCAGATGCTGAGAAATGAAAGGGTTTGAACAATTCTGCACAAATAACTGTAGAACATAATTAAGACTAAAAGAATTGTGGCTCAGAATTTTATACTATTAATGCTAAGTTTCAATACCAGCTTAAACAAAAGGAAAAGTTATGGGATTTTCCTTATTTTTCCATGTCTTTAATACTTGCCCTGTGTTCCTTTCATGTTCTTTTCATTCTGACTATACACTATTTATCCTTACATGTCTTTCTATAAGATATTACTTTATAGGGCTGAAAGAGAAAAGGTAACCCTATTTTCAAGTGCAGCATATGTCACCTAAAATAGAACTCACATTGTCTTAAATATAAAATTGAGGAAAAGGGAGTTTACTAGCTTACTATGGCCAACAAGTTACCCTTAGACTAACAACTATTATAAGGCTGGAGGCAATGACAACCCTTGATAATTGTAACTTCTGTGACCTTACTCTTGTATCGGTGAATTTGAATGGGAGAAGATACATCTCAAAGATAATAGGAGGAGGTAGAGTAGCCAGTTTAGTGAGCATCCACCTCAAGATTATGGTACCTGTGAGTCCTTATAGAAGAGGCCAGGAACTGGCAGTCACAAATTTAAGAGCAACTTTATGGAATATGTGTTCTACTGAAAATGATTCATTCTATTAGAGAATGACTACCTAGAATTGAGAGACAACATCTTGTTAACATATATGTTCTAAGCTCTTACATGATGACCATGTATTTTGGTTCAACGAATGAACAAATAAATGTCTTTCAAATATGTATATGAATATCTCTTTTACAAGTCAAAGGTATGAACTTAACAGAGAATGAAAAATATGTGATTGAATATTCTTTGCAGAATACATAATACAAGATCCAGAATACCATTCCATTTGTATGAATGATGGATTAATTGATCACTTTTGTAACAAACAGCAAATGCTGGTTGCCAAACTATGGCTTCAAACAACTTCTGTCAATCAAAATTCACCTGAACTATATTCCCAGGACAATCTAATCCTAAGAAATTATATAAAAGAAAAATTGCCTGAAATATCACTATATTCTGGGCTATCAACATTTTGATTTAGGAGTAATTCCTAGAAGCTTCCAACTGTAGCTAAGGCAAGCCAAGCTCAAAGAATGTTCTGTCACCAGGAGATAACAATAAAATTCATAATGGGAAGTGAATATTCCCTACTTCTCCCAACTTGAGTGAACAAAAGACTTCCATATACTTCATTGTTCTTTCTCAGCATGTATGTCTGGAAATCAAAGTCCACACCAAATTTCCTTCCAGACTGCTATCTCTGCTGTGTAAGCATGGTGAAAAACAAGAGGAATATGGATGTCTAATAATTGCTGTCATAATTTTATCTTTAGACCATATATTACCAAGGGGCCTTATTCTGTATTCAGATAGCAAAATATACTATGCAGATTGATATCATGATAATTTTAGTTCTGTGTTCAGTGACAGCACTAAAGATTTGAGATACAAAAACTGTACTTCCGTGTGGGAAAACAGGGATTCTCTCTTGGCTCTAACTCTTGGTATGCAATTTCATGGGAAGAACTTACACAATATATGGCTGTTGTGGATATATTTTTTTAATTTATCTTACTAGAGAAATTCTTTCAATTTTCAACTAACCTCTTTTTCTAATAATGTGTGCATAACCATAATCTAAACTTAAAAAGTCTTCTCAATAGAATGTAAATCTGTTTACAGTAGAATGTTTTCCTTCTACTTCAAAATTAGTTTTGAATGGAATTTTTTTCATGTAAATAGTTCAGAAAGTTATTGTGTGTGTTTTGTTTTGTTTTGTTTTTTAGATTTATTTATTCATACAGAACTGGGGTGCAGACAAGGGGTGTGGAGAGGTGAAAGGCTTCACCAGAGACAGAGTAGGAAGCCTAACAGGCAGATCAATGAAGTGCACTGCTGAGGGGAGCAACAGGAAGAGGTCTGCCTTGCCATGTGGGATCACCTCCAGGGAGGGTGGGGATCAAACTCATGCTGAAGTGGCTTTAGCTTCTTAGTGCTGTGCTTTAACCTGCTGTGCCACCATGGAGGGCCCTATTGTGGTTTCTTTTAGCCTCCTAGAAAGTATCTACAATCACTATTTAATTAACACATTTTATCCACCCTTCCACTAAACAAAGATTTGATAAATATTTCTTATTAGAGCCTATAGTATAGCATGATAATCCCAGAGATACTATGAACAAAACATGGCATTAGACTTTGGAATACAGTGGAAGAATGAAGATATAGGCAGTCTATTTTCTTTATCTGTAGTGATTATTTTTTATAAAGTAACTGTGAACAACCAATTAACACATATAGGATTAGGTCTTTGCTAGCTCCTAGTCATATTTTGACAACCAAATAATGAATAAATTTGATTATATTTCTGTCTAAAGATTTCACAGTCAGTATATATTGTTAAATCTTTACATTGAACTCATGGCCAGAAACAACATAATTTATGCCTCTAAGAAATTTATTAGCACCTGTATTTTCAACACAGCTCCATTAGAGACTCCATGCACTCAGGAATACTAAAGAGAACTTCAACCCTATATTTGGGACTCATTTGGAAAACAATCCAAAATTGCAAAAATATGTGTTATTGAATAGGTCACAAAAAGAGTGCTTGCTGATATTATGAGTGTTAAAACAAGAAGACATAAAGAACAAAGGCATGCATGGCTTTATTCACCTGGAGCACTAAAAAAATTGAGTAACTCAGATTTTTCTCCACTCTGTCTTTTCACAAATAATGAGTGTTGTCACTATTGGGAATGCAATTATATTTTAACAAGTACACAAATTTGATAATCCATAAATAATGAGACACAACTTTGTGTACACAAATGGGAAAAAAATGTTACATCATTTTAATGACAAAAAACAAAGTGAAACACAGAAGGGACAGAAATTACCTGTGCTTGATTGAGGGTGTTGGAGAACATTCTGTAGAATAAATGATAAATGAGTTTATTTGTAGGTTTCTGGTAATGATAGAGAAAGCCACTTAGTCAAGGAAATGGGATATTAAGGTCATTATAAAATACCGAGGCATATTCAGAAAGTACAAATAGCTTGGTAATCCTTGTGTGAATTTAAGTGTGGAGAGATGAGAAATATCTATAGAGGATAATAGTGGACTTATGATGAAGATTTTAATGTCCACTGTGATAGCTTAGGAAACTTTATGTGATACAGGAGGCCATGCCCATGCTTTAAATATGTGTATGACATGAATAGGATCTGGTAGTACTATCTCAGGTCTTGTATGAAGTGTTAAACATTTGACAAAAATAAATACTTTTTTTTTTACTGTGATCCGTTCAAATCATATCTTACATCTCAACAGAAAAAAAAATTAAGAAAGACGTTTTCAAGGAAAACTTCAAATATCAAGCTGAAATTGGTGCTATTTTTTTCCTACAAAAATTAGAAAATGCCTAACTTGAGGTTAATTGGGTGGAATGATAGCTCATAAAAAGTTGTATGATGATTGTTAGACAGTTGTTTTCTTTCCCCAAAGAAAGACTTCCCTAGATCCATCCCTTACTCCTAGACTTTGTGAAGGCTCATCATAGTTTATATTTATAGTCAGTGGTACATAATATTGGAACTTTCTTATTTTCTCCAGGTGATTTGTCTCTATCTAATAATTTATTGCATTCATCAAACTGTAGTAAGTGTGATAGTGGGAAAGGCTTTTTTTTTTTAATATGGACATGTTTTTTAACACAATTTATCAAAATGCTGTTATTACAGTAGGTGAGCTATATCAAAAATAACAAGCTATTTTGTTGTTGTTGTTGTTGTTGATGATGTACTATTGTTTTACTGCACTGTGTCAAAACAACTGTGTATATGTCACACTGCACCTACCATTCTAGTACCCACTCAGCACTATCATACTAAACTTTGTTACCCATTTCTACCCCCCCATTTCCTTTCCACTCTCATAAACACCATTGAGATGTCAGTCTTTGAGTTTTGTTATATTTGTTTGTTGACTTCCTTTGAAATCACCAGTGTCTGCCTTTCTTTTTCTGATGTGCTTTGCTTAGCATAATCCCCTTCAGTTCCATCAATGTTGTCAAAATGTTAATTGTTATAGCTGCATAGGATTTCACTAGTATTCCATCATGTATATTAGCCACATCTCCTTTATTCTTTTATCTGTCAATAGATTTATAGACTTTTAGGTGTATCTATTTATTTTTTTAGGGTTACCTTGAGTGTTTTATCCTGCATAATTATATGTGTGTGTTGTGTGTGTGTGTTCATTCACTTTTATACAGTTTGCTTTTCCTCTTAGGTATAGTCCCCACCATTATGTTACCCATGAACCAGCACTATAGCATCTATATTTTAAATTAGTATTTTCATATTCCTCAGTAATATATAAAAGTAGAATTGTAGGATTATATAGTATTTATATTTTTTTATATTTTAAATTGTAGTATTTATAGTATTTATATTTTGAGGCACTCCCCAAAAACATAATTATTTTCTGTCAAGACTGCACCTATTTTACATTCTGGTGGAAAATATTCCATTCATCATAAAGTGACCCCAAGAGCATGCATTCAGTTGATATTGAAAAATCAGTAGTGAAATACTAGACTAGACTTGGTGTTTAGTTTTGATGGCCTTACTCTGCATATGAGAAGAAGTATCCAAAATTTTTTCCTAGACTCGATTTATTAATCTAAATATTTCAGTAGTCTGCATATTTGGGTAAGATGTTTATTGATTAAGAGTTTCAGTATTCTTATTTGCATATGTCTAGTAAGTAAATGGTGTGTTTGAAATTACAAAATTGGACAGACAACTTTAAAAATCAGGTATGTATTGTATTTTTAAAAAATGCTACACATTTGGAAGAACTCTTTGAGAATTTTCTGTAAGTGACCTGGCAGCAATTATTTTACTGGATACATGCAGTATAGTGTGTTTCTCTGACATGACCTGCTATAATTGGAGAAGCCACCCTACAGAGACACTTATCATCACAACTGTCATGTTTTCTTTTTTTTTGCAAGGGATTCTAAATCTCACCACAAAGTCAACCCAAGAATCCCACCGTGGCTCCTGTCTTGCACTCTGAACATTGCTCCTCTGACATTCTGAGAAAGATCAATCAATCAATTTCTTCCACCAGGAACTGAGTGGTCATGACATCACCATCAAGTTTAGCCCTGTTCTAGAAAACCAATTGAGCTTGACCAAAATGAACAGCAATTTATTTTCAACTAGGGAGGCTCTGTCTCTATAGAGTTTTAAATATCCAATACTGCTGCAGAAGTTCGGTCCAGGAATACTTCCACAGAGCCAAGAAGGGAAGGGTAAAGGAAGATCAATGTGCTCATTTTCAATAAATCATTAGATTAATCCAGGTGGGATTCTGCAGCTGTGGGTGGAAAGCAAAAGGAGATCATTATTTGTATTTAAAAGTGCAAAAGCAAAATCAATTTTTTAAATCAAGGATTCAGGAAGAGAGACTGGTGGAAAGATATATTTATAGAAAAATAGTATAAATTTTGGAATAAGAAAAATGTTCTTTTCTTTGGTACTAGTATCAATGAACTTCACGTTTCTGAATTCATTTTTGATGAGATATTCAATATGTTTTGTGCTATTAGTAATTCATTTAAAAGGGGTTACTTTGCAGTATATGTATGAAAGATCAGTCTCGTAAACATTTTTAAGTACTATATTTTACCCGTGACAACAATATGAACTAATGTAACTGTTACTATGGTCTTTAGTCATAT
>NW_004567109.1:48132012-48141478 GCF_000260355.1 Condylura cristata | reverse complement strand
ATATATATATATATGCCTGTATGCACACACATACACACATATGTATATGTGTATATATACTATATATAAACACATATGTATATATGTATGTATGTATATCTATATACCTATATCTCTATCTCTATCTATATCTATATCTCTATATATAGATATAGATATAGTTGGAAGTAATCTCAGCACAGGCATGTGTTATTTGGGCTTAATCATCTCCTCAGGCCAAAGAATATAATGTATGAACATTAAATTTTCCAAGAATTTTTTTGAAGCAGGCACAATACTTATTATAATGCTTTATAAATCTTACATACTTTTAGAACAATCTCTAGAAAATAGTATCTCTAAGTAGACACAAAATAAAAATATTTCTAGACAGTTGATTTTGAGAAATAGTTAAATTTATTAATCTCAGTAATATATGTAATCTCTTGAATTTAGTTTGAATACACTTATTTAATATAAGTTATGCAATATCGAATATATACATACATACATGTATATATATATATATATATATATAAATCTCAAAAGGACTTGGTTATTTGATAAAAATATAGCAAAAATGAAAAAATAGAATAAAACGGCATTTGGATTATAAGCACTAAGTAGTCAGAGCAGAAACGAATATAATACTAAATAGTTAAGAAAATGTGCAAAACTTATGCATGAATTTGAGAAACATCTTTTACTTTGGTAGAGAAAACTTGATCATTCCATAGTTTGGTAATGGTATAAACAAAAATATGTGAGAAGAAACATAACATGTTCCTTTAGAAATGCCTTTAGGCTTCTAGAAGCAGTGTTTCTCAAAAGCATAACTGAATTTAAAATCACCAAGTTAACTGGTCAGAAGTTGCATCTCAGATCTCAACGCAGACCTCTTTGATTTGATTCCAGACACTCTGTTGATTATTACCCATTTTTCTCCATTGTGGAGACCAGAAATGAGGCCAGAAGTCCAGAGTGGAGGTATTCAATTAATGAAGCTTCCTCTGCAGGCTCTTGAGAGAATCCTTCCTTGCTTCTTCCTGCGGCCACTTGTTGCCCAGATATCCTGAGCACTCTTGGCCTGCATTTTCATATGTGTCCATATTCTTATGGCCTTTGTCCTGTGTGTATCTTCATATGTTCTTTCCTCTTTTTATAAGAGTATAAGCCATTGCATTTAGTTTCCCCAATCCATTATGATCTCATCTTAATGGGTTATATCTCCAAAGATCTGTTTCCAAAGAGGGACACATTCTGAGCTTCCAGTGGTTATAGATTTGGAGGAATACTATTCAACTTAATATATCTGAACCAGAACTGTGAACTACAAGTAGTAGTTGTGGAAAGAAGGAGGAAATTAACTATTGTGTGACATATGTTTCATCATTGCTAATGGCCAAACCAGGTAGAGACTATTACTTTATAATAATCACTATCATACAGATATTCTAGGGTAAAACCAGTTTTCCTACTTGGATTCACTATATTTTTTTCACTTCCCCATTGTTCTAGTAATTCCAGTCCACACTAAATATGAGATTTTAGGTTGAGTATGGGCACCAGTAACACCTCAAGTCTTTGTGCATCATAAGTTTCAATTAGCTCATTGCTTTCTAGACTAGTGGGTACTTTTTTCTAGAAGCTAAAATTTTGTTTATAATTCTTCTCCAGGATAGAAGATACTTGACTTTTGTTCAACATATATGTTTTCATAATTTATTCTAAATTACTTGGATATGTCCTTTTCAAAATCATGAATATCAAGCTCTCTTCAACTCCTACAGAACATTTGTCTTTAAGGGAATAGAGGGAGGACTTAATGAAGGTAAAACATAAATGTATTGTCTATCAGCAATGATATAAAAGAGCTCATGTGTTTTTGTTCCTTTTCCTGCCTGCTCCGTATTTTCAAGAGAAACAACTAATATTTTCTTCTCTCACATTTCTAGAAATGTACAGAAAAGAGGCTCATTTATTTTCCAGATTCAGAAGCATTGGCAATCTAGCTTTATGTATACAGTTTGAAGGGTCTAATGAAAGAAACCCCTAATAAAAATCAGAGTTTCCTACAAAAATTTGCCTGGTATCACTGAATTTTTCTGCCACTTTAACTTAAATTGCTGAAAAATAATATTGCCTTCTCACTGCATTTATTCAGTAAGTTAGTGACATCCTTGTGGATAAAATATCCTCTGACCTTTTAGTCACATAGTCCACTGGAAAAAAATGGCATGATCAGAGTCTGACTTTCTGCACAATGTATAGCAACTCTGAGCAGAAACTCACATCTTCTCAGCAAATTTTTGGCTCATTGTTATAAAATAATTTACAATTTTTAATTTAATCTATGTTATATGTATTTAAATTGTCCTATTTCCATTCCCAACTTTTCAATAACTATGTTCTAACCAAGCAGGAGGAAAGTCAAAAAAGTGAATTGTATTTGCTTATGGAAGAGCTAGTGTGCAGGCAGTAAATAACAGCTAGTTTATCTGAATATAAAGCAGGATTAAATCAACCAACTTGGTAAAACAGAATTTTAAGTGGAACATTCTTCAAATGATATACTAAAATTGCTTCCAACCAGAGTACCTATATTTATTTATTTTTAAATGAATATCATCATGTTATTATATTTGTATGCATTTTGGATCAGGTACTTGTTGAACATTTAAAACAAATGTTTTAATATAAGAGCGTTGAGGATTTGATAAGACTGTATGAAAGATTATACTCTTGGAAAATAATTAAATATTAAAAATAACTATATAACAAAAAACAATTTGCTGCTGAATCAGCAACTAAAAGAACAAAAATAAAGGAATGTTTTTACAGCAAAATAATTGTTGATGTAAAAAATGTTCAAGGGCCACAAACAAAATATAAGACATTACCTTTTCTGGAAGACAAAGATTTTTAGATATTTTGCATTATCGTTTAGTATTGCATTCAAGGGAAGATACATTTTCATGTAAGATTTGTAAAAGTTAGAATGTTGGTTTCTGCAAATGGAGGTACTACATTTAATTTTCATTATAATCACATATATAATGCCATTTCATCTTTTCAGAATTCACATTTTAATCAATCACATGTGTACACTCATACACACACACATACATTTGATTAAAGAAAGATAAGTACTTCAAAGAAGGGTTTATTGACCTAAGTAGTTAGTAGCTAAAAGGAATACTGAAATTTGAGCCTTAGCTTCATCTGTTCAGAAGCAGCATAATACTTGTAAGCATTGGTCCTGTTTTTGATGTTGGCCATTTACTAAAATGCATGGCTCAATGTTGGGTTAGTATCTCTTGACTTAGGTTTACAATCTCTGATTAAGAGAAGTATGTGCTTGCCTCATAAAATAGTTTCACATAATAGGTAAAACTGGCAAATGTATAGTACCTAGAATTATGTCCAAATGTAAATAATCAAGACACATCAGCTATTAGTATAACCTATAAATGGAAATATTACGTTCTTTCAGAAATTAGAGGTAATTAAGAGTCTGTAGGTAATTAAGAGTCTGTCTATCAATAGTTTTCTAATTTATTACTTTCTGGCCATGTTGGGTATAGCAAGTCTTCCAGTTATCACTCTGGTCTTTAGAGCTCCCGAAGTTGCTTTGAAGTATACATGAAACCAATTTGTAGAAAGCAAATTGTTATATAAATGTAAATTATTCTTATAACCTACATTGAAAGTTTGCATAGTTACTTTTTTTTTTTTCGGTATTTACACTATTATACTGTGGTATGGATGATGCAGAAATGTTCACCATTTTTAGGAGAAAAAAGTTGAGACCTCAGAAAGTTCATAGTTATTCAAGCATTTTGAAGCATAGCTTGAGAACCATGCAAGTATGCCAAATTCAAGGTCAAGAGACTGCACTTTTAGCAGAAAATTCTTGTCACTATTATATTTAAAACAACATGCACAACTGAAGTTTCTTTAAGAAGTACACTGTTTCAGTTACCGAACTGAGACGTGTGTGGCAAAAGATTCTATTTTTATCAAGAAAGATAAAAAATTATTTCTGCGATCGCAAAGATGTTAAAAGCTTTCACTGACACCTGATTTTGTCTAATAGATTCTTGATTATTATTTAATCCTTGGCATAAATAGTATTTGATTCCAATGGAAATAAAAGATTCCAATGGAAATAAAATCTCCTCGGCAGACAGCCTGAACATTACATTTTTACTATATCTTTGTTTACCTTCCAAATGTAAAATGTTCACCTCATTTCATCAGCCTTCCCTTTGTCACACTTTTTTTTTTCAAATTAATCATAAAGTCTTTCTAGTCAATAAAGTAGATATAAATAAGTAAAAACATGGTTAAGCCTGTGAATATATTTTTTCTGTTATTCTATTGAATTATATAAGAAATAAAGGCTTATAAATGACATTACGGGGCAATTCAAACAATTTTAAGATTGGAATCAAACAATGTCAAGATTGGAATCAATCTGTTGAATAGTGGGAGGTTTTGTTTGTATTTTATTTAACTAAAGCATAGTGACTTCTTGGAAAAGTCATATGTTTATTACAGAGATTCCAGTTATTTCTATAATTGGAAAGAGTTCTTTAAAAATTAGCCTTTCCATGGATGGGTTTATATTTGAATTATGCAATTGCTTGCTACTTATAAGAGTACAAAAAATTGAATTTTCTGCAGAGACTACCATCTTTAAAGTTTTTAGGTTTTAAAAATGAAATGAGTCTTGTATATATTTATTCACCCCTCACCTGCATTGTTTGTAGGTAAGATATAAAAGTTCCTGAAAATAATGGAGAGGAAAATTTCTGAAGAGATTAGACCTGTGTTTTCTTCTACTTTTGTCTATGATGTCGTTATAGGTACTTAGCTTCAGATTATTAGCTGTATTAGGCAGTCTCAGCTTTTAACTAATACTCATCTGTTCATGTCCTGAAGCCTTAGCTGTCAAATGTAAACCTCGATTTAGAAGGAAACCAAATTAGTGATCTTTGCCTGAAGGTGAGCAGTTTTAAGACAATGATAGAATGTTAGATTTGTCAGAGTTTTGAATTTCATTTCTTATGATACAATATGCACTTACATATAGTCTTTAGTGAAGGGCAGTCACGTAGTAATCCATAAATAATCTAGTTGTTTACCCTGGGCTCTTGCATAGGAAAATACTGACAATGCATTGCCAAAGCAAGAAGCAGTGTAGCATTTGATATTCCCCTGACCTTCTCTGTAAGCAGAGTGTGGTGATATGTGATAGTACTTTGGACTGTTGTACTTTTCCACATATCTGTGAAAAGTTGCAGAGGATCAAGCAAAACACTCTCCTTGACAGTTCCCTGGAGTATACTATATTTACATTATTCTACATGTATAGGGTAGTTTATTAAATGATCCAGTCACAAATAGTTGAGACTATTAATTGAAATTGTTTAGGTACTTAGGTATGGACTTAACATTATTTTAAACTTTGGTTCTACATACAAGGAAATCATTGTAAAAATCATTTAAATTACAAAATACTAGGAACAAGTTGTGTTTTATACTACTATCTGATGTTTTATGTAAGTCTCAATGAAATTTGAGGGTAGCAATTACTATTATTTATTTCAGTTACCTAAAGAATGAAAACAGTCCTATAAGGGTATAATTATATGAAATGTAATGCATCCATTTTAACTTTATGACTTAATTTGTTTTTCAAGGTGGTGTTTTTTTTTGTTTGTTTGTTTGTTTTGATAGTATACTTATTAAGTTAAGCAGCCATCAACACATAATCCTGGAACACTTATTTTCACAAAATTCAGTTATGACCCATTCTCCTTATTATCCCATTTTAGGCTAGCATAGATTTATAATAGATAATTATCTACAACTGTCTGTCTCCATAGATTGCTAAAGATTCATAAAAATGCAAAGATAGAGAAAGGGATCCTTTTCTGACTTACTGCTTTGATTCAACATAATGTCTTCAGGGTTCAACCATTTTGCAGTATGTAACAGAACTTCATTACTTTTTATTCTGAAACAGCATTTCATGGCACTTTTGTCCTATCTACCAAAATTATTTATCCTCTTATCTGCTGATGGACATTTGAGTTGTTTCTACTTTTGAGTTTGTAAATAATGCTTCTGTGAACATTAGCACATATGTATTTTTATATTTACATTTTGTTGTTCTTTGGAATGTACCTGTGTTGGTAATTTTATATTTAACATTTTGAGGAATAGCACAGCTGTTTTCTGGAAAAGTTTCACTATTTTGTATTCCCCCAGCAATGTGTGAGTGAGTCAGTTTCTCTGCATGCTTGCCAACATTTGTCATTGTCTTTCTTCTTTAGTATAGCAATTCTAGTAAATGTGAAGTGATATGTGTTGGAGTTTTGATTTGCATTTTCCTAATGAATAATGATCAACATCTTTTCATGTGTTTATAAGCAATTTGTAAATCTTTGGTACAATGTCTATTCAAATTTTTTTTCTTTTTTTTAAACTGGGTTTTAATTGTCCTTTTATATACTAGATAAAAGCTTCCTACCTGGTATTTGATTTATAATTATTTTCTTCAGTTTAGTGGATTGTTTCTTCAATTTCTTAAAAGTATCATTTATAGAATAAAATTTTTCTTGCTCTCATTCTCTATCATACTTGCAAATAAATTGCTTTCCCTGAAATTCTTTTCTCTAGTAATGATTTTGAGGGAACTGATGTATGATATTTACTATTTAATTGTGTGGCTAGGTAATCTTGGAAGGCTTATTAAAAAGAAGATATAGAGAATATTCCATCAGAGAGAATTTTCGTATCTTATTTTACTCAGAAGCTGTATACTTTCATTCAATAATTAAACTCTTAGTTACAGAAAACTATCATCTTCTGATACCAAAATAGAGTATAAAAGTCTATAGTAACATATATAGCCATATTTATAACAGCAAGAAAATTCTGTATTTCACAAGCACCTGAAATACTGTTTTGTTGGAGAGGGTACTTCTAGCCTTGGACATTCAAATCAGATTAAGGGACAATGGTGAGGTCCCTCACAGCGGGGGAGGGGGGGAGGTGGAAACTACATTAAACTGAGGCACAGCACAAGACAATCCTTGGCTTCTCTAACATTTAAACTATCGCTCGACTTTTTTTTTGCATTTTTATTATTTCACATGGAACAAAAGGCATAGTGACTAAAAGTGCAGCTATCACAGTACCTAAACATATAGCTTAAAAGGCTGCTAACTAATGCTAGGTGAAAAATAAGTGAGGAGGAGAGAACGATAAGTACCAGATGGTGTTAGTAATATATGGAATAGAACATAACTAAATTAATAGACCTGTTAAACCTATGATGGCAAAATGTGGGTGAGTGGGTGGTGAATGCACTATGGTGGTAATACCTGATGGGGCTACCCCAATATTATATTACCTCAGCTAAAATGTAATTAAGAACATTTTTATGAGTCAGCAACCCACAGGAAGTTTGAGGGACATGAGAAAATCACTTTGTTCAGACGTCCAGTCATGAAAAACCAAGTGTGAAAAGTTACTTCATTGAGATTGTGAATTTTTTCCTTTACATGTTCTAAGTACTCTGGGGAGAGACTACTTGCTTCTTGTAAAGCAGATGGTTTTATCATAAGCAGATCAGGACCTTCAAATACTTCTTGATCCAGTTTTCACTTTGACTGATAAGCCCCAGTCCTTCAAAACTTACCTAAAAATAAAGAAACACAGTTTTAAATATCCAATTTAGGTTTTAGGAATATTTACTACCCTGAGCTCAGTATCCTGCACTCCTGTATAATTATATATCACATCCAAGTTCTAAATAGCAATATATTGAATTCAAAAGGAAAACTGTCAGCAAAATGTAGATTATTCATTTTGTGAATTCATGGATCTTGATCTAAAGAACTGCTTTATAAAATGTAGGCAAGAGGGAGTTGGATGAAACAATTGCAAAATCCTGATGAATTATACTGTTTAGAAAATTTTTTAGTGTTAACTAGGAAAAGCTTGTTAAGTTAATATAGTCTAAAGAACACTATCAAAAATACTCTTCTAGGCAGAATTCCAGACAGCTTGAGCCAGCTTTCCAGAGCAATACCTTCAGGTTTTATTTAAATTGAAATAAAGCCTGTTGTCTTAACTTTAGCTGGCACAGTGAAACGCATAACTTTTTGCTCAATTTCAACATTGGTCCTACAATTGCATCTAGTGATAATATGTTTGCAAATATATATGCCATAGTGTTCTTACATAGATTGCAAAAAAAAAAATTGACTATTTTGTCACTAAAATTAAACACATAGGTATATAAGTGAGTGAATGCATATACCATCATTTATGAGTATAAATATATATATATATATGTATACATACATAAACACACACCTCTGTGTGTATAACACCAGTAACTTCATAACATCCTTGTAGAAGTAGCTCAGTTGGAAACTGAAGCATTTGGACAGGAAATGAATGTATTACAGAGATTGACCTAATTTGAGTCCTCCGTAGTTATTATTTTAAATGACATGTTTCTTTATTTTTCTGAATTTATTTTCTTATATCATTGCTTATTTGTATACAGTAATTGATTTCACCCTCAGGTGTAATTGCTGAAGTTCTCACATAGTAGCACTATGATCCATCACCACAGTCTCTTGTGCTCTTCCTTCACCTGTTTTAACCTCTCTCCCATTCCCTCCCATGCTGCATTCTTCAGATTTATGTTCAGCTTGCAATTTTTTTTTCTTTTTCTTGACCTTTTGCTTGATTTCTCTGTTTCACATATAAGTGAACCCATCTGATACTTCTTTTTCCTTCTGACATATTTCACTCAGCATAATCATTTTCAATAGATAATATGATCAATAATCTTAGGTCACATTAATTTCCTTAGCATCTTAAGGAACAGTATTCTGAAGAACTTTCAACTATTTAATTAGATTTTTTAAAGAAGACATTCAAATTCCTTTATTCAGTCAATTATTTGTTTTACTTAATGATGGGGCTAAGATCAAGAGTCATTATATATTTTTAAATGAGTGTTTTCTCTACCCACAGATAATCTAATCATAAAATCTTGTTTCTGCACACATCAAGTACATTCCTAATATTTACACGCACTGTAATGAGTACATTATTGAGAAGTTTCCATTGGAGAGTTTGACTAATTATTTTCTCAGCTTTAATTATATGGATCAGACAGTATGCAGTTTTAATAAGCAATGTTCTATTCAATGGTCAATACTATTCCAAAAACCTTAACTTTCTGGAAATCTCAGGGATAAGAATTCTAGCTAGGCCCTCCCTGGTGGCGCAGCTGGTTAAAGCACTGCACTAAGAAGCTTAAGCCACTTCCACATGAGTTAAATCCCCGCTTGCCCCGGAGGAGCTCCACATGGCGTGGCAGACCTCTCCTGACCCGACCGCTGCTCCCCTCAGCAGTGTACTTCGTCGATCTGCCTGTTCTGCTCCCCACTTTGTC
>NW_004567109.1:48087072-48128747 GCF_000260355.1 Condylura cristata | reverse complement strand
TGTTCTGTTGCCTTTTTTTTATGCCATGTAGAATGAAGAATCAAAAGACATCATTTCTTTTTCAAAAATTTATACTGACTTATTCATAATGTATTAACTGACTTATTGAAATGTATTAGACTTATTCATAATGATACCTCAAAGTAAATTAACAGCTTTTTAAAATTTTATTTCTGTTAAAACTGCATTAGAATGCTTTAGTTGCCCCCAAAGACAAATGCTTTCACAAACATACCTTGCAAATTAATTTTTAAACATATTCTAAGAAGAAATTTAGTATTTCCATCTTTGTTACTCTCTTCTTGAACCATTAGAAATATGATTTCCATTATCCCCAATACAGTTTTGAGATCTAATCACTGTTCTAACACTTTAACCAATGGGTAGAATCAGTTAATAAAAAAAAAAAAAAACCATGGAATCTCTGCACTTGCTCTGCCCATCTCCCTGTCATTAAAATTTGATTGTCCCATGCTCCACAGGAACTGGTTGGAAAATGTCCATATTACTTGGTATGGTGGGACTATATCAGCAGAAGGGAAGCCTTGTGAGCTATACAACTTACTGAGTCTCTACTATGACTAAGATAGTCTGCTAGGTGTTTTGAGGATTGACTGAGATCAAACACTATTCATGTATTTTATCTTTCTCCTTAACGTAATCTCTTTTTGTTAGAGAACTTCTTTCTTACCTGTCTTATCATTGTTTCACGTTTGACCCTTCATCTGTTATTATATCTATTGTTACACTCCTGGGCACTCCTTAACTATCAGCCTAAGTTGATAGCACAGTATCACAATTATGGCCTTGCACTGCCCAGACCACTTGCAAAAACATGAGACAGAATAATGCTCCCATCCTTATTGATTCTTAAAAATAGATCATGAATGAAAGTGATATGTAATATGGGCACAAGTGTGTCTATACACACAACACATACTTTATAGAAGGGAAGAAAATAATGGCAAAAAGAAAGCTCTCCTTTTCCTCTGACTTTACCATTTGGGGCAATGGCTTATTCCTAGTAGATGTGTTAATGGTCAGTTTCCTGAACATTCCTACAGAATTTTTATGTGCTTTATACTCTCCTACCACCACACTCAAAAGGAACATACCTCTGAACTTTGGTAAGAAAACTGTACTGCTTTCTCTCTCCAGGTTCTGTTCTGCTTTTTCTTCTTTCCAGCAGCTATCAGTTCAACCATTATGATCTCCAGCTCATCCTTTTTGTTAGCACACACAGCAGACCCAGTTCATCAACAGATGAATGAAATATTTAAAGAAATAGTCCTGCTGTGCAGCCACAGAGGTGCACTAGAATTGATCTCACATTTGTTTTCTGTCTATATTATGCTGCCATTCCACTTCTTACATATGTAACATTTATTTACAAATATATTCACAAGTCTTACTTATTTTCATTAAATGTCCCCATGGTGCATGTGAGCTAGATGTTCTAAATTCTAAACCTAGTTACTGATACATTGCCTACTAGAGTACCTAGTAAGATCTTAATAAAAATTAAAGATCTACCAAATTCATGGATAATTCTGGATTCTCATATGAGTGTATTATTAACTGCCTTGATAAATCTTCATTTCAACGTAGCCCAACATGCTAGAATAAACCAAAGCAAGACGTTTTGGGAAGGATTTCACTATTATTATAAGGTGAAACTTTGAACTTGTTTTCTGGTCACATGTTTTAAAATCCTTCTGCTTTTATTAGTGAATCTTAAGAAAAAATCAACTTGGTAGTACTCAGGTAGTTTTCAGTATCATTACCAGGTTTTTATTTTTGATGATTTAATTTGTTCCCCTCTAAGAGCTTTGGGGTTGATTTTAAAGTCAGTGATTTTCATTTCATTGGTGAGACACTGGGAACAGGAAGCCCAGAAGACCTAGATTTTGCCTGTCACAGAAGATAGTATCTGGTTATTTCAAGTCCCAGAGCAATACCTTTAAAAACTCATTTAAGTTACTAGAACAATTATTTTTTTTCTCTTGTAATAATTACCTAGTTAATGGAATTCTGCTTTGTAACAAGAGCTATAATCATTATAAATGGTTGCATTGGATTTAATAAATTTTCATTTTCCTTTGATAATCATCTTTATACATATACCACTAAAATGCTGGCTTAATGGTGATAGTGATCCTGAACAATATGTAAAATCAGTATACACAAGTATACACTAAAGATATGCATGAAAAAATAGAAGACACCATCTCTTCATCCCTTTTCCAAGTCATGAAATTGAAAATATTTGAATTTTCACTCTGTAACACAGATCTAACCTAACTTATTTTAAATTCATTGTAGGAGCTTAACTTGCAAGAGAAAAAATACATAGAATATTTTAAAGTCCTATTGCTGTGGAGATTTATGCAAATTCCTTATGGAAATGTAGACACAACTTTCCCTTTATCAATAATAATGCATATTTTCCTCTGAAATATAGGCTGGACCTCATCATCAATATATGAGACTTCTCGAGTGCATTCATTGTAAAAGCACTGGTGACATTTCCCTGAAAAAAAAAATATCCTCAAGTTAGTTTAATTTTTCAAATGACTTTAGGACTTTTAAACAGTAGATTTGGGTGTATACATAAAATATTTTTATTTTCTCTATGAGGGTGAAGAAGTGAGAAGAAGTAGGTTGCATGAGCTGGGAATTGAAACAGGTTTTAATAAATATACATGTTATTTCAAAACTTATTCAAATGAAGGAACTATCAATTACAGGTATAACAAGGTTTTTATAAACTTTTTTATATCCCAAGCACAAAATGGCATTAGTTTAGTTTGACTCTTCATTTTCCTCTCTAAATTTTAATCTTGGATTTGAAGACTAAGGAATCTTAATGAATGAATAATCTCCCATGAAGTGGGAAATAAGTTGTTCTGAAAACCTTTACTCAAGTGACTGTTGGAATAGTATCTATTCAATAATTTTTCTTTTTCCACAACGAGGGAAAGAAAAGAAAATACAAGCTTGCAAAATTACCATATTAAAACACATATGGCACAAAGCCTCTTTTTACTTACCAAACATGTTTTTGACAGGAGAAGGAAAGGGCTGGGATCTAGGAGGGCAAGTAGACATGTACTTTTTAAGTTCTATTACATTGATTGATTTCATAAAAGTAACAAGCTATTTCAAAATTATACTCTATTCACTTATCTCCTTGTAACTTTAACAGATGGCGCCCAGCAAAAGAGGCATGCCATCAATCATCCCATGTCTTGCCCAGCTCTTTTTCTGTCCCACTTTTCCCGTGCCTTTCAGCGCCATTTGCCATGGTGGCATCTCTACATAGCTGTTTGCTGAAACAGTCAGCTGCCATAGCTTGGCTTTGAAAGTCATTTGGCCCAGATTTCAGTCTCTCTCTTAAGAAAAGATAGGCACAACGCATCGTGTCCACATGCTCATATCAATATGCGTATAATTTGGGAAAGGGGCATGAACAAAAGGGGCACTAGTGCTGAATAATCTAACTTTTACAAGAGAGCCTTGTTTTTTAATGATTTTCAACAGAGTTAGAATTTTCGGTGCCTCTTTTTGTGGTGCGACTTAATTTGATGAGCTGGATCGATAAACGCTTACATTCAGAAGCATTGCCAAGATTTTGACAATTCGTACCAATTAAGTTCAAATATGTCGTGAAGTGACCCATCTGACAGTATTGTGTCACTCAGTTGACAACAAGTTGCTGCTATTGCATGAATTATAGACATGATCAATCCCCGCAGGGGTCCTTCAAAAGGGCAATAGCAGTAACACATTAGAATGGTAAAAGACTTAAAGGAGAGGGGAATTAACTTTCACTAAGTTAATAAATGCTTAGACTCTTTTGATTACTAATAAGTATTAGTTTGCACCTAGGAGCCTATTCTGTTTAAATGAACAGATGCTACTCAGAAATGTCAGCACACCAAAGTCGAAAAACATCATAGTCATAGAATTCTAATCAACTTTTAAATAGAGAGTTAGTTTATTGAAAAATGAGTAAAGACACACAAGAGACTGGACCATTTGCAGCAATAACAAGATGCTTTTCATGACCTTTTTCCTTCACAAATGAGACATTTCATCCTACTTTAATCTGTTAGTTAGGTTTTTATACTTTGACTTTCTGTTTACAATATCAGGGATCAGAGTGATATTTAATTTTCTTGCATGTTACACTTGATGACGCCACCTTTTTGCTCATAAAGGTCATCTGTATAAAATGCAGACCCAAAGCAAAGTAAGAATATGTTCAATGATTAATAGGATTTTTAAAACTGCTGTTGTAGAACATTTGACCAAATATAGAACCCTGTCTATATATACCCTATCTTTATCTACCCAGTTTAAAATCTTTGAAAGAAGGTGTGTTTTGCTTCTTTTGAATGTTATCTTTGCATATGCTTGAGCAAGGTATATAAAAGGGTATACAATGGAAATTAAGCTACTTCTTGCCCCTGATCCTCAGGCAGGTAACTTAGCGAGTATCACCCTCAGGAGGTCTTAAATGAGATGTACATTCCCATAATGATTTCACATTTGGAAGAAATTAAATAAATATTGGTTTCTACTGAATATTGCAACAATGAAAGTAAGTCATAGACTGAGAGAGCATTTGACACTTCAGCTGGAGAGACCTAAATATGCTCTTTTGCTTAAGAAGTGAATGCAGAATATCAATATTTTTCTCTTAATACTAATTGTACTCATTTATAATGCTCAGTGAAAATTAATTTTAAGAGATGCTAATTATATTGTACCCACATAGAATTCACTGTTGGCTTCATAATGGGACTTGCTTCACAAAAATCAACTAAATTGAAAGCTTATTTGGGTTCCTGTAATAGTGAACCTGATTAATTTGCATTAAACTGTTTGATTTAGATTAGGCTAACATAAAGCACACTTAATAAGACTTACTATGTAATAGGAAGTTAAATTACTTTTTTATGAAAATCCTGTGTTTTAGGGTTTCTCATCATGTTAGGATTAGAAAATGGTGGGAATCAGCCCAAGATTACTGAAACAAATAGAACTTTGCAAGTCTGTGTATATACTAGTTCTTACACAATTCATGTCATATAAAACTGTTAAAATAATTCATCTAATACTTATATCTATTACCTATTATAAACCCTTTAAGGGACCTGATAACTACAGGTTTCCAGACAGAAAACTGCATCTCCTATTTGGAAAAATACAGCCTCTTCAGAATTTGTCAGTGTTAATAAATAAAGTATGTGAAAGGGGCAAAGCAACAAAACTAATTTCTAAACTTACGAGACAAAAATAGGAGATAAAAAGAAATGACCCAGAGCCCTATCTGCAACCATTATTTTTTTTTATTTTGATGCTGGCTCTGTGGAGTGCCTTTATTCGATGGGTTTATGTAAAATCATGTGTGTGATAAGCTTTGAAGAGATATTTACAAAATCAGCCTGGATTTTGAGGTTGATAATCTTGCACAAAAGGTCAAGCACTTGGTTGCAAATGATCAAGTCTACCACCTTGAACAGATAATTAACATATACTTAGCAGTTAACACACTTATAAGAGTTTTGAGCTGTTTCTTTTCCCCTTCTTATAAAAAAAATGAAGCTTTTAGTGGGAATGACGTGTTGTCCGGATGAGTACAGGAACAGTAGGTAATCTATAGTCTTTTCCAACCAGAGCACATGCAAAGACTATCCATTATTTCAAGCCCTAGGGGGAATAAAATGATCTTTTGCATCATTTCTGAAGTGTGAAATGAGAGATGTTTCCTTGGCAGTGTTTAGATTCCTAACCACATGAAGGATTGGAAGTGTTTTTGTTCCAATGTAAAATGAGAAGATGGTGTGATTTGAAAATACTCACAACTGGGGAAATGGCTGAAAAATAACTTTTTTTTTTCCCTCAGGTTGCTTGCATTCCCAAGTGGGCCATTTATTTGTTTACTCATTTATTTTCTAATTTTGTCAGTGTCTATGTTGTGTAAAACAGTTAAGATAAATACAGATATTTTTAAGGCATGGTTCCAGACCTCAAAACAAAGTAAGACAAAGATTAGTGAAATTATTACAGGAAATGCACTTCATGGCCAGATACTATTTGAAGGAACAAATGGGGCTGAGTATGAAATTTAGGTAGCCTTAATACCTAAACTGAAATGCCTCTGTGATTTTTTTTCTGCAGAAAATTTAATAGTATAGAGAAGAAACAAATATTTTAACGAAACTTCTTTCAGATTTGTGATGTTTGTATGAAAAATTCCAGGCATATATATATATACATATGTTCTCCTGTGAATCACCTAACAATGAATGCTCTTACCAAGTTAGACTCTATACCATTTGGTTTTCTACTTATCTGTAAATAATGCATTTATTATTATGGAATGTAATGTTTCAAACCCTTAAACTAATTTTCTCTGACACAACATATTTAGTAACTAATTTTCTTGTGAAAACTTTATTGTCACTTAGTTTCTATTCCTTTCCTCCTCAGTGAACTTATAACAGAAAGCACAGTTCCCATAATAGGTAAGTGAGCTACAACAGAGCTCATTATATTTATTTATTTTTTTATTTACCGCCAGTGCAAGCAGTAACATATAAGATTGCTGATGAAAAAAGAAATATAATTCTGTTGGTCTCTATACAAATGTTTTGGAAATTTATTCACAGGATGAATTTTTACTACTAGATCTGGTAATCTTTACCTCTTAAAATTTGACCCAAATGCTATACTTCATAATTTTTTTTTTTTTTAATTTCAAGATCCGGGTGAACAGAGCTGCTTGGTAGCTCATTATGCATATGTGATATACTTTTTTATTTCTATATTTTGAAACTTTTTTTGTTGCTTTTTGTTTATTTTATTGAGGTATCATGGTTTATATCATTTGTGTTTTTTACAGGTACAAAATTCCCCCTACAGTTGTTCCAACACCGTTTTCCTTTCCCATAACCTGTTGTGCACACTCCCTACATTGTTCTTTTCCCCCCACCCCCACCTCTCACCCATGGTTAGCCAGTACTATTGTGAGTTTTCTAAGGTTTGATGTTACTTTGGCTTTACTTGACCTTTTGTTTGGTTTCTTTATAGCCACGTATAAGTGACACCATTCTGAACTTGAAATAAATAGACATTCTCCCAAAAAAGCACACATGTAGCCAAAAGACCCATGGAAAAAAAAAATATCCATCATCACTTACTTATTTTCAGGGAAATGCATCAACACTACAGTAAATGCCACCTCACATCTCATGTTGTCCTATAACAGAATAACCAGAAACAAGTGTTGAGAAGGGTGTGGAGTAAAAGAAACCCCCATACACTATTGTACACTATTGGGAATATCCATTGGCCCAGTCCTTATGAAAAACACTATGGAGATTTCTCAAAATATTAAAAAAGGATCTACCTATGATCCAGAAATTCCACTCCTCTGTATTACTTAAAGAATGCAAAAACACAAAATCAAAAGGGAACATATATATCTATGTTCACTGCAGCATTACTTACAATAACCTGAATTTTCATATCCAGATAAAAATGTCAACTCATCCACAATCCTTCTGTCTATATCTGTTAAAAACTTTGCCTTGCCCTAAATTTATATTGAACTTTATCTGAACTTCTTTATGAATTTGTCACTTTCAAACTGTAGTTTTCTATGTTTCTATGTAACAACAAGAACACATTATTTAGATACTTTATTTTCCTTTCTCTCTCAAGATAATAAGTTCAGTGAGCTTGTGACTAAATATGTCAACTTACTTGATGTAGCATCTAGCTGTTTTGTACTTAGAAGTTACTCAGTAGGTTTTTTTGAGTAAATGTGTGAATAAAACTTAATGTCATAATGTCACTTTCTGGTTGCTTAGTAGGTTAAAGGACAGCACTATGAAGCTATAGTAGCCATTGCAGCACAAGTTCGATCCCCAGCCAGGGAGGTGACTCACATGGTATGGCAGACCACTCCTAACCTGCCCACTGCTCCCCTCAGCAGTGTGTTTCAGTAGATCTGCCTTTTCTGCCCCCCATTCTGTCTCTGGTGAATCCTCTAACCTCCCATACCTCTGACATGTACCCCCTGTTCTGTACACATAAATAAATATATCTTAGGGGAAAAAAATCTCATAAAAGATAGACTAGGAAAATGGTGATTCAGTAAGTCAGTAAAAAGTCACAGAGAAAATCTGAAGGAAAAATAAAAGGAAGAAATTTAAAATGTTTAAATAATAATAATTAAAACTTATCAATGGAAGTATCTAATTCGCTAAATAGGCCAGATGACATTTAGGTCTTGTATGGACCAAACAGCATTTAAGGGGAAAACAATACCTCACCTATCTTATTCTTACCTCAGAAGCAGTTTTTTTTTTCCTATAATAATTAAGTAATACGTAGAATTACTTGAACACAGAAATGTATACCGTGAGTATCTATAAAACAACAACTCATGTTTAGAGGTTAAAATATTCTTGATTAATGATGTTGTAGATAGAATTTTATTTTTGTCAGTTTCTCCTAGAAGTAATCTGAACAGGAATATAGGGCTTTTGCTACTTCATCTAAATCATAAAATCTTGACATTTTGTGGGAAGCATATTGTTGAGTATAATGTCCTAGCTCAGTTATATATTTCACTGAAATTTGGTTTTCCACTGAAATATGTTTTTCTTTTTAATTAGAGGGAAAGGTAGACAGTGGCTATTGATAACACAGCATCACACTCTGTTTTTTTATACAATTTTTTTGGTTAAAGGAAAATATCTAGGCTTGCGCTCTTACTATTGTGTTAAATTCAGTTTAATGCTTTTATTGTATCAACTTGGAAATCAGAAAAAAAAAATCCAAATTGTAAGAAAAATAAAAAGTCCTCTGCTGTTCTAACAGACTAGGAAATAGACAAAGGGTTGACTCAGTGTTATTTTTTTTGTTTGTTTACTTCTGTTTCATAATATGTACTTAGTCTCACAGATTTGCACTTGTCCCTCCTTATCTCTCACACAATTTTTTGTTGCATATCTTTAAGACCTAAAGGAGATACTTTAAAAAATGTGTTTTGCATGTTTCACAATTTATCAGTTAAGAAACTCAGAGAGATAACATGATTTACTAAAGTCAAGCATTTACAGCAACTCCCTGGTGGCCTAGGGGTTAAAGTCTCAGCACTATGAGCACTAAGGCCTGAGCTTGTTCCCAGCCAGGGAGCTAACCCACATGGCTCACCAGAACATTCCCACTCACACTCTGCTCCCCTCAACAGTGTCTTTTCAGTACATCTGCCTGTTCTGCTCCCCACTCTGTCTCTGGTGAATCCTCTCACCCCTTGCACCTCTAGCCTACAACCCAACTTTTGTATTCATAAATAAATAAGATAAATATTTTTTAAAATGAAGTCAAACAGTTACAAAGTGCTTTGGCTTATTTGGATTGGGAATAGTGATATAAAGAAATAATAAATTGGCAATGCAGATATACTTCAAGAAATAAGAGAAATCACAGATAAAATACAACTTTATAACCTGAAAGAGCTAGAAAAATATTTTCATGAATGAAGCCAGATGGAATAAAGGAATTGATAAAAATTAAAGCAGTTATAAAAATTTAAAATTATATAAATGATCAATGAAATCAGAGCTTCCTCTTTCAAAAGGTAAACAAAATGAATAAATCTTTAACCAGACTCACAAAGAAAAAAAAGACATTTCAAACAAAATCAGAAGCCAAAGAGAATTTACAACAGATGCTACAAATATGCAAAGGATCAAAACAGTATTGTGAACAATTTTACAAAAACAAGTTGGACAACCAGAAAAATGGGCAAATTTTTGAAAAGATACAAAACTAAGATTCAATGAGGAAGAAATAAAAAATCCACACAGGTCATTTATGAGTAAGGGAATTGTAGGACGCTTAATGTAGAATATATAGAATTGATTTACAATGCTGTACTAGAGTCTAGAATGCCCAACATAAAGGGTGCTGCAACTAAGTATGAGTAATAAAAGTATTTTAAAATACAAAAATAAAATGTCCAAATTTATATCTTTTAGAGTTTTGAAACATTGAATATTTGAGATTCAGATTCTGAATTAGTATATTTTTATGCAGAATATCTTGCCTAATACACCCACTGGATTTACTGCTGGGAGGGAACATTTGCCCAGAAATTTTCATAAACCTATTTTCACAGTGCATGTGATTTTTGAATTCATACCAAAACTAAACCGCGCAATTATTTAGGAGATTGATTGAGCTGATCACAACTTTAACAATACCATTGATGATCAATGCAGCAGATAGATTAGTAAAGCTAGTCCCCCCCCCTTTTTTTTTACAGAAACCTGAACTTGTATAAAGTCCTAAAAGGTATAAGTCTGAGATGCTGACATTCATTCCAAAAGGATATAGAAACCATACAAAATATATTCTATTTGAAATGCATTTGTCACCTAGATCTACCTAATTTCTCAAGTTTTTTCTTGAGATCCCAGTTCCTTATATCTTTGTCCTCAGTTAGGTCTTTTTAAAGATAATGAATGTTGTATATTTTAATGTAATTATATAAAAATAGAATATGAGGTAAGTTCAAATCAATTCTAAAGTATAGGTCCAGTTGTATGGAAATTTGTTTGTTTATTTATCCTGCTTTTCCATTTCTTAAGTTTAAACAAATTCAATAAATTATATCACATAACACTGGATTAAAATATTTTCTTTTAACTTCATCTTTTATAGGTAAAATGAAAAATATTTAATGTAAAGACAAAAAAGACATAATTTCATTGGAATTATTAAAAAATTACCAATTTTGTGTGTAAATGACTTTTATTTTATAAATTTATTAACAAAACACCATAAAGAAAAAAATTCAATTCCCTAAATATTCTGAATGATCATTTATGTTGTGACTCACAAACAGATTAATAGTATTTCTTGACCTGATTGAACAACACAAAGGATCCGATGAAATATTGATGAGGTTTTTACAGATATCACATAAAAGTATTTACTGATAAAATTAATATATATTGTTCCAATTAAAATCCAGCCAGGCATATTTCAATACTTAAGTTTGATGCTATGTTTCAAAAAGTTTCTTGATTAAGAAGTGAATAAATGTAAGGAAATCTAATTCTGAACATATGCTTTAATAAGGTCTTCAATTCTAGATGTATAGAAAATGAATTATATTCCTATAATTACTCAGAAATAACTTTATGTCAGCACTAGTACAGTCATGGTACAGAATATTTCTACCTTGTCATTTGTTTCATTATTATATTTAATAAATTATCCTTCCCAATCTATAAGTCCAACCTTCCTATTCCTGGTATTCTGGTATATGTTACTTCCAAAACAGTCTATACCATAGATCGCTTTCTCCTCCCACCAATTTTTTTTATTTTTATTTTTATTTATTTATTTTTTTGTGCATACAGAACTGGGATACAGGCCAGAGATGCAGAGGCAGAGAGATGATTCACCAGAGACAAAGTGAGGAGCAGAACAGGCAGATGGTTGAAGTAGTACACTACTGAAGGGAGCAGAGGGCAGGTCAGGAGAGGTCTGCCGCACCATGTGGTCACCTCCGGGGCAGGCAGGGATCGAACTCATGAGGAAGTGGCTTTAGCTTCTTAGTGCTGTGCTTTTACCCACTGCACCACCGGGGAGGGCCTCTCCCCCCCATTTTTAAGACAGAATATATTCTCCAGAAGGCAAATTTGGAAAGAATAAAATAAAGGTTAACTCAATTATGCCTTTCTGCTGCAATTTGGAACATAATGTTAAAATGATCACCTATAGAAGGAATCTAGGGAAACCAAAAAAGGATCAGGAAAAAAAAATGATAACAATTAAAAAGAAAGCAATACAAGAATAAGCAAAAATAATCAGACAACTATAATTCAGAGACATTCTATAGGGAGAGAGGAGGGAGAAGGTACAAAATGAGGCAGGAAGAACACAAGGGGCTAAGAGGAGGGTGCATGGGTGAATTGGTGGGAATTTTATGCAGATTACCCCTGATATAAAATATATACAAATGAAAAAATTAAATATATGAAAAAGCAAAAATCCAGAGCATTTTTCATATTAATGCTCTATGTACTAAGAAAACAAACTCTTCCTGATTGAGGGTAGGGTACATCAGCATTAAAATTGGCATAAAGCTCAAAAGCAAACATTACAGAGTGGCTTATAAAGAGAAAATGACAAAGTTGTTTATAATGATTGGTTATTAAAATGGAAGTTTCCAGATGGCTGTCAGGAAAATTATTGAAATGATTATCTTGTACCATTTTATAAAGATGTCTTAAGTTTCTTTTATGATTATTAGAAGCATTTAAAAGAAATAATCCCAGTTAATTTTCATTTATATTAATGAAATAAGTTAGCTCTAGTTTTGCTTATATAGCTTAAATGGTTTTGGATGTTTGAGAATTTTAAAGTTGTCTCCACTTCATATTCTGCGGTCCACTGTCAGGTAAAGAGATAAGATTATTTCATATTGTAGGTAATGTCTACCAGCCAACAAGGTTTCCATTAGTAAAGTAAGCAAATAAAGAAAAATAAGAAAAGAAAAAGTGAATTTTATTTTTATCAGCCTTTATCTTACATTAGGCTTGATTTCTTCTTTCTCAACAGTAACAGGAATTGTCACTATCTTAAGTAAAAGATACTTTTAATTGACCTAAATTTTTTCTTTATCCCTAAGTGTGCTCCAGAAAGATGTAAAATTATTTGCTGTATCAATTAATAATATAAAATTCACTAGAGGATGATATAGTAATCTATGATAAAACTTTAGGATTAATAAATACCCTGAATTTTCTCTACAATGAGTTTGAAATATGGTAAAATTATCCATGCTAATCAGATGTTTTAATTAGAAAATACCTATTGAATTTGACTGCTATAAACAAGAATTGTTTGCCTTCATCTAACAGTTGTGAAGACTGATGGTTTTTCTAAGGTGATATAAGAGGTAGACTTTTGGGACAATATTTGGAGCCAGATTTGAGTTAATCCAGACTTAATTTTCTTACCACTCAACTCTATACTGTGCTGCTTCTTTGGAATGTTTTGTTTTGTTTTGTTTTGTTTTTTGGCAAAGAATAATGGTAAATACCTCATTACTGAATATCTTTTTTATTATTCAGTGCTTTTTCTTTCATTATAGTTAATTTCTAATATATATTCATGTATAAACAATGGTTTTAAGAGGGAAAACTCCAGAGAATGAATTTCAAAAATATTCAAAAAGGATTTAAAATAATTGTAAGATAAACAATAATTTTCATGGTGTACATCAGTGATAAATCTTAAGTACCAAATTATATGACATTTCCTTTAAAATAGCAATGCATAGGTTAAGTATATTTCATAGTTTTCTTTACCTTGTGAAAAAGTAACCCTAGTTTTAATTAAAAAAACAAAGATTTATTCGTACAAAACTTGAGTACAGGCTAGAGATGCGGAGGGTGAGAGGATTCACCAGAGACAGAGTAGGGAGCAGAACAGGCAGACCCACGAAGTACATTGCTGAGGGGAGCAGCGGGAGGGTCAGGAGAGGTCTGCCATGCCATGTGGTCACCTCCAGGGCAGGCAAGGATCGAACTCATGCGGAAGTGGCTTATGCTTCTTTGTGCTGTGCTTTAAACTGCTGCACCACCAAGGAGGGCCTAGTTTTAATTTTTTAGCATTCAGTCTGCCCCTGTGTAAAACTTGTGTTATGATAAATCATGCTTATAAAGCAGCATTTGGAACTGTGAGAGACAATACATGATAGTGCCTTCTAATGGCTCTTGACCTAGAAAAGTCATGTGAGTACTGTAATAGAGTATGGAAAAATGAGCAGGTAGTATAACATCAAAAATTAAGTATAGGTTAAGGAGGTGCAGTGAAGATCATCAGAATAGGGAGCAAGGCTTGGGCAGCTAAAATATTTGAGGGAGTCTTTTTAGATGCACAGTGACATTTATTCTATGCTGGGTTTTTTGTTTTGTTTTTAATGCATACAAGAACTGGGGCACAGGCCAGAGTTGCAGGAGAGTAAGACACCAGAGACAAAATGGGGAGCAGAACAGGTCCCCACAGTTTACTGAAATAAATTGCTGAGGAGAGTAATGGGTGAGTCAGGAGAATCTGTCATGCCATGTGGTCACCTCCTAGGCCAGGGACTTAACTTGTGCTGCAGTGCTCTTTACAACCTCATAATACTGCACTTTAACCCATTACTCCACCAGAGAAGGCCCATGCTTTTTTTATTTTTGTTTCATGATCTTAATTCTGTGCTATTTCTTCAGCACAGTGTGTTCTGAGTTTCTTAGTCTTGCCTTTTCTTCTCTTGGAACTAATTAATAGCATCTCCTGGTCTTGAAACCTATAAACCCTCATAACTGCAGTGAGAGTAATCCCAGCATGCTAAGAAGAAAATATCCCCTCATCCCTTATGTAGAAAAGCAAATGTGCATAATTCTTCATAATTCACTGTTCTTGCAGTTATTTTAAGAAGTCTGAGAATTTTGGACTATGGAGACATTTGCATATCCTGTGAAATTAAGCCTTAACCTCTATAACATCTGTGATTATGATTGGTTGTAATCTAATAATTTGTTGCTCTGGTAATATCCAAACTGACATCTCTATTTTATGAAAAAAATGAAATCTCGTTTTCTTATTAATCAGCAGAGGATTATTGTGAATTCCTTTTTCACCCATATACTTAAAGAGCAGGGTATCCATCACTTTGCTGTATTTTTCACTTGTTTATTTATGTTTTTTATTGAGGTAATGTTGTTTTGCAATGCTATTTGTACTTTTAAATGTCTCTTTTTTATTGAAGTACCACTGTTTTACATCCTTTGTAGTGTTTTGACAGTAAAATATTTCCCTCCTCAAGTACAGTCCCCATAGTAGAGTCTTACCACTGAAATGCCTATTGCCCTCTACCCTAACACATCGTGTACATTTAAATATGGAGTTTAGAAATTTTGCTTCATATAAATTCACAACTTATAGGAGGTGTTACTTAAATACAGTGTTAAATAGGTGGCAACTTTCAAATAAATATGATAGTAGAAGAGGGAATGATGCTTAATAGAAAAATACACATACTAGAAAGGACAAGTGGGAGATGTGGTTTTAGTGTCGACTCTACCACTAGTTTACTGTATGCTTTTTATATGAAGTTCCTGTTTGGCACTAGAAATTCCTCTCAGAACTTTAAATTAAAAAAAAAAATTAACTTAGAGTCTGGACAATTTGGGTTTGAAAATAGAATGTATCCAGAAAAATGAAGTGACTTAGTGTAAGATAATTAACCTCTATAACTCAGTTTATCTTTATCTCCACCTATAAAATGGTGACAACAATAAACACTCACTATATTAAAAATCTAGATTAAGCAATGGATATATAAGTAAAATTGACAAAAGATAGCACATTGCTTATAGTTCTGTCACATAGATGGAGAAGTAGTTCGGGGAATCAAAATTACAGTTTAAAAGCTTAGAAATTTGCAGTACATACTGGAATTCAGAAGGTCAGTAAAGATTTACACTCAATGCTGAGAGTACACGCTTGTCCTCTTGCAGACACAGAGGGGTGGTAAAGACAGGAGGACCAACAACTGTATATCTGTTACCTGTATATCTGTGTATCTGTTATCTGTATATCTGGTTGAGAAATCTCACTCATTTGGCCTCAACATTTACTTGCTTGATAAATGTAGAACTCTGAAGACTAGGGTCCCTTCCAACTCCAACATAATGTTGTTTTATGGGATCCAGAAGCTATTTTCCATGACTAAATTATGCCAGTTTGTTAGACAAAATCTTTTCCCATCTGTGAGTTACAACTATTGTTATTTTGTAGTTTTCTCTTAACTAGTTTTATTTTCCAAAGGATGGGAGGGTTATTTGGCTTGTTCCCAGTTAGACTGGTTATGAGGATGTGTTCAGCATTAAGATGTTTCTGTCCTCTGTTACCTCCTGGACACATTTTTATTCAAAATGATTTGGTTCTTCATAGCAAAACTGCCTCAAGTTTCTAAAATTCTTAGATAAATTACAAATCTGTTACATTATAATCTTTGTTCTTTATATTTTTCACTATTTCTCAAGTATAATATATTGAAAGGTCTTCTGTAAATATTTAAAACACTAATACAATGATCCATAGATACCTAAACATTTCAATAAAGAGAAAGTGAGGTGCAATTAAGTTTCCTTTCTCATTAAAGAAAAAGCAAGTGGATAGTTTTAATTGATTTTGAACTGGATGCCCTTAAAAGAAGAGATTTGTCTCCACTAGAAGCTTTAGCTAGTACAGCAGTAAGCAGATATAAATCTAGGCACAGAGAACCAGAAGTAGCTGTGACTCAGAAGTCTCTACATTGTCCAGTGAACAGAAGAAAATGTCCTTTACAAACACCATTCCTCATTTCAAACAAGCTGTAGCATTTCATCTTCACCATATCGCTAAGGCAAATGCTTGTATAGGTTATGGTCATCAATCAAAGTCCCTGTTAAAAAGTTCTGTTTTAACTACTTTGGAAATTCTCATTTAGGAGATTCAGTTCACTGAGCCAGATCAATCCATACTAATGCAGCTATCATGACCTTTATCTTTATTTTCCTCTTTCAAAAATGTAATATAAACATAAATAAAAGAGAAAGCAATTCCTATAAAGCTAACTGTCTTTCTGGTTTGGTTTCTTGTCACTGTTGATTCTGTTCTGAGCCTATATGTGTGTGACAGTAGTTTGAAAATTCTTAAATGACTTTCTATGATTGTTTGGTGAATGCTCTGGTGTTCAGCCCCAGAACCTCTGTTCAGGACTGAAGTGTTCATATCCCAGCTGAGCATGAAGTGGCTGGTGATTGATTTGTGTCCACTGAGACACAAGTGGGTATTGCCCAGTATACCTTACTAAGGGACAAGCTTTGCTAAAGGAAACACACCTTTAATGACTAATCATCTGGAAATAAAGGTGCGGCTTATTTGACTGAGTAATGGACTACTGTGAAGGACTATGCCAGCCTCAGGGTGAGGAATCTATGGTCTGTAAATACCAGGTCAATAGCTCCTACTCAGTTGAAGTTACTTCATTACACAATAGTCGATGGTGCTCAAAAGATCTTAGTAAGCGGGAAAAAAAGCTAACTCGGATATTATGAAAATGATATTTTAAGGGTATTGCAGAAAGTTATAAAACTCTTCTTTTCATGGGATACCACCATTTTGCCAATTTGAGCACACCTTTCCTTAGGTGTACTTCATTATTTTGCATAGGAAATTTAAGGAAGAGAATGGCATCAATGAGAATATGTCTATTTGATAAGCTTTAGTAGTTCTCATTAATTCCCTGGTAAGGATGGAAATAAGCTTTTTTTTTTTTTTTTTGTCTTAGTTCTTCTGCTTATAGTCCACAGTCTCATAAGTGGTATTTGTGGCCCAACAAATACCATCCCTTGTCTGTTTTCTGCCTGGGTTTCTAACACCTCAAAAAATGTTTACCTTTTAAGTGGTATCTAATACTTCTTCATCTACCATCCGTGTTCACCAACAAGATAATGGTCAAAATTTTGAAAGTAAATATATCACTTCCTAACTTTCATTAGCTCTGTGTCACTCACAAGATTAAAATAATTTTTTAACATGTGGTAGACCAGAACTAATGAAGCCTGCCCTCATAAGTCTAGTATAATAAAGACTAAATGGGTCAATAGTGTTTTAATATAGAACATTTTGTATAAGTATTGCTTCTTATTTCAACTTACCAGAACCTTTTAACTAAAACTGTTTTGATTTTTTTAAAGATATATATTTTATGCATACACGAGCTGGGGTGTGTGCCAGAGACATGGGAAGGTGAGAGGACTCACCAGAGACAGAATGGGGATCAGAACAGGCAGAACTACTGAAATATATTGCTAAAGGAAGTGTGTGTGTAACAGAAGCGGTACCTCATCAGGGATTGAATGTGTGCTGCAGTGGCTGCTGATTACTTCGTAGTGCTGAGATGTAACCACTTGTGCCACCAAGGAGGTCAGAATGTTTTGATTTCACCAGAGAACCTTGATTCAAATAAATTCAGTCTAAACAAAACATGGGTAATTATGAATACCTAGTTTTGAGAAAATAGTCAAATGAAAAAATCATAAGTTTTCTATTTTGCCTTCACAAGCAGTTCTCATTCTACAGAAAATAAAATTTGTTAACTTAGTGAAACAATCAGTAAAGTAGGTTGTTTTATGGGAGCAAATAAACTTTGGAGGTGACCCACATGGCCAGTCAGACCTCTCCTGTCTCACCCACTGCTCCCCTCAGCAGTGTATGCCATCATCTGCGTGATCTGCTCCTCACTCTCTCTGGTGAATCCTCTCATCCCCTGTACTGCCTTTACCCCAGTTCTGTAAGCATAAATTACATTAATAAATAAATCTTTAAAAAAAAAAGAAAATGAAAGTTCATAGAATTACATGGCTAACAAATTATGATGGAATGTAATAAAAATGTGTCCTAAAAATGTTTCTCTACAACCAAAAATTGTAGTATGTCCTGGTTCAAAAAGTATATATCAAATATTTGGTATTCTGATAGGTAAAGAACCAGTGCCCTGTAAAGTAAACCATATTTAGTTAAAATTGCAAATATAAAAACAACAAAACCTTATATTTGAAGGTTTAAATTAAAATGATGAAGTTTATATATAAAAACCCTTGAATTCAGACTTCTACAATGGAGGAGATAAATGTTTATTGGCATTTTTTATCCATAACTTCCAGCAAATGTTTAAAAATTAAGGATTTTATGTAATACAATTTTTTAGGTTTTATTCATATTTTCAATATGTCTTTATTTTGAGTATCATTGTTTGAGAAGTGATAGAGTAAAATATCTTTTGTATCTGTTTTGTCCACAAAATTATAACATGCCTTTTATTAATGTAAAACTTGAAGTACTTTATATACATTTATATTCCTGAACACTAAGCTAAATACTCTTACTCCTTATGACATTAAGTCATTTAATTTACAGTCTCCTAGAGTTGGTATATTATGGCCAGCTGTAGTAAAATTGGGAGATATACTTTCAAATCTCAATGTACTCTATCCTGTTCAAATTTACATATCATGATACCAAGAGAAATGCTGAATTTTTGCAGAGGTGTTGCAGATGTTCAACAACAACAAAAAAAGGAAAGGAAACTCTTTGCTGTACATGGCTGCAACAACAACAAGCTACAAACTAGAATAGGTATAAGTATTAATTAGCCAAGTTGTCTTACAGATATTCTCCGGATACATGAGCTGTCAGTCATACAGTTTTCCCTTGAACCACCTGCTTTCTGACAAAATATCTGGGTGGGTTGTAGATGACTCACACAATTAGCTGAAGGCTTAATATAAAAGTTTATCATTGATTATTGTTTTAATAAAGATAAATAACCCCCAAATATTTATCTTGAAAGACAACTTAACATAAAATTTAAAATTTTAAATTAAAATTTATTTTTTTAATTTCTATAACCATATCCCAGGTAAGGTTATTCATTATAAAATAAGCAGAATTTTTTTCAAAACTTATTTTTGAGTCAAGAGAAAGTATCTTAACACAGACCTAGGAGTCACTGCTAAAACAACAGTTTGCAGGGATAGCAGCCTTACTTGGCAGCACTACACTTTTTTTAATCCAATTGGCGAAGTCAGTATATCAAAGTAGATCTTTTAACACACTTTTAAACCCCTTTAAGTTTTGAACTCACAGACATTCTAGCTGCAATTGGAATATGAATTAGTATATGAACTCTAAGGTCTTGACTGCCAGACATGCGAAATGCAGATAAAATGATAATCAGTCAACCATTTATATTCTATTATTAACATGTTAATTCATTTCATTCAACATTTGTTGAGTGTACATTATATACTGGTCATAATGCTAGACACTTATAACAAAATATGTTTCGGCTTATCAATGTTGTAAACAACAAATAGCCCTGTCATAATTTAATACAAACTATTATCTTTATAGTTATAACCTAGTATTTTCAAGAAGAACATGTGCAAAGGCATTTATTGTCAACTATGTATAATTTATTATGATAAAATTATAATTATCACTTGGTTTCCATTAAATTTGTATTCTAAAATTGCCAGAACTATTTCTTTATGTTTCCTCTCCTTATATTTGTTGTCTAAAGATTTCATTAGTGGCAATATAAGCTATTCCCCATCTAAGAAGATTGTAAAAGACTTTGAATATGTTCTCAGGAAGTCCTGCCAAGTGAAAGATAGTTTTAGTTTATATGTCCTTAAGGAACCAATTTAGAACTAGAGGATTATAAAAATTAAGGATGTAGATTTTTCTTTGTGAATGATGAGATGTTATCCTCAAAAGGGAGGCAACTCTTTCTGTTGATAGTGGTTTCTGTGTACAGAATACTCATTCAAAGTATTTATTGGGGTATGATAAAGCAAAACTATCAAAACTTTCTGCAATGATGAAAACATTCCATATCTATGTCTCTAATACAATGCATACTAACAATACATAGTTATGAGGCCATGGGAATGAGTTGTGTAATTAAGGAGATGGAATTTTTAATTTTAATAAATATAAATGTAAATAGAAACAAATGTGTGGCTTGTGACTGTTATATTGGAAGGCATTTTTGCCAAATATATTCAAGAAAAGGTTACAAGTGACATTTAAAATTCTCTCTCACAGAGTCAGTGCTTCTCTGGTTATTTTGGCAGTAACACTGCCCTTCACTTAGCTTACTGATTCCCTAGAAACACCACACCTCTTTATTCCTCAAATACCCAGAATCACAGTTTTCCTTAGCGACGTAGCCTCTTGGATATTAGACATGCTCCAGTTTCTGTGTGACTTTATATAAAGCAGATTTCAATAATACAACCCGACTTAAGTGTCTTTGTAAAGTTTAAAACATAATAGTTTTCTACCTGTGGGTGACTTTAAATAATTTCCAAACTACCTAAGTTTGAGTGAACATTGTGATTTAGCAGTAATTAGTTCATGTTGTTCCTTTTGAGCTATGTAAAATAATTTTTTCTAGGCTCAGACTTAATTGGCCGACATGTGAACTAACCACTTTTATGAAAGTTCAATGTCAGATTCTCACTATCAAAATTTGCTGTTTGTGGGTATGATAATCATTCACATCACAGAACTGATTCTAAGGAAAAATACTCCTGAACAGAAGACAGATTGTTTTCCCCATATTTTCATGTAAAGCCTTATTCACGGGTAGCTGCCAGTGAGGGAAAATAGACCTTTGCTTTTTTCTGGATGCACTATAATACAAAATTTGAAATGGACATATAATTCCAGCCAAAGTGGAATATTTGTTTTTCTTTTAACAGACCCTACCGTTTCTGCTACATGACTTATTTTTCACACAGTTTTCTCTGCTTGAAGCACTTTTTCACAACTTTATACAATGAAAGCATACCTAGTCTAAGTGTCCCTATTAAACTACCTTATACCTGATACTTTTTATTCCATCTACTTTGAGTGTTACTTTTATCTGAATCTACTTATATTTGTACAGTGAGAAAATATACCTGTCTACCTAACTGTCAAATCATGTATGACTGTAATCGATGACCCCAAAGTCTTTGTAACCTCATACATGTTGAAGAGAGTGCCATGGTAATACTAGTTGGAGAATAGATTGGATAAACTAATAAACAAATGAATGGATGCATGAAAGAGTAGGAGTAAATCTTTAGGAAATGATTCCCTGTAAGGATGCCTGCAAAATAAGTCAAGACTAACTGAAAACTTTTCTTGAGAATTCTTACAATGCAAGACACATGAATTCTCATTTAAACTGAGAAGGTAGAAGCAAAAGAGAATTTATTGGCTTTAGTTGTTTGAATATCTTTGGGAGATGAAGCGTCTGCAGAGTCAGACAGATTTGCAATGACATCTGTAGGGTGGATACTCTCTTTTGTCTCTGCTTCCTCCACCTCCTCAGGGCTCCCTAATGACTGCCAACTGTGAGAGGGACTATATACTCATATTTCAATTTTAATGAAAGAGTTATGGAACTTCCTCAGTATTCCTGAAAAACTTGAGATTGTTTTAGGTCTCTGGAATTTCATACACTGACTTCCCTAAGTGGGTCAGATTCTCCTATTCCTGTGTCTTGCTGTCATAATATCTATACCAGTCCAGGGACTAAAATGAAGAAAGGGTGACATTTTCCTTGCCCTCTACCCCAAAATTTATGTGGTCAGTTAGCCTACAGAGGAATTGTATGATGAGGAGATAATAACCAATAGCCATCTCAGCAAATGAAACAAAATTATATTGTAATGTGTCATATTCTAACTGAACCCAATTCTACCATAATTACTTGAAGCCTTAGTGAAAGATTCTTATCCTAGGTTTATTAGGTTTTTTTTTTCCTTGTCTATTCTTTATTTTGTGTAAAAATCTCATCAGAAGTGGAAGTCACTCACATAATATCACTGTACAGGTCAGAAAGGATTTTCAGCTAGCATTTCTTCTTTTACAGGGAGTATTTCCTAAGTAAGCAGCATCTGTTAGTTGTGATACTTAACTTTAGCAGAGGTTAATGTTACTATTGGTTTTTCTCTGAAAGATTCTCTTGTTAAAAGTGACTCAGATTCATTATGAAAAATCTTACTGGGGTATAACCTAGGGCTATATAGTTCTGAAATGACATTTATTCCTTGATACTATTGACATTTATTCCTGAAATGACATTTATTCCTTGACATTATATACTGATTTCTTGACAAATTTTGACCTGAAACCTAAGCCTTCAATTCATATTTCTGTGTGTTCAATTGAACTAGACTTTCTAGAAAATATATTCAGGATTTTTATTTTTTCTAATTACATGAAGACAATATACAATGGTGATTAAAGTGCAGAACTTGAAGTCAGAAAAGAATGATCTCTTCTGTTTCCATAATTAAATATGAAATTATTTAACTGCCTGATCTATAAAATGAAAATATGTCAAAGGATGTTTCAAAACTAAAAGAAGTATATCAACTATATAGAAATCACAGTGGTTAGCATAGAGCAGTTTTTAACTATTAGAGACATCAGAAATATTTGCTATGATGTTAGTTGAACAACATCATGAAGAAATATCTAAGAAACAACTTCTTTTGTAGAATTTTTAACATTTAATTAAGTATAAAACATCAAACTCATAAAATGTGGGCTGTTGTGAAATGGTGGCCACTTGAGATACTAGACTTTTCTTTAGCAAATGCATATATTTTCATCTTTAGCCTTTTGTTCACTGAGATTCCTAGATTCAGTTTCTCAGAATAAATCTGTCTATTTATATTTGGTTTTCTTTCTCACTTTTAATTCTCATTGACAAGATGGAATTACATTATGAAAGCTGAACCCCATCAAAGGCAAATTCCCAAGAATTGTAATCATAGAGGCTTCCTAACGATTCTTGCTCCTTTGGTCATGTCCTTTCACAGTGTCATAATGCTATTTTTTAAAAGTTTATTTATTTATGCATACAAGAACTGGGATGTAGGCCAGAATTGGGGGGGCGGTAAAAGAGTTCACCTGAGACAGAACCAGGGATCAGGACAAGTGGATCTGCTGAAATATACTGCTGAAGGGATTAGTGGGTAAGACAGGAGAAGCTTGCTGTGCCAGGTGCATCAGTTCCCTGGCTGGCTGCAGCAGTGGCTAGCAATATCTTGATAGTGCTATGTTTAACCCCTGCACCACCAGGGAGGGCCCCTAATGCCATATTTTGTAATTGGAACTTTATTACCTGGAACTTGTTCAAAACTTGCTCTATGACTTGCTTTATTAAAAACAGATAACAATAAAAAAATTAAAGAAAATAATGTACATCCAAATTAAATGATGTAAGTTGGAAGTCATCATAATAAGTTTTCAACCACAATGTGAATATTCTTTCTCATTTTAATTTTCAATACACTTAAATTAGTTCAGAACATCAATTTTTTCATCTTTCCTGATACTTACTGTTAAATTCTATATATTTATCTAAGTGTTGGGAGGATACAATTTTGTAGAAGTTTCTCTTCATTTAGAGAGTTAATTTCATTTGGTTTTGCTAATGATTTGAGCAAGATATTTTGACAACATATCTATGGCTGTTTAAGTTTGGATTCCACAGAGAAAGACAAAGTCCAGAATAAACATATGAGATTCAATTTAGTGATCTTTAATATATCATAGGTAGGTAATAATCATTTTATATTTATATAATTATACAACATTTGGACTATGAGGTAAGGATTAAAAGAAAAAGAAGAAAAAGCTCAGAAATGAACTGAAAAAGAAGAGCCAACATATCCACCAGGTTTTTTATTGGTTTAAAGACATTTTAAATGATATAATTCACTGAGATGGAACTAGCAGTGGGGATGAGGTACCAATATCCTCTCTTCTGTCCCCTATTAATCATTAATGTTACTAAAGTTATCATTTAAAAACAATTTTGACCATGGCAGTTCCTGCATACAAATTTACTGGCTAAAAAAGAAAAAGAAAAATACCAGATTTTTTCACTCATAGCAGGAGTATAAAGGATCAGGGGGTAAAATAATAATAATAATGATAATGAACAACTATATATCAGAGACATTTTATGGGGCTGGAGTGGGGAATGGGATCAAAAATGGGGAACTGAGAGTGCACTTAACTATGGTGATGACACACGGGTGAGTTGGTGGTGGGAAGCTCAAAGGGATTACAACTGAGATGGAAAAAGTCACAAAATGATGTCAAAATAACCTATTGTATTAAAATTTTAAAAATTCAGTGGCTAAACATTACTTACAGAACAAATTTGTTACACTGTATTCAAATCAGTACATAATTTGTGTGCAACTAACATTTATCTCTTTAATATTCTTTCCCTAATAGATAATAACCAATAGCCATCTCAGCAAATCAAACAAAATTATATTGCAAAGTGTCTTATCCTGACTAAACTCCACCCAATTTTACCATAATTACTTGAGATCTCAATGAAACATTCTTTTCCTAGGTTTATTAATTTTTTTGTTTTTGTTCTTTTCTTTTTTTCCCCTGTTCTTTCACTTGTGTAAAAGATAGGGATTTGAAGGGGTAGGTGGGTGGATGAAATATGGCCAAACTTCCTAGCACCTTGCCCAGCTGGCAGACTCCTGTATATCCTTTAGGATCTGGTTAAAATCTTTTTATTCATTTTTTTGTGCCATATTACCTACAACCCATACTTTTGCTTCCACTGCCCTCAGAGTCATATATAATATATATAAATTTTATGTCACGTTTCAACATTGCACCATCAGAATGTTCTCACATGTCTTCTTGCCATTAGACTGAATTCCCACGCTGCTAAGGATAGTTTACTCTTGTGCCATACCTTCCATCATAAAGCAGGTGCTCAATAAATGTTTAATAAATAGAACAAACATGGATACAGGTGTATCCACATATAAATGCTCTTCGGGTTATAAATGTGGGCCCTTGTGCTCCACTTAGTACACACATTTTTTGTTCTAGTGTAAGATTTATGGTGTTGGTAATCAGAAATGCCATAAATTCATATTGATAGGAAAAAAGATTTGGTTTTCTCCCCAGTTTAGGCTGTGTTAATTAACATGATCCACTGTTATTAGATTACAAACTTGCCTGCTCACTCAGCGACAATTTATTTAAAATATCAAACATTTTTACTATATTGCTTTTAATATGATTATAACATTATCTACATTTTGTTAATATGCAGGCTTGCACATCAGAAATTCTCTATTCAATATTTCATGACATTTTTATAGATCACTGTTAATCTGAAATTTCTATCATTGAAAAATTTGGCATCATCATGTATGTGAAGTACCCTTAAGTTACACATTGTGCAAATCAATGCGTGCAGTTAATGTGAAAAAGTAATTTCAGTAGGTTGGTCTTTTAAAAACACTTAGACTGTTTTATGATTTATTTTTTTTTCCATGAGCTGCTTATTTATAACAAAGTGCCTAGATGATAAATGATCATCTACAAATCCAATGATCAGATACTAAATTGGAAAATAATTATTATATTATAGTTTATATACCCTACTCCTGTGTCTTGAGAGAGAGAATATTACTGTGAATAATATGATCTTTATAAAATTATAATTGCCAAACATATCTTCATGATTAATCTTCCAGAATATAAAGCAATATATTTAAAATTTGAAAACTTCCTCATGAAACAGGAGAAATACACATAATTAGATTAAGATAGAGGAAGATATATTTATGTATTATCTTAAAATTTACTAAATTAATAAATTTGTTAAATTGTAATAAGAATCAATATTTTAAAAGCAGGTAGCGGTCATTAGATTTTAAAATTATTTTGAAATGTATATATCAATTTTAGTAGTGAATGCAAATACCTAGAATGTCATTTTTAGCTTTCTTAATATTGCATTGATTGAAATTCAAAGAAAATATTATTTAATAGAAGTGTAAGTAGGATAATTCAAACTGTAATTCAATTACATTGCTATTCTGCATTCTTCCTACTTTAAAATGAACCGAAATAACAATATAAACCAATGTTATTTCAATACAACGTTTAAATTAAAAAAAAAACTGACATGAAAATGCTTAAATTTATTGGTACCTTCTTGCTGTTAGTACATAGCCAAGATTTATTCAGGGACCCTGAATTGTTAAGAGGGGAATACCATCAGCAGCATAAAGCCAACTCTTAGTAAAATATATATATGTATATAAATAGAATGAGTGTACATAGAGAAAAAGAAAAGAAAGGATATTCCTAATAATACTTCCCCCAAACCCACCAAATCACACTCCCTTTGTGGGTAAATGGACAGCTAAATAGACTCAGCTCAAAGTGAGTGAATGAGTCCATTGAGGTCTGAATGTTTGCAACAAATGTAAGGTACCTTCTGGAAGGGCACAAAACAAAGCGTGTAGGCAGGTCTCAGTAAACTGGGACAAAGGGAGAGATTTAAAATTAAAAATTAAAGTAAATATCAAGATAGTGACTCTCATTGTCTCTGTCAAGCACCAGCATCAGCTTCCCAACTGTTTCATCCAACACCCTCTTCCAAAGATCTCTATCTGTCTCTCCTCCAGATGTCTCCTTCCTTTTCCTAGGTGCCAGAGCAAGGATACCTGCCTTCTATTTCATATCAGTCACCTGATCACTCAGCTCTACCCCTAGTTCCCAAGAGCATTCCTATTCAGGAAGTCTCGTTCATGGTATACTGAGACTTGTAATTCAAAGTGGCTGTATATTAGAAGGGATGAAGAAAATTGTGTCACCCCACATAGTGTCTCCCCACATTTAACATTGCCAATATATATATATATATATATATATACACGAATCTGCCAGTATTTTAGTGGCACAAATCCTAACCAAAATGGTTATCTATTTTAATTAAAAATGTATTTCATGTATTTCAATGTAGAGTATTTTTTTTTTACCAGGTTCCTTTTCTTAATGTATTTCTTGTCCATTAGTACTTATTCATGGATTAGGTCTACTATTAATGATTTTTTTTTCTTTTTTTTACTGTTTAGTGTTTTCGATGGTAAGGGATGTTTTTGTTTTTTCTTTTTAATTTTAGTTAATTTGAAAATAAAATGCTTGGGATGAAAAGAGTGCTCACCATCCCTATAAACACATAAAATATAAGTATGATGAATTAATGAGCAACACTAGAGAAAAAAAAACAAATATTTTGAATTTAAGAACTAAATAGTATTTAGTGTTGACCAGAAAGAAAGGTGGAAAGGGTATCAGATGTTGATATATATAGATAAATACCTGAAACCTATATAATATTGTAAAGATAGCTGAATAATTAGATAAAAGAGATCATAGCAAATTATTGATCATTTTGCTCATATCATTTGTATTCTTCCTGCTATACTTCTTTGACTCTCTATTGTCAAACAAATTGAATTGGTTCACCTTAAAAATATATGATCCCCTTTATTTCCTTTTCATTAAAGACACAGATTAAACAACAGTAATGGAGTCCCATTCAGAAATGCACTGAAAGGATCCAGTTTATTAGGATGCATAAGGAAAGTAGTAAAGACTGATTATATTTATAAAGAGAATTTTACTAATCTCAAATGCAAAATAAGTCATAGAATAAAAATACTGTCTATCAATAAGAGAAGTGTATACTTTTTCAGAGTCAATTTTCTAACTATTTTTAAGCCTTCACTTAGTTGGGACACAGAGGTACCATTACTCATCTGTATGCAACTATGGATGCTACTTACTAAGAAGGTCTTAAGCTGACTTCCAGTCTTAGCTAGTGTCAGCAAATATAGTCTTCTTCAATCTAGAAAACCAAAGGGTCTTCCTCTCCACAGAAGCCATCTAATTATGTAAAGAAAAGTGATTAACTGATTATGATGAATAAATTAATCTCCAAGGAGATGCACAAATTCAGACATTTCTAATTAGTATAATGTTCATGGGACAACTAGAAAAATTCTCTGTTCTTATTAGCAATGATTAACAGAACAATAACTAATTTTTGGCAGCTCCAATAAAATTACCAGGATCACCCTGAGCTTACAGTTAAGAAACTGTACATTCATAGAAGAGATGCTAAAGAGCTGACTATAAGCAATAGCCTTAATGGCAAACACTAGTTCTAGTTAGAAGAGTACTCATCTTCCATTGCTAAGCTTTACATCATCATTATTATTGCCATCATTATAGTTGATACAACTGTGAAACTATTGTTTGATTTTAAAAATGCCCAGCATATTATATGATGAATTAACTTTAATCCTTATAGCAGCCCTATATGATCAGTGTTATTATTATCTCTAATTTAATGATCATGCACAATACAAACTATTTTTGCTTGGGTTTTATTAACTGCTAATTTTACTAGAATTGCTTTTTTATAGTTTTATCATTAATAATGCACATCTTTTTAAATTGATATTTAAAATAATAACTATATTCAATGAAACAATATTCAATTAAGCAATGAGGAAATACTGATAATCTGCAATAGTCCAGATGTCTATCCAGAATATATGTTCACCATAGGTTTTAAGTAACTCCTTGATTTTATTTTGGTCTAGAATTTTAGATTGAAAATGAAGACTGGACCAATGTTAGAATAAATTACTTTGTGAGATTCAAAGCAGAACATATAGGCATAATGCATTCACAATTGAAAATTCTGTAAAACAGGCTGAATCATAGGAAACAAGATTTTAAATTTTTGAACCAAATGTGCTGAAAAACATCATTAGGAAAAATAACATAAAGGAAAACAAAAAGCATTTTAACAAACAATGGCCCATCATAACAAAATTTCCATGTTCAGTTAACATAATTATGTTGAAAACTTGCTCACATAGAAAAGATGGAATATGCTAGATGTTTTGTCCCTTTCTATCCAGAAGTTCAAATACAATCTTTATAAGATAAGTATAACTTTCCTGTGAAAAGATGTCTTGATATTAAAATAGATCTCCAAATCCTTAAGTCCCTGAAAATTCATCTTCAAATATTGCTAACTGTAGACTTTCAAAAATAATCTTAACCAATCAAGAAGACATGAAAAATTCTGTCAGTCTACTTATATTGTACCATAAGTGAATATGGTAAAAAAATGAAAAAAAAAAAAGAGTATGGATAGTTATAGTATAAAGTATCAATCCCTTTCTGAAGGTAGGTAGGTACAGTATATATTGACTATGGCAACCCATCAACGATAAAATAAAATTATAAAACATATTTCAAAATGTTACATGTGAGAGGAAGGAGCACATTTAATTACATGTGCATACAATAGTCACCGTAATTAAGTTCACACCCCTCCAGTGATTGTTCTTTTCATTAACAGTAGTTCTCCACGTACTTCAAATGCCAACATAGGTCCAAGTAAGCATTCCCTAAATCTCCCCTCACTCAATAAGCTCCAGCCTTGTTAACGTTCATGTACATGTAACATTCCAGCCCCACTCACACCTCAGGGTCTCTTTACCTGCCCTTACTTCTGCCTGGATCATCAGCTTCAAAGAAAGCCAGAAGTTACTGAGTTTTCTCTGCCAGATATTGGTCCAATGTCACCTTTTACATGGGTCATTAAATGGGATAGTTTTCTTAGATTAGCAGTTGCACCTCAGTATTCCACATAATTCAGGGCTTTTGGCACTGTTTAATATATAAAATTGACATTGCTATTTTCTCAGTGCCTAGAATAACATTAGGATAATAACAACACTTAATAGGTGAGATATAAGTATACTTTTATACTAATAAATGCAAATAATAATTGACACATAGTGTATATACAATATATATATATGCAGCAAATTGTATATATTTTATGCATCTTCAAAATATATAGTATATCTACATATACATATATGTACATTTATACACACACACATAGATATAAACACCTCTACATACAGGTTTTTGAAATGCTTTGTAAACATAAAAAAGTTATTTTGTGTGTAAGTGTAAAGTAACTGAATGAATCCCATATCCAGTATAGAAGATGAGAGGCTTGGTATAGTGGAAAAAACATAGGACTGAACATTCACATATAAGAGCTTTAATCCTGGTCCTTCTGCCTCTTAGTTAGGTGACAGATGGGAAAGACAGAGGGCATTAAGAGTAGAAAAAAACTTCAAAAATAGATTCAAAGAGTTAAGGAAAATGATTTGCTTTATTCAAGCAATGACAGATTTTCTAGAGATATCACACCCTTGATTAGATGAAAAGAAGGGTTAGATGAAGCTAGAGCTATAATTTTATTGGAGACTAGAAAAGCTATAAATATATTTTTATATTAATATATTCCTCAGAACATTCCATCTTAAAGTAATGCATTTCCCTTCAGTTCAATTTCTTCTGTTTTATGGCCTCCTGAGAGTTTGAACTAGTACAATATATCATCAGTACAAAATCAAAGGCTTTCATAAGGCCCACCCAACATCAACTTTCATAGTTTAGGGACTAGTCTCTGTATAGATTCAGAAACTAATTATTTTCAGTTTTGTAGGTCATAAGATCTCTGAAAAAAAATATCTCAGCCAACTTTTGAGAAGACACAGCCATAGATGATGTTTATACCTAAAACAGGGTCTGTGGCCTGGATTTAGTAAAAAAAAAGGTCTCTAATTCCCCAGTTTAGACAGCCATTCAATAATAGGCTTAACATTATTTTTTCATGAGTAATACATACAAGTAGATACTTCTAGAACTTTAATTTCAGCACACAAAATAAGCCCTCTATTTAAAATTAATTTATGTTCTCCCATTTTTAGAGAGGAGAAACTGAGTCATAGAGAAATTTAAGTAGTCTCCCAAAGAGCCTGTGAAGAAGCCAGTCCAACTTTTAGAGTTGAGTAGGACTCCTTACAGGACTCATTTTCCAACCAGAATTTTTAAGGACTTCATATTGAATTTGACATTAAGTAGTTCTTAGAGTGGAATGATTGTAGCAGGTAAAAACTAATTAGTTGAATTCAGTTCCCTCAAAAGTAAATGTATATTATAGTTGCTTTGTACATTGGTGGCTGTAGAAATATCTTGAGTTTTTTTAAGACTCTACCCCTTCTCCAATTCTGCTTGGGCTTACTCTGTATTCTGCAACAGATGTTATAATACATAAATAAATACAGTTTGATTTTCCTATGAGATATATTATTCTACTTTTTTTCTAATCAAAAGAACATTCCAGGGAGACAGATAATGTAACTATTAACCTTGTTTCTTTTGCTTGAAAGACAACAAATTCATCATTTAAAATGAAAGCAAGTAGAGCATTTCAGTGAAGTACAGAATTCTCTTAGGGACATTCCTTTCTTAAAGATAGCAGAAGTTTTCAAATTGAAATAGTGAAGATCATGTCACATTCAGAAATAATATTGTGCCTGAAGAGTCAGGTTACTCAGCAAATACAGGTCGTTTTGGTGCCACTGAATAGTTGCCTTTGTCAATAATGACTTGAGAAGAGCAAAATGGAACAGCTGCATTTCACTTGTGAAGACTCATGGAAATGAGTGTTAAATTCTGCAAACCTTAGGACTTTATCTCTCAAACACAGCACATGCTTCACTCCCTGGCTTTCATGATTCATAGGTGACTGAGTTAATTAAAAACTACAGTCTGGGCCCTCCCTGGTGGCGCAGCAGGTTAAAGCACTGCACTAAGAAGCTTAAGCCACTTCCGCATGAGTTCAATCCCCGCCTGCCCCAGAGGTGACCACATGGCGCGGCAGACCTCTCTTGACCTGCCCACTGCTCCCCTCAGCAGTGTACTTCGTCGATCTGCCTGTTCTGCTCCCCTCTCTGTCTCTGGTGAATCCTATCATCCTCCACATCTCTGGCCTGTACCCCAGTTCTATATGAATAAATAAATCTTAAAAAAAAAAAAACTACAGTCTACTTGGTCTCACTGATATAATTGCTCTTAGAAAATCCCATAAATTACACCACCAAGAACATATAAACTTTGTCAACTTAGAATTTACCACAGTTTTATGTATTTGTTGTACAATAATGTACAATAATTTGTTGTACATTATAGTTAACAACACTTTTTTGTTCAGGTAACCATTTATTAGTTGAGTACACTTGATATTTTTGTATTTTTACCACAATTAATATATATATATGATCAAGAATCAGACTACTTTTTTTTTTCACTCACTTACCTATCATTTTTATTCCTAAGTAAATTTCATGCCCTTAGTCACTCCCATAATAACAAAGATGTCTATTAAGTAACCATACATGATTTGATCAAGGTAAACAACACAATAAAAATAAACTAATTCCTCATTCTAACATTAGAATCCCATTTCCTTTTGCTTTGGGAGTGCTCACTGAACTACATCTCACACAAATGTTCATTTTACTCATAACTTCTCAGATCTTTATTGTAGATACTGCTGTCTAAAATGATACTGACTTTGAATAATGGGCATCAAAATGAATCATAAAATATTAGAATGTTGTAGAGTTTATGTTTATATCCTAAAGTATACATTCATAGCTGTGTCTAAATCTTTCACTAAATAAAAGAACAAAGCATACTATTTATGATCATACATTATGAAAATTATATGTTCAGAAAAGAAAAGGGTTACATATATGTATGTTTATACACATTTTGTGTGTGGATGTGTGTATATACATATATATGTAATTAGAAAAAATATATATGCATTCTATTTTGGAATATAATTTCAAAAACTTAATAAAATAATTCTTTATTCAAACCTGAGACCACAGACTCTTGGCTGGCTGTATGTTCTGGCTGTATAATTGCCAAATGAGCTCATTCTGATCAACATTGTATGGTATTAAACGAATGCATGATGATGATTGCTTAAAATGTACCTTTTTGTGTAATAACACTAATTATCAGTCACCCCTTACAATGAGTAGATAATCGCTATTAATTTCTTTGGCATTCACGTAGTTACATTAATCACGATGAGCTCATTTGACTTTAATGTGACTATAATACGTGATGCTGTAGAAATTCTATGGTAATTTAGCAGTAAATAATGTCCACCTATTGTGAAGCACAATGAGTTTCCTTCAAGTAGGTGAAGGCCTTCAGAACAATCTCCCAAATGTGACCAGTTGCCTCTGATTTTTGGTAATGAAAAACGTTTATTAAAAGATCAGAAAACCCTAGGGAGAAACGTATCTTAAGCCGAAAGATTAAATTTTCAGAAACAGATGATTAAAATTTTGCCTATTAGTTTTGTAATCATAAAAGATGGAAATGCCCCAACAATTTAAAGGCATATTTGCCAGTAAGATGATTAAAAATGAGAAGTCTAGACAGAGATTTTCTGTACTGTATATGTTTTTAGCTCTATGATTTTGAGATGGAACCACCTCTAAGATTTAGATTCTGTACATCTACCATTAGTTTAATGCACGTATTATAAGCTCACACACACACACACACACACACACACATATTTATAGGGACTTAATAAATGTTTGATAAATACCAATTATTATTATTATCAATATTAACAAAGAAAAACTTAAAAAATAGTTCAGATCTATGAAATCCTTGTTTAAAAATTACCCAAAAAGGGAGAAAAGAACCCTCATCCCTCTTTAGATTCTGGCAATGAAATGATAGTTCTCAGAACGGAGGAGCCAAAGTTGTGAGGAATAGATAGAAAGCGTTGATTTGATAGTGGGTCTGGGTACTAGAACATTGGTAGTGGGTGTAATATGATATATATAAGTATAAAACTGTATTCTTGAAACTTGAATAGTTTGGTAAACCAATTCAATCTAAAAAAATGGTTAATTTAAAAACATTTTAATCAGGCTATTAAATAAACCAGATTTAGTTCATCTTTTTTTTTTTTTCTTTTGTTGCTGTCCAAAGTGAGATTTTTCTGCAGAAGTGTGCCCTTGGGTTTCTGAGATAGCCACATACTACATTTCTCCACCTTCTCTATCACAATGTTTCCTGTGTGTGTCAGTCTATTGCTCATATCAATGAACTATTCTAGCATTTTTTTCCTTTTCAAATATCTTACCTTGTTTCAATTTCCTCATTAATCAAAGAAATGTGTCTTCCTCTAACTTCCTTGTTTAAAGCTCTTGTTATGTCAAACTTAGTAATGTCATTTACAATAAAAGAATAGCACTGTTTGTCCAGGAAAAGCAAAAGAGGTCCCTTCCAGCCTGACAGGTATTCCTGTTTGCTGACTGGCTGAATTTAAATGGGCTAGTTTGGCACAAAATTCTAGCACTAAGCCTTCTTTCTTTCATAGGTCCTTTTTCTGACAATACTTCCTGAATATGCATGTCATTAAATAATCGGTGCTGTGTTTTCTCTGTGTTGTGTGTGTATATATACATACACACAGGATTTCCATATTGTGATATTTCTTTTCTGCTAGGACCCAATGCGAAATGTTATATTTGATGGGTAAAGTAACAACTGGATGAGTCTTTCATCTGTTTTCCTATTTTGTTGAGGAAATCATTGTTATAGCAAATGACATCATGATGCTTCTTCATGACTTACTGGTATAGTTGGAAAATTTGCTTAAAGTCAGATAGGATTTTGTTTTCTTCAATAAAATTATCTAGCTTGAGATTTTTTTCCCTTCTTTTTGCAAACTCTCAGCATAATCTATTCCATCACTCTAGCTTCTTATAAAGTCACTCAAAATTACAACAGAGGCAAAGAAAACTCTATATTAGATATAAAGGGTGTAGTATACAAAGTGGGTTAATGAACGTACATTTTAGAAGTAGGAAATTAGAGGTGACATACTATTATCAGCCATGAGGGATTCTTAAGGCAGCCAGCAAAAATACACATGCAGCTCTTCTAGTTTTGTCATCATACCAAACTTCCATTTACTAATGAATTCAGAAATAATTGTCACCTTAGGGCTCTATAGAATAGCATAAATTAGGGTTGGAAAATTATAAACACTGTGATCGAAGGGCAACCTGCAGTTTGCATAACTTGTTGCTTAAAAAGAGCCCAGAATCAATCAAATTCACATTAGTCCTTTGGGTTTTTAAAATGCAATTAAAAAAAATTTGTAAGAACTCTAGCTTAATTTTAACCTCCAGTATGTGAGTCATATCACTGTTCAATTATCAAAATCTGGTCTCCTAATTAGCTCTAAAAGTACATAAATCTTTTTATGTAACTTGCCATCCAATATAATTACGTCAGTTCTATGTGCTATTTATTCTTTGTCTTATGGTGATGACTCAACCACTAAGTAGAAATGAGGAGATAAGTTACAAATGTGGAGACAAAGCAACAAACATACCTGATTGATTTGTTTGTTCAGATAAGTAAGGAGTGGTTTTAAAAAGTTGTGGGGCATGTATTTGTGGGATAAAGTCAGAGAATTGTGGCTTCAAAACTTTAAAATGCTTTTTATCTGTTCAAAATTACTGAAGTAGTAATTGAGTCTATGCAACTTAAGTTACCTTTAGGTAGTGGGAAACCATTAGTAAATATAATTTATTGTACTAACAAACATATCTATGTTAATGTCTCCTTTTGTCCCATGTCTCACACATAATTTTGGAATATTTACATAATAAACAAAAACATAATTTTGATTATGATCAGTCACATTATTTTTTGTCTGTAATACAGGCTAATTACAAAGTGAGGGTTTTTTTTCTTCTTTTTTTTTACAATATAAATTTCATAAGCGCAAGAATGTCTGTTTTCATTCCTTAGCACAGTCTGATGACCTAGAAAAATGCCTGGAATATAGCAAGTGCTCAATAAATATGTGTTGATTGAAAACTATGGTTCATAGCTTTTCTCAGTACAAGAAAACATTACTTAAACAACTTAAACATTAATCTCTTTGTAAAATATTATGTTCTTCTGAATATGGGATGTCAAAAAAAAATCTGGATTTTTTTTTTTCTATAGAAATGAGGCTATAGTACACTGGACTGGATTAGTTAAAAACATGGCTAGTGAAATTAACCAGATTACTTTGCTTTAGTTCTCCTTAGCTCTGTTTTTTTAATTAGCTCTGTTATCATGATCAGAATATAAAATTTATCTTTCCTACTCTTGCTATAACAGGAAAAGGGTAGTGTACCTACCTCATACAATTATAAAGATATATTTAAAATCCCTCAGATTCAGTACATAGTGAATACTGAATAAATTGCAGTTACCTTATTATTGCTACCACTAATATGAGACATTTATAGTATTTTTACTCATACTCCTTATTCTAACCTAGATAAGATTATTCACAGGCTAAATGTGAAGTTTTTTTCTGTATAACTTAGAATCTTCTTACAGCCTTAATCCAATTATATTAAGTAGTTTATTTACATGTATATTGTATAATTGTAGTTTATTTTTATTCTTGTTTCCTATTGTAAATCACTGCCTTTTTAGAATCACAACATGCCGATTTATGTTACTAATATTAGAGTATACTACTTCAGTAATAATATTTCAGAGAATAGGATCACGTAAATGAACATAGAAATGTGTTGAGAGGAAAGGGGAGGGGAGGCCAACAAGAGAGGAAGGGAGAAGGGAGAGAATGAAAGAAGAAAGGCAGAAAGCAGGAAGACAGGAAGACAGATCATAATAAAAGAAGGAAGGAAAGTAGGATGGTGTTTGTCTTCTGTATACACATCTCCATTGTTTTTTTCAGCCCTGACACTAACATTAAATTACTTGATCTAAAATTATTTTCCATACAAAATAAATGCTTCAAGTAACAAAATACCTTGTTTTCAATATGATTTTCAAAGCCAGAATTTTAAAGGACATAGTTTTGTTTCCGTGTGTCTATGTGAATATTGGACTTCTCATTTCAACTTTGTGATTTTAACAAATAATAATATTTAAAGTTAATTTTTTTTAATTCTAAACATAAAAGTGACTAAAACTGAAGTTTCGTAAAATATATTTCATAGTGATGTAAAGAGTTTATTTTATTTGTTCATAGTTGAATTAGAAATGACTATGTGAAACTTAATGTTACATTTGAAAATAACATCCTAAAAGACATTTTGTCTCAATCAACTTTAATGTTTGAAGTGATGTTTGAATTGTTATTAAGAAAATTTGCTTTCAATTACAAAATTTAGAAAATCTTTCTATAACAAAACAGTAAAATATTTGCCATGCTTAGATATTGTAAGAGTAAACTTTGGACTTTCTTTATGATAGAATTTACTTATATTGAAAGTAGCAAGTTTATATAGCAATATGTTTGGGTCTTCCATGACAGTATTGTTTCATACTAAAGAATGACCTATGAAATTTCTTCAGGGAGCAATATTTTTGAAATGTTGATGTACTTCAAGTCGCATAATATGTCAAGTGCTTTCAACAATGTGAGAGGCAGATTCATTTTCAACAAAAACTTTTAAGATTTCATTCTTAAGCAAAGCAGCAAAACTGAGATTTGATATATTTTTTTCTACCATCTGTCATTACCTTCTCAGCACTATGACATTTTGACATATCTTTCCATGATCACAAGCATTTATATATTATTTATCAATCATTCTTTTTTATATCCAATAAAAGAAATAGTCACCTCAGTGTATTAAAAAAATAATAACAGCTTATTTCACTTATATTCATTTTATTTATTTTATTTTTGGCCTGCAATTCTATATCTGATTTAAATAAAATGTGAAATCATCTGGTACATTTAAAAATTTTATGAAGGAAATATTGCACATTTCCTGAATTTCAAATTACAAGAATACAATGTTTTTGTTTTTGTTTTTGTTTTAAATTTAAATGATGATGTAAATGCTGGGAAAAGTAAAATAATGAATATTATTTCTCCAACTTAGGTGACACATTTTTTATTTTATAGCTCTATTTTAGGTAAAAAATATATAAGGATTTTATATATTGAATGTTTTGTTTTTTTTTTAAGAAACTCATCTTTACTTTTTAGTCCTATAGTTAGTTCAACTTTTGACCCATCTACTATCATTTCATTATTAGAATTTTTTGAAGGTAGTAATATTTTTGTTTTTTTCTCATGGAAAAATAACCCATGTTCTTATATTGCATTTCGCACAAGCCAAATAAATAAAATCTATAAAGTCTCTTATTCCACAACAGTGATTGCACTACATAATTTAAGTTTCTATGGTTTGTTTTAATTTTGATATTTTTGTTAACTTCTATTATATAATATCATTAAATTATTTATAAAATATTATGTGCATCACTTGACTACCATATTTTAAGAAACTTTATTCAAAGTCATAATTAACAATTTTTGTTTTAAAAGAATTTCTTGTCAAAATCACTTATAAATATTTTACATTAAAAGGCAGACTGTTCAAAAATCACACAAAGTTCTATTCATTTATTCACAGTTCTCCAAGCTAAAAATAGTGTAGACTTTATATGTTCATTTTAGAGCTGATGGCTGCCAGGATCTTAAAACAGTTTATAACATGAAGAAAAAGAACACAGTCTCCTGCAGAGATTAAGTGTCGTTAACACTAGGACTAACTTGTCTGTGCTTGGAACAATAGATACTTCCAATCTAGCATGACATTCAGATGACAGTCTTTATCTTCCATTGTCAGTTAAAATATGGGGAAGAAGTTTCCTTGAAATTTCCCCGAAATACTAGATATGCTGTAATTCCGAGTTGTGCACTTGTTTGCAAGGCAGAACTGGAATCAGCTAGAATACTGAACTGCTTAGTTATACAACAGTGACCACAGAGAATTTCATAAATGTGAACTTACCCACTATGCTCTTCAAGCCAAATCTCTTAAACTATTATCTAACTTTTGGACAGTGAAGTTTTCCCTCCTCTAAGTAGACAAACGTTCTGAATAGGTAATGTTCCATTTTAGTGTTATTCTTGGCTAGTGTTTAGGAAACAATTTAAACTATTGAAACCACTGTATTTATTGAACATATTTTGAGTGACAGCTGAAGTTTTCAGGCTTTGAATTCTTATACATTTTAAGTTTTTGTACTGACAAGGGGTTAAGAATACCTGTGATTTCATCAAAGGTAGAGCAGTTGAAATCAAATATATTGGAAACATTTAAAATATTTTATTTGAAATAAAAAAATTAATATTAGAGATACAGCATTTACTTCTGTTTCTCACACAGATAAACCTGCTGTGTGCTCTCCATCACTTTGCTTTTTTTCATTTAACTGGAACACTTGATGCCTTTCTGACCACCTAACATGATGTAGTTTTAAGGATATGATCACTTTTGTTGTCTTTTTTTTTTTTAAAAAACATCCATAAAGAAAGCTCCTTTGAATATATAGTTAAGTGACGGGTAAACAAAAAACACATCTTTCCCTTTCAAAAATTTTCCTGAGACATAATGTAGAAAAGTTTTCTACTCAGTAGATCTCATAGACAGTGAAGCTCTTTTCCAGGGTGTTCCCTATCATTTATGAAAATGAGTGTCTTTTCATGGTGTAACATATCTACAAACCTAGACCACAGACAGGCACTGTAACACTGCCATCAATGGGATGATACAAATTATCAGTGTTCAGTAAATATTTGTGAATATTCTCTATAATAAGACTTCTTTCCCAAAACCTTAATTTCTCATTTTTTTTTTCCTGACAAAGTATCGCTTCACCAGAAAGGATTTACAAAACCTTGTTATCTAAAGTAGTACTTCTTTCTTCATCACACTCTCTCCCCTGACTTCTATTTTATTTTATTTATTTTACTTCTATTTTATTTTATATGTGAAATACTGGCATAGGAAATATTTGCAAACTTTTTCTTTCCTTCCAAGAACAGTATAAGGGAAAATCTATGTGAGCAAGAACTTTACCTGTATGATTGTATTGCATTTCTTATGTCACATATGGTGGCAAATGCTCAGTCAATATTTATTGATTAAAGGAGTGCTTTTGTTTTCAGGCAAGTATTATATGACTCTTATACTAAAAATTATAATAAACCGTGAGTCTATTTTTTTTCCTTTTAGACAAAAAGTTAGTAAAGTTTATAAATTTACTTCAGAATTTATAACTAGATTTTCAAGTACAAATAAGTGTGGTATGTGATGATTGGATCTAGAAAATAGGAACTGCCTAGTTCTAACTTGAACACTGACAACTCTATCCTAAGCATAGCATGTGTATACTGAAGTGCCAAGCATAAATTTATCTGTAAAAAGTTCTTGGTATACAGAAACTTTTAACTGTGTTCACATACTATTTTCCCAGTGTCCTAAAGGGAAAAAAAATCTGGTTTATATCCACACTTCGTGATAATCTTTATGCAAATTCTATTATTCCATCGTTGTTCTGCAATTGCATTCCTTGTACTCTGAAACTCATAGGTTTATGCGTGCATTAAATATTCACAGATATCTTAGATATTTAATGCATTTAAACATGTAATGTAGACTGAACAGATGGCACATTTTACAGTTTCACTTAAGCTGTGAAATAATGGTTCTACAATTTGAATAGAAATTTTTATACTAATTTCATTAAGTTTAGAATTCTTTCTAATATGTCCTCATATTTGATCCACTTCTAAGGGATGTTAATATAAGAATATCCGCAATAGGGTTTACCTATATTTAGATAGCTATAGTAAAAAAATACAACAGATTAAATTTATTTAAAACAATTGTTTCTAAGTCAACCAAAGTAGTAGAATACCCACAAGTCAGTTTGGCTAATTGATAAGCAATATCCTAATCATTGGCAATATCAAAAAGCAAAAATTTTAAGTTGAATATCTACTGATTTTTTTTCTTCTATTGAAGTTTTAGTTCTCATTCTGAACCTGAAGCTCCTAATGGGTAATTCATTCGGTCCTGTATGTTTACTTTGCTGCTTACTTCCTTAAGTTTACACTACATTTTTCTTGTTTGAAGGGTTTAAGTAGCATTTATTTTAACTTAGAAACATGTTTTATCCTGTTTTTAAGTATTGGCATTCTTTCTACTAAAGTGATAGCTATTGTTGTTTTTTTTTTTTTTTTTCCTCCCGGGCAAGATTGTATCTGAATTGGTTAACTGGGTAAAGTAATTTGCCCACACCAACATGGTGAGCATTACCTGCTCCGCTGAGGGTCAGAACAGACATGAGGTAGAGGAAGGGTGAATTTG
>NW_004567109.1:48057174-48086972 GCF_000260355.1 Condylura cristata | reverse complement strand
GGGTCAGGAGAGGTCTGCCACGCCATGTGGTCACCTCCGGGGCAGGCGGGAATCGAACTCATGCGGAAGCAGCTTTAGATTCTCAGTGCTGTGCTTTAACCCACTGCGCCACCAGGGAGGGCCTATTGTTGTTTGTTTTTAAGAAGCAGAATCTGATAGTCAAGACATTTCTGTTTTCATTAATACCTCTTGTAGATAATAACAACTTCTTTCTTTTTGATGATCCTTGATCTATTACTTTGTAGCTACCCCTGCAATGAATATAATTTCTATATAGAAATTTTCTGAATATTTTGTTGTAATTAAAATGAAATCTTTGTGAGATAATGTTCCCACAGAATATTTTAAAAAAATTTCTGCCTTCAGGGAAAAATAATCAAAAACTATATATTTGTGCGTGTGTTAAACCTTAAAGTTACTTATATAAGCAACTAGATTTTTTAGTTTCCCATTCCCCATGGTAAGGTTATGAAAAATGGTTATCACTAGATGCTCTCAAGCTTGATAGTGTTTAATCCAGAAACAAGTTAATACAAGGCCTCTTTTAAATTGCAGCATGAATAGCGATAAGATTTAATTCACTTTATGTCATATCAGCTATTCTTTACTCCTGTGTTTCTATAACCATGGATATGACAACTCTGGGAACTACAGTTCCCCAAATAGAACCAAGTCCCAAACAAAAATGTGAGTGCCAACTGCCATTTTGTCACTTAGGGTTCCATTTTAATTACTCTACTGACTATTCACATTGTCTTTGATGATTGTATGCTGTTCAACAAACTTGACAAAAGTGCCATTTTCATTATGACTTGCTCATACTTAAAAACCAAACATTTTCCTAAAAATTTTCTTCCAAAATGAATTTCTGTAAATCAATCTAAAATATGTAAAGAACTGTATCAGCACTAAAAGGAAATGCAGGGGCATTATTTTTTATTGGTGTAGAAATGGGTGTAAAATAGTTTTTGGCATTATGTTGCATAAATATAATTCTTTGGGGGAAAAACAATAATTCATAACATTAAATTTAAGACAAAACCATATAAGTTGTAATTGTAAGTGAATAATTAACAAAACCAGTAATAGAAATACACAAAGGATTGAGAAAAATCTCAAATATAATTTTGAGTTCAGTTTACATCTTTTCTCAGTTCTGTATTGCTCTTTATTAGGTTTTCAGTTCTTGCTATTTATCTGTGATCAAATCATTTTTATAGCTTTTTCTATATTTTTATATTAGTGTCCTCATAAATGTTTTCTGACAATTTCTACTCTTGTTATATTTGTTTAAATATAATTTTAATGCGATCTGTTTTACAAAATAAATAATATGAGGTTATTTCCTTAGAGCTGAAGTTTTATCAAGTTTGCTCTTTTTGTGTTTCCTTCTGTTGATTGTTTTTATTTTCTCTTTCCTGACGTTTTTGCTATTGATTTATTGTAAGCACAGAACTTCTGTTGTACTAAGACATTGTAGGGGAAAATTAAATTACCTTCTTAGTGAGATGAGTAAAACCCAGAAGGGCAAATGTTCTGAGTATATATTCTAAAGGATAAAGCGAATATATAAGGATACCTACATATTCATGCAAACATGCTTATGCTTATTAATATTGCTGTAGCTCATAAGTATAAGCTTTAAAAAATTATTTATTTATGCTTACAGAATTCGGGTATAGGCCAGAGGTGTGGTGGGTGAGAGGCTTCACCAGAGACAGAGTGGGGAGCAGAACAGGCAGATTGACAAAGTACACTGCTGAGGGGAGCAGCGGGCAGGTCAGAAGAGGTCTACTGTGCCATGTGGGTCACTTCCCTGATGGGGGATCAAACTGGTACTGCAGTGGCTTCCAAGAGCTTCATAATGTGGTGTTTTAACCCTTTATGTCACCAGGGAGAGCCCAGAAATATAAGCTTTTAACCATTATGAACATATCCTTATAAGGATAACCAACTATAATTTACAAATATATAATGCTGAAAGTTGTATTTGTGTGTATGTGTGTGTATGAGTATGAGTGTGTATGTGTGAGTTCACACACAATTTACATGTGAAGGAGAGATGGATTCAGTCACCTAACTAAATTCCTAGAGCCTCAAGATGTCCATACTCCTGGGGTATATGTGTATGTATTAATTATTTAAAATTTTACCTTTTAGCCTTTAAAACATATTTTGTTTAAATATTGAGACTGAAAACTGTATTTGTGGTAACTGGGTTAAGTGGCTGACTCTTTTCAAAGCTACATTATATTATAAATTGGTAGGCAGTATTGCAGACAAATGTTTGAGTTATTTTTTCTTTTCATATCGATCTTCAATTACATTTAGGCCTTATAAATACCTTCGATGAATATGCACATGGAAATATAAAGCAGAATTGATAAAATTATGAATTTAACATATATTCATTATACTTCAACCTGTGTTTATTCCCATTTTATCTCTTTGAAACTCAGAATCTAGATTTATATTCAAGGATGCATATTGAAAATGTATTTCTATCAAGTACAAATAATTACAGATAAATGTTAAGCCAGGTTATATGAGTAATGCTTTCACCACATGCATAATAGGCACTCAGCTGATAATGAAGTTTCTCATGTAATATATTACGTTTTTATGTTTTATATAAAATTATATAATGATGTATTGACAATATAGTTGTAAGCAAGGGCTGAATAAATATTTTCTATTATAATCATTCTAACTTTATATCATTATTATTAATGATTTCATATGCACCCCATTCTTTCTACCACCTGAACTGAGAAATGGGCAATTTTTCAAGACCATGAAAAGTTAGCATGAATTATAACTGCACCCATTATCTTAAATGTGAACTTATCCTTAGGGTACAATCACTTTGCCTATGACATATTTTTTTCCTTTGCTATTATAAGTAACAGTAATTTTTATCTTTAATAATAAAAGCAGCATAAGGTCTTGACCAATTGTAAAGTTTCTTAATTTATTTATATTACATTAATTGCATATTGTTTTTTGCTTATTATTTATGGACTGTGGTTCTGTTTTCTTTTCTGAAAATGTTTTGCAAAAAATAACTTTTTAAAAGGAAAAATATTTGCTGACTCAGTTTATAGTTTTAATAACTGGAAGCTATATAAACCAGGACAATGTCTATTACTGGCTTATTATAATCTGTTGGAGACCAGCTCCGACTATTGAGGTGTCTGGAGGCAAGACAGGCAGGACCCTAAGGTGGGAAGGTGTCGGCGAGTGGAGATTCCTTAAAAAAGGGAGAAAGGGAGAAAAAAAGGGGAAAGGGGGGCGAGGAAGACACGGGAGTCAGAGTTGGGTGCAAGTCTTCCTGCTCTGCCTTCAGCAGAGGTTTATTTTATACATTAGGATCAAGCAGTGGGATGACATCAGCACAGGAACTGGGCTGAGAGATTACAATCATCTTTTTTTTTTTTTTTCTAGGAACAATTTAGGGTCTTATTGCCCTTTAGCTGAGATATAACATTCCAGAATCAATCAAAGTTAAAAACAGGTACATAGGTGTACAAAGTTTATGACTAATATTACTATAGTGAAGATCAACTAAGATAGAAGCCCCTTAAACCTTATCTACTACTTAATGGGTTTTTGTTTTTCTGCCTGAATCATCCTGGAAGACAGAAGAGGAAATTCCTTGCAAATCAAATCTCTGACTAGGAGACATAGGTGAATTTTCTTTATCTAAAGACTACATAGTAGAATTCTGAAAAACTAGCCAGAAGACTTTTGTGGATTCCTTTAAGGTGTAACAGGTGGAAAACTTGATTAGTTTAAAAACAGGCAACCTGGATGAATTTCCACATCTAAAGGCCAAACAATAGGAAGTTTGAGTAATTCTTTAAAAGGCTGAATAGAAGGCTAGTTGAGATGATAGAATGATAAGATTTGGGTTATCCTCCATCCAGCAGTGAGAGACTTTGCAAAAACAGCCCTTTTGCTTTTATTAGACAGTAGTCAAATCACTTGACTTCAGGGGAATTTTTTTACCCTGATGCAGTGCTTGCTTGTCAAGGCAGGCAGGCCTTGTGCGGCCTAGGCAGTCCAAATTGTAAGCTGAAAGTTGCTCAGAATATTTTGATATTACGGTTATACAAAAATGGGAGGTCATAACATAAGTTAGCGTGGAAAGTGATTTTTTTTTTTAAAGATTTATTTATTTATTCATATAGAACTGGGGTACAGGCCAGAGGCTCAGGGCGGTGAGAGGCTTCACCAGAGACAGAGCGGGGAGCAGAACAGGCAGATTGAGGAAGTACACTGCTGAGGGGAGCAGCAGGTGGGCCAGGAGAGGTCTTCCACACCATGTGGTCACCTCCAGGGCAGGCGGGAATCGAACTCATGCGGAAGCAGCTTTAGATTCTTTGTTGTGCTTTAACCCGCTGCACCACCAGGGAGGGCCGGAAAGTGATTTTTCAGAGCAATTCCCCTCCATCCGGACCGTGTCTGACGACAGAGGGTGCATAGCTTGTGTCAATAATCTATCAATGTTCATTTATAACCTTGAAGATTATAAATTATAATCTTAGAAACAATAGAAAAACAAATTTCTGAATCTAATATACATTTGATATTTTGCATTTTATTGATACAATATGTAGGTAAAGAAGCAGGATGAAAAAAATACCCTTTATTTAGTAAAATCCACTTTCATTTTTCGATGAGCTATATCTTTTTAATATAATTCCATTGTTAAGGGTATATGTTCCAGCACTGAATAAGAAGGCCAGCCCTTATGCTCTGTAACTTATGCTGAATCTAGCTGCAATTATAGTGTTAAGTGACTGCTTCAGGACTTATAAAAAAAAACTCATGATGGGAGCAAAAATCATCTCATCTACTCATACCTAAATTTTCTCTTCATTGAGGACTCCACTGAGGCCAGATCCTTTTCTCTGTAACCTGTTTCCTCACTCTGTTCCACTATGTACCTTAGTTTAAAGTTAGCTACAGTTCTTACATGCTTAAGTGCTTAGTAAGAGCAAAAGGGTCATCACATAGGCTGTCATCTTTTTATTTTCCTACTTCTTTCTGTTTCCACCACCATCCCTTATCCTCTGCTCCCTTTACCTGCCTCCTCCCTCTTAACCTCAGAGCCCTCAGGATATTTATTTATCTCCACTAGCTTTTAAATGTATTTTAGTGTCCAGTTATCTGCTAATAAATGCCCAATACTGTCTTTAGCATTCTTGTTTGTTTTGCTATAAACAGTTCTCTCAAACTCCATCTATTTGTTGAAAAAGGCGCATTTCATCTTTCCTTAGGGCTGAATAGTATTCCATAGTGTAGATAGAGTATATCATCTATGGAGGTACATTTAGGTTGCTACCATGTCTAAAATGTTATAAATAATGCTGCTGCAGACATTTAGCACATACAGATTTTTGGGTTTTATTTTCTTTCATTATATAGAGGCCTTTTAGCTCAAGATGTTCCCAGTTGCATATTTTTTATTTTATTGGTATTGATGTTGGTGTTGAATCACCAGAAACACCTTTGTCATTTATGTCATAGGTTGTATCACTGTTGGTTTAACAGTTTGGAGGTTTTAGATCTAAACCCTTAACCCATTAGTAGTTTACTTTTATGCAGAGTGTTAGTGAGTGACCCAACTTCACTCTTTTATATATGACTTATATATTTCCTGGCACTGGTTATTAAAGAGACTGTCCTTTCCCTGTTGTATGGTGATAGCCACATTATTATAGGATAGACACTGATACATGCATGGATTTATTTTCAAGCTTTAGATTTCATTCCATAATCATCTGTTTTATTTTTTGTGATAATCATATTGTTATCTCAGGAAATTTTACTTTATATTTCATTGTTTAATAATTACATATTAAATATATAGAGACACAAAGATATATTTTTATTCCTCTGTGAGTTGTTTTTTGTACTTCAAATTAATGCATTTTAAAATTAAATTTACTTGAGCAATTATTTTTATCCTCTTCTATTTCTACCCACAAACAATAGCATGAAAAAGTTGTTTCCTATAAGTCATTTAATCTTTCTATATTAATCTCACAGATATCTGAACTCAAAAAAATATTTCTGAAAATAAGTTATAGATTCAACCAGAGTAGCAGTGCCTATAATAGCAATATGTTTATAAGGCTTTATATCTCGAGCATATACATTATACAGTGATTACCTACTTAAACTATTTTGATAGCTTATTGATCATATAGAAAACGTAACTTGGGATTTCGTTTATCCAAGTCTCAGTCCTCTAGGAGTCACAGACTTTTAATTTTCCTTTTCAGTTTAGACTTGTAAGTATGAAAATAGTTCTCCAACCTGGTATTTTGACTGAAACTTCACATTGTATTTTTGTTGAAAGTTACCAATTTGTTATTGAACAAAAATCACATACAAAATTAATTCATGGAAACACTGTAAAATATTGTGAATTTGATTTGGCTCATGTCTGATTTATAAATTACTATAGGCCTGTATTAATACCAATTTTGACTTCAGAAAATACAAATTATACATTCTCACTTTCAAATGTTAATGATGAAAAGGTTTATTAATCATCTTTACTGTTCTATATGAATAATACATATAATAATCATACATATATACATATACACATTATATGTTTAATACATGTAATAATAAATGCATATAATACATGTAATACAAAAATGTGGTCCTAACGTTGTTATACTAAAAATTAAAATACTTACACTATCTTTAATTTTAATCTTTATTATAACAATGTGAGAATTACATTTTTGTCAGTTATGGTCCCTTTTGACTTGGGAATATAAACATTGTTTTCACTAACCCAACATGAAATATTTAAATTAGGTCAGTGTCTGTATGGTTGTAAATATTTTAAATATATATATATATATATAAAATTTCATAAAATGAGATCTTCCGTGTAATTGCCACCTTTAATCAGTTTATACCTTTATAATTGGGCTCTAGAGATCTCTCAACATGAATTTTGATATTATGCCTTTTTTTTGTTGATATTTAAGAATTCCAGTTTGATCTACATTTGAAAGGAAGATCCCTTGTAGGTAATGTTATTTTTGTTCTCTGATATTCACTTCGTAGGGCTGTTAAGTTCATCATAAATTTATAAGAATTATGTAAATCTGTTTTTAAATGGGAAAAATGGTTTATTGCTAAAAAATCACAATCAGAGACTTTATATTTCTGATAAACATATAATATGTTTAATTCCTGAGAAAGAAGATTCAGAGACTTTAGAAAATACTATGAAATGTTTAAAATTTTAAATCACTATGTGCTATTTCAAACCCATCTCCTACTAAATAAATGCATTTCCATGATTATTACAAGAACTTTCTTACACTTTATCAAGTTACAAGACAAATACCACAGGTACCTCATAAACTCTTTTAACTGTAGCCAGTCTGACATTATGGAAATTTGTGGTTCTCCAAATGAGAAGAATTTTAAGTAGGCTCAAGAGATTATTTGAAAACATTTCCAAATTAAAAATAGTTGATAACACTTCTTAATCTCTTGGCAATACATAATCAATTTTCATTAACTTTTGAAATATATGCAATGAAATAATAGTTGTGTTTATTAAATATGAGTTTTATTTTATAAAAACTACCAAAAGCATAATGATGTTTTACCCTCGTTCATCAAAGGGCTTGGCATTTGATCTATGATTCTCCAGAATTATTTGTCTGAGATGACATTTTTATCTGGCACACTGAGTCCCTTTAAGTACATAACATTTAATAATAAAGATAAAACATCACAGGTGGACTTAGTCAATAAATTCCCAGAATTTTTATAATGATTAAGATAATTGCCATTTTCTGTCTATGCAATACCTTCAAAAGTTGATTTTCTTTCAAAAGTTTACTTATTATATTTACACTAATTTCCTTTGCAGCAATTATCTCATTAAAACAAAAACAGCCCCTAATTGTATGATTTTTTGACTTCTAATTAGTAATACATTTTTTTATATTTTTAAAATTCAATGAGCCAAATAAAACTTCAGAGTAGCTGAAAAGTTTTAAAAAGAAAATTACAAAATTTGAAGACACAGTTTTCCAATTTAGGGTTATATCAAACCACTATGGTCAAAAAAGAAATGTTAATATAGACTGGAAATTTAGCATCTAACCAAAATATATTATTCTAGCATCTTACACATTATTTTTTTTCTTTTAATAGTAGCACATGTTTACAAACTCCTTTGAATAGTATAATATAGCCAGTAAATACAACCAAGAATAATGAAATTGTTTTTTAAGCAACCAAAGCAGAATTTATGTTAAGTGATCTTTGGAATAATTGGCATTAAGGTCTGGAAATAAGCTTAAAGGTTATTCAATGGAGCATTATAAAATATAAGTTATATTAACTTAAACAGTAGTTCCACATCTGGTCAAATGCATATAAAAATTCTATTTAATATAACTCCCAATAAAATATACACATTTTACATTATTATGTTTTAATGTTCTGTGAAGCCTAATGAAGGATATGTTTAACTTTGTGCATTTCACATATATTTTTATGTATGGCATGGTTTTGGGTTCATAACTATATAATACTATATTTAAAAAATAATTAGCATTATTTTCCTTTTTTTTTTTTTTTTGTATACAAGACTTTTGTCTTCTCTGGCCATGGCATGTATACCCCAGGGAGTATGGTGTTGGTAGTAGCAATGGTGATGTCTGATTGTAAAATTGTAAATTTTCAAGTAGAAACCGTAAAAGATCAATGTCCATGTAACATTATTTCTAGCATGTTCAGTTATGATTTTGACAACTAGAAAATAACCTTGAAAATTAGCTATACTGTCAAGAAAGCAAACAAATACTGTGTTTAATAATTCTCTGAGGATGCCATAGGCCAATTCTGCAGTAAGCACTGAACAAATTGTTCTCTAACATAGAGAATGTGATGCCGGTGCCTACTTATTAGTGCATTATTTTTAAATAGTAGAAGGTTAGAAATGTAATCAGAAGTGTGTTATCATTTTCCTCTGCAGGATTTTATGTTGGCATTGATTATTAAATTTTTTGCAGTGATTTCTCAGATTCTTTTTTATCCTCTCCTCTATATGGTCCTCAGAAACTAGCCTCCCCAACAGTATACATGGTAATCTAGTTGAGAAGCTGCCATGATGTGATTTGAAAAGGAGATGATGTAATTCCCTCAGATCCTTCACATCCAATGTGTCAGAGATAAAAGTTAAGACTTGGTGAGCTGCTATAGGGACTGCCATGAAACAGTCCAGGGTGGAGCAGCAAAGTTGAGAATTGGGACAGAAAGAAGAAATGAGATTTAGTGTACAGAAATTGTGGTTTGCTCTAAGGAAGAAGCATAGCATGGAAAGAAGAGCACTGTCTCTTGGAATCCTTATTTTTACATTAAAAGAAAGCCCATTGCCTCACTGGTAACTACATTGAATGCCTAAGAGATAAGAATTTACCTCAAAAGATAGGAACAAAACCCCTTGAAGGTTCAAAGATTGAGAAACCTGAAACAACTTTGCGACTGTGTAAAAAAAAAAAAACAAAACACTATATTGTTAAATAGTACAGGGTGCATAAAGTCGTATGTTATTTCTCAATCTTTTAAATAAGCATTTAGTTTGTAGAAGTGGAGAGAACTAATATTTGAGCTGGAAATAGTGAGAATGGAAGGAGAAACTGATAAATGGTAAAGAAAGTAGTCATAGAAGTTAAAATTTCAAAAGAATACTTAAAATAGATGCACAGATATAAATCAAGAAAAACATTAGAGATTTATAAGTGAGGAGATAAAATATAAGCAAAAACATTTAAATGTAACTACCTCTGGGAAAGAGACCAAGAGTTCTTTTCTATGTTTTGTATCTCTAATAATATCAAGTATTTGATATTATTGTAGAATATGTATTTCTCCAAGACTCATTAAAATTCTCACCCTTTATGAAACTGTTTGAAGGGAGGGTTTTTAAGAGATAAAATTAATGATAAATTATGTGATAAAAATGAGTCCTAAAACAACACTACTAGCATCCTTTAATAAGAGATATTACAGAATGAAGAATATGTGAGGACACAGCAAGGAGGCACTTATTTACAAACCAACGGGCCCAGAAGAAAAGGAAATCTGTTAATACAAGGCCCTTGGACTGCCAGCCTTCAAATTGGGGATGTAATTAGGTGTTGTTTAAATCAACTAGAGTGTCGTTTTGCTCTGAGAGCCCTCATCTCCCAGTCACATTTCTCTAGCTCTGCATTCTTTTTTTTTTTTTTTAAGTACTTTTGTGCAAAATGGCTGTGTACTTTCTTCTGTTCTGCAAGAGTTAGTGAAGCACAGCTTCTACTTATTCCTACAGAATAAACTCACACGTCATCTCCTCAGAAGTCTTTCCTGGGCCCTTCCTAGTGGCACATTGGGTTGAACACAGCTCTAGAAAGCTTTAACCTGAGTTTGATCCCCACCCTGAAGGTGACCCACATGGTGTGGCAGGCCTCTCCTGACCTGCCCGCTGCTCCCCTCAGCAGTGTACTTTGGCAATCTGCCTGTTCTGCTCCCCACTCTGTCTCTGGTGAAGCTTCTCACCACCCCTGCATCTATGGTTGGTACCCCAGTTCTCTATGCATAAGTCAACAAGTCTTAAAAAAAAAAAATTTCTGACTCCATTAGCTCGGTGAGTCACTTCTAAATCTGGTCCCTCAGAACTTTGGACATATTGCTCTCAACACACATCATATAGCCCTGTAATTATTGAATCACATGTCTAACTCTGCCAACAGTGAGACAGAGAATTATTAATCTTTTTGTCATAACATAATATCAAAGATACAGGCACTCAAAAATGTGTCTGTGTAGTTGTGGTAAGAATTTGGACAAGGTAGTGTATAGAGTGGAAAGATATATGCATTTTGCATCTTTATTTACAGTATTAGTTATCAGTACCATGGATCTGAGTTGTGCTCCATCATAACATTGGAACTTTTAAAGAGATCTGCAAAATATCAGATTCATTGACTTGAAACCTTACTCTACTATTTCAGTGTAAGAATAAGGTACAAATAGCATGTACCAGATACTAATTTGATCAGATAGATGCCATTCCTAACCAGCAACTCCCAATTAGCAATGAACTCATTCATTCTTTGCCAAAACCTTACAACCTTTTGAAGAACATGGGTTTCTGCTTTGGCACATATTCAATGTATATGCCAGGAATGACTGGGCCAGTTGATAAGTTGATTAAACATGTAAAGGCTCACCAATTTAAACCCTTAAGTGCCTCTGTCCACAGGTAACTTTGTTTTCCATTTTCCTCACAGTGGACATCCTTCCTGCCCTATAGTCAACAACCACAAAGTTGATAACAAGCTCAATAAAGAAACCCCAGGAATTATTTTCTAGCCCTAAGCAGCAGCATTTCTGAATAATTGAGGCCCCTGTTTTCCACAACATTAAATATTTTAACCATCATTTCTGGTTTTGTAGGTAATACTGACTGCAGAGTACAAGATTAGGAAGTACAATTAGAACAAGTTAGGAAGTTATTGTAATAGCACATACCTAAGTGATAATTACTAAATTGGCATCTCTCGTGGAAAAAAAAAAAAAAAGTTGTTCAGTGGACTCAGTTTCAGGTGAAAAGAAAAAGGATAAAAAAAGTTCAAACTTGATAAACAAGTAGTTTACTTAATTTGGATAGATATATAATGTTTTGCTAGATTAGCAACTTAATGTTTAAAGCTTAAAATGTGAAGGTAAATTTCCTTACATAGTTCTAAATTTAGATGTGCTCTTTGAGTCTGAATGCTTCTGACACTACATATATGGCATATATTAACTAACTGATTTGGGGATAGTACATGGAAATATATAAGGCAAGAAATTTCTGAACTATTTTTTTGGGGGAGAATAATGTTAATGTCCATTTTTAGAAATAAGTACACATCTTCTCTGTTGTGAAAAGCACTTAGCAGAAAAACTGTATCCTTGCTTATAGGGTTAGGCTATTTTCCAAATAACTGAGTAGAGAGGGTTTAGTCAACATGTATCCTTAACTTACCACAGGAAATATATTCCTTTAAGTACTTAATTGAAAAAATAAGCTGTCTAGTATGGAAATAGATACAGTATAAGATGATTCCTTAATGGGAGATACTGTACTTCTAAAATACTAGTAAACCAATACTATCAGAATAAAGTTATAAGATGATTAATGTTGTTTCTTTTTAACTAATATGAATGCTTTAATTGATATCATTAATCTAGTCATACTGAAAAGTCTTTGAGAATTATCCTGAATTCCTTCCTTTGGCATCAGTTACCAGATCTTATACATTATACCATATATGTACATACATGGCTGTGGCTACCTTTCCCTTTCCAAGTTATTATGTATACTTATGTTCTTATATATCCCTGTTCATACACCCCTTGACATGTTATTGCTTTTTACTTGAAGACTTTTGTGATGGCTCCCATATATTTTGCTCACTTTTAGTCACAGGAACAAAATTATTTTACTAATTAAATTCTGATCAGTATAATATCGCAATTTTGAGATCTATCCATTTTAAAGCTTCTCTCTTCTGGTTGGAATTTTCATTGTTTTTTGGTGTATGGGAACACAAGATCATTATATCCACTAGCCCTAGTCCATGTTCATTTCATATCACTAAACTCACTGTCATATCTGGCCTCTCTAAGGTGGAACTAGGTATGAAGAAGGGGGTGGAGTGAGGAAGAAAAACAATCCATTTGACTAGTACAGTTGTGATATGAGTCAGGTGGTCTCTGATGACTGATGAACAATTTGGGGGCCCATTATCTTTAGGGGCATTCCTTCAGGTTTCTCAGAGAAACTTGTATTGAAAATAAATTTGGTCAGAATTTATGGTCTTAAGCCTTCCCTAGTATTTTATTTTCCACTATTCCAAAGCCTTAGGATGGCATCTTTGCCCCTTCAAGTGGCCGCCTTGTGTGGGACTTTTCTTTCTTTACACTCCAGGCCAGATTGGTTGTGATGATGTTAAACTCTCAAGTGCCAACCTTTCTCTTACACCTACTCTATTGCAAATCCATTTAGTCGCTGATATTTACCATAAGAATTTTCTCAATAAAGCTAGAACCTATTTTGGTGTTCCACTATAATCCCAAACTCATGTTAGTAACATGGATCTGTGAACCCCTTAAACCTTTTCTAATACTGGAGAGAAAGTACCCCTATATCCTTCAAGAGACAACACACAGCCTAATGACTACATCTCTAAAAGAAAACTATTTTCTGTCATCTAAGCTTATTTTCAAGCTTCAAGACAGATGAAGAGCTAATGTCAGTAGAGCTATTTTCACAATCTCTTAACATGTTCTGAGAAAACATTTTCTGACACCTTTCTTTATTTTCTGTATTTCTCTAGGCCTTTGCTCAAAATTTATGAGAGAAAGAATATAATTTTAATATTTGATTATAAATATATATCTTTCTCACCAATAGATAAAAAAAATGCTTTAAATCAAGAACCAAGGGAAATATATTGTGCAAATATTTGGGTAGAAGCATACATCTAGAGTTTATTAGCATTTAACTAGTTTACTTCCAATGCCCATTCCCTATATTACATACCCAACAGCACTTTAAAAATTTACCCAAAAAATATTTACATGTGGTTTAACTTAGTTTTTCAGAAAACAAGATAAAATAATATTTATTCTATTCAGTTAACTTGTATGACAATATAAACTGTGTCTTGCTGAGATTTTTGGTTTACTAGAGATGGCAGATTAGGGTTTGGACTTGAATAGATAATATGTGCAATAAGCAATGGAATACCATTCTGCTATCAAAAAATAAACTCATGCTATATGCAGCAACATTGATAGAGCAAGAAGGGATCATGTTCAGTGAGATAAGCCTAAAGGAAAATGAAAAACATCCAATGGATTTACTTATAGGAAGAAAAGAGGGGAACCAAGTAAGGGATCATGGAAAAAATAGTAACAATAATAATTAAGAAGTTAGCGGATAACCATAAGTAGGAGATATTCTGCGAGGGAGGAGTGGAAAACAGATCAAACAAGACAGAGAAGAGTACAAAGGACTATGGTTCTAGTTCACATGTGAATTGATGGTGGGAATTGTATAGGGAATACACAATGATGTAAAAGATAAATAAAAAATAATATAAAAATAAAGGAGAAGAGATAATGTGTGTAATGAGAAATAGCAGATAACGCATTTAAAGTAATAAACCTATGAATTTGTTTTCATTTCATAATACATGTTAGCTAATAGTATATGGCAGCCAATTTCTAAATCCCTAGTTTAGTATCAGAATAGTATATTAAACACCTCTTCCTTATTATAAAGTGGACCAAGCATACAAAATTACTGACATGTGTGAAGCCTAATTTTTACTTCATAAGTAGTTAGATAAAACAGTAAATAAGTAAAAGGAAACGTAAAATAGGGAGAATTAATGACTGTGGATGCAATTTTTAACAGGGTGACCAGCGAAGGTCTTTCTAAAAAGAGAACATCCTAATAAAAATGTTAAAGTGAGAGAGAAAATCTTCAAGTATTTGGGGGGGGGGGAGGACTGTTACAAGCAGTTGGATAAAAAAGTAGTTGGATAAATAAATACAAATCAGCTACTACACTGAATCAAGACTGATGTTTGTAGAACAGCTCAGAGGCCTGTGAATAGAAAAAGGGAACAGAATGTCTGAAAGAGAATAGTTAGAAACATGAACCAAAAATATAAAGGAAATGGTGAGAGAAAATCATGTTGGACACTGTAGATTGTTTTTAATATTTTGGCTTTTACTAAGAGTAAGATTGGAAGGTATCAGAGGGCTTTGAAAGAGTGAAATTATTATATTTTATGGATTAAAATAAGTATGAGACGAACATGCTGAAAAGGTCAAAGGTAGAAACAGAGAATGGCTGAGACTATTACAAGATTTAGTAGAGAAGTGATGTTGGCTTGTTTTAGAGTGCTGACAGATATAAGTGGATTAACTTAATTAGTCAGATTCTGGATATTTAAGCTAAAACTGATAGAATTTGTGAGACTATTGGGAGAAGAGCCTCAGAGAAAAAAGGTCTGAAGAATTCAATGATCTCTAACAAAATTCATTGTTGGAATTGATACTTGAGATAGACAAGAGTGGCATGTTTGATCAAAGGACCAAAGTGTGATTTGGGTAGATTAACCTGTGCTATTCATTAGACAGTAAAGTAAAAAAGTTGACTTTACCATTAGAGAAAGAACTCTGGGGATAAACTCTACTGCAGTTAATAATGTGTGGGAGAAATGCATTACTAGAGCAAAGGCCTTAAATACATGAGAGGAGATAGAAAATAATATAAAAGTAGAAAGCTTGGTCATTGCTACTGCTAGCAATGGGTAGACCACTCATTGTGTCTGGAAAAAGCAGCAGACTGTATAGACAGAGATGCAGGAAGTAGAGTGGACAATTGTTGAGGAGAGGTCTTGCATTCATCTTCTATGAAATCAGAATCATGATTAAATCAGAATAAGATGGAGGAGAGAGTGTTAAAGGTAATCAATGAGATTTTGATATTTAGTATTATAATTATAAGATTAAATGTAAATTAATCAGAATATAGCAACAGGAAATATGAGGTAAAAAGAACACCAGGTAAAAACTAAAATGTTGGAGCCCAGAATTTTAGTAAAATCATTTCTATTGAGTATAATTTGTAAAATTACACAAAATGTTGAAATTATCATAAGTTATGAGTGTCAGAAATAGTAATGACTTGGGAGTTTAGTGTGAATTATTATATTTTTTCAAAGATACCAAGTGAACATACATAGTGGATCTGTATGAAGACAGAATTTTGTACCTTGTGCTGGTGGAATGAGAAGCAATAATACATTATCTTAATTTGTTATCTAATGTGGTCGTTTGATTTTAAAAGGTGAAATACTTACTGTGATATATTAAATCCTTTTCTTTGATTATCTGATTACATTTTATAAAGTATCTTTAATTTCGAATTAAATGAATATGACAAGTTCACATATAGGTGTATGCCCAATGAGCAAGGATGATTCAGAAATGCTATATATATATATATATATATATATATACATATATATGAATTTGAAGGCTTAGTTTTATGAATTTGTGTGACATATTAAATTGATAAAGAAAATTGCTTCATCTGATTATGATATCCTTGTAAAAACATATTCAAACAATACTACAAAAATTTTTATATTATACTAAGGTGGACATATATAAAATGAAGACTATTCAAGAAAGATAGTTATGCATGTGGTCCTTATTGTTTCATAAGAAATAATAAAAGATGTCTCTGCAAGTTTAATAAGTTTAAAACTGCTTCAACTCTTAAGAAGTTTAATAAATCCCCATTTCATTTAAACTACTGACACAGTAGTTACCTCAAGGATATATAAGTATCTGAAGAGGCACCTACAGATGTCGATTGATGAAGGGCAAAATTAGGCTGCAGAATTCTGAACTCTCCAGCTTTTACAGCTGCACTTTTACCAGTTTCATACATTGGCACAGATAGGTTAGTTTAGGTTAATGTTAATGAAGAATGTTTGCATAGATAGGGGCAGGCACAGCTCCCATAGTTTACCTGGAATACAAAATGGCTCCATAAGAGGAAAACAAAGACAAAACAAAATAAAAATTCTCTTTTGACTCCAAGCTACAACATGGGAAATGCTATTCCAACCACCCTTTTTTTTTTTCTTTTTTTTTTCCTAACCATCTATCACTGCTTATCTAGAACAAAATAGCACCCTTGATATATTCTTACTAGAGACAGGCAGAATGTTTAAATCAAATTCATTTTAATAATTACATACTCTATGTAAGCATCTGTATATTTCCACATTATTTCATTTAACTAGAATCACAATCCTAAGAGTTTTATATTGTTTTTTTTTCTTTCAAGTTTCAAAGAAATAAAATAATTTTGGTAAATGACCTAAGCAAATAAAGAGAGGATTTGAAATTTGAATTTCACTTCCTCCAATTCTAATGTGTGTGCTCATTCCACTTTGGAAAATAAAACCATGCCTAGTTAAAAAATACTGGAAATAATTTGACAGAACAACACAATTAATCAAAAAACAAACTATACTAAAATAGCTCCTGTTCATAGAAAACATCTTAGCAGTGAATGAGATACTAAGAATACCACCAGAATTCAGGTCACTGAAAAGTGAGAAAAATAAGATGAGTAAAACATAAAGATTTTCTTATTAAGAAGTACTGAAAACATATACCAGAATCCCAGTGCAATATGTATAATCATTGTCCATATTTATAAACTTACACTTATGTAAATTTTTAGTTATGTGTGTTATTATCCAGTAATGTAGGTTAATCATTTTTAACTCATATCTTTAGAGTCATTCCTGGAGTTTCAATTTCAAAATAAGTCCAGACCTGCTGAATAAGTATATCATTGCTATAGGAAAATAATTTTCCTGCTAGGAACTGTGCGAAATCATAAAGGAAAATAAAGTTCTAAACCTGCTTCAATAAGAGACTGATTTAAAAAAAAAAAAAAAAGTTATACTAGCAAAACTATTTCTAAGCATTTTTAAATAGATAAAGCCTGCCCTCAAAGTAAGTGTCCAGTGAGAAAACACTAGCAAAAATACTGACTTTGGTGTGTGGAGACAAGTGTCCAGCATCATATAACCTCACCGTTGAGAAAGCAATGGAGGACAGAAGTATAAGAAATGCTTCTCCTGGGCTTTCTTTTGTTCAGAGGAGAAACATAGGAACTACAGAGGCCATGTGTGAAGGGAGGGTATGGCTCTGTGGCAGCCTTTTTGAATTTTAAAGTCTAGAAATCTATTGCTGCCTCTATCACTATTATAAGTGACTGGTTCAGAAAACTGCAATTCAATCAATATGAATCATTTAAAAAATGCAGTAGCTGATAAAATAAAAACAAAACTTCTCAGTAGATTAAAATAACTGAAAAAATGCTGCCACTTTTTTTTTTTTGAAAATGTAAATAAACATTCTACTATATGCTATACAAGAATTCCAATCTACTGGACCACTAATGGCATAGTGTCAATTAGATAAGATTTATCTCACTGTTCCTAAGAGTCAAAGTGGTATTTTGCTCTAGAAATTTCTGTCTGTATGTCCGATACCTTATTTTTACTTATTTTTTACTGAGGTAATATTAGGATACCTCTATCAGGTATTACTATCATAATGTACCCACCACAAACTCTGATACCTTCTTCTTATATTAACTTAAAAATACTGAGCTTTCTGAACAGAACTCAATGTGGAACTTAGTATATATCATAAAAGTAAAGTACCTAACTGATCTTTCCCCAATCATTTTTAAAACCAGAAAAAAAGCAGATCTTCTGCTTAAATGGCAATCATTTACATGATTATTGGGTTTATTGTCTAGCAACTTTTTCACAGTGGGAAACTTTTTTGCAGATAAAAAATTCATCAGTGATAGAGAAATAGATTGCAAAACAGTCTAGTTAAATGTTATTATAAGAAAATTGCATATTATGTCTACTTAAACATTTTACTTTGTTTTGAAGTGTAGGTTCAAGTAAGCTTTAGAATATAAAAAAATTTCCAAGGAGTCATTTTCTTTAAGAACCTAGCTAGGATAAAAATAAACTTTTGTCAGCAGAAAAACTGTTTAGCTAACTGTTTGTAATCCTTAGCTGCAGAAGAGCAGAGGGAATCAAACTCCATCAATTGTGTGATAAATAGCCTGGCTGTAGAACTTTCAAGCAGAAGGTAGTCATGTGTGAGAGGCATATACACTAGACAATATTTTTATCCTTTAAATTAAAGTCATGGGATTGGAGGATGGGGAGGTTGAAGTAGAGGGCACAATCATTAGATTTAAAAATAAAATCTTTTTTTGGTTCAGTATTGTTTATATTCAGGCAGCAAATAAATTCACTAAAACCCCTCTTGCTCAATCTGTATGGGTGTAAATAGCTGAAACCTAGAGAGATAAGTTCTGTTCAGCAGCTTAGCTAATTGAAAAACATTGACACCCAAATTGACCTGTTTCTCTCTTACCCTCTGAGACCACAAGTCTCATATTGCCAAGAATAGCAAGGGCAGCATATAGAACACATCATGTTGTATCTAAGTATAAGTAGTTACTATGATATAAATGGAAGGGTTAAAAACAAAGATAGATTTATAGCAAAAGGTTTCATGCAAAAATGGTCAATAATAATGCAAGTACTCATGGTATTATTTTTTCTCTAATCCTTGTATTAAAATAGTATGTTATTTTAAATAATTCAAAGAAATTACTTATATACTCACACACATTTGATCTTAACAAAGTAGGCTATGAACTTCTGATATATTTTATTGCTTCTAGTAAGTTTGAAATTAGAAATAGAAAAGTAACACAGTTTGGCACACTGACACACCTTAATATAAGGATGTTGAAAGACCTTACACTCAGTACGGTTGTTGGGAGTGTCATTCTCACTGTACTCCATTGCCACTTAATAATGCAGTTTGTTTCTTATTTTAAAAAGAAATCTGAACTTGAGAAAGACAGATGAAGTATTTTCCTAAGGATTTCATCTAGCTTCTTTTTGCTACTTAGCAGTTTTCTTTTGTAGATGTGAGGTGTAACTGCTCTTTCTGTCTCTCTTGGGTAAAGGCTTTGAATTAGTGGGCTGTAATCATTTACCAACTCCTCTTCTGCAGTTATTTTATAGAGCTAGAGTTATTACACTCAGGCTTCCATCTCAGTTATTGTCAAAGTTCCTAGTAACCTCCAGGTAAATTAACCCACTGTTAATTTTTCAGATTTAGCTCATGACTGATATGCCATATTCACACACAGATGATCCCCTTTCTCTTGAAATACTTATTTATCTTTTGGGTCTACACATACAAATTCACTAGTTACATTTAACTCAGTCATGTTCCAACTCCTCCTCCATTTCTTTTCTCTATTGAATAGGTTACCTACCCCCGGGTTCAATTCTGTATCTTGTTGTTAAAATGCTAAGTATATTTATACTTAATGTGATATTTATATGGCTATACTTGTTCACTTTATACCTTTTTTTAGTTTCCTAGTGTTTTCTGGTATTTCAGTTGATTTGTTTATTGATGTTAGTCATAGTTCTGTATGGGTAACTATGCAATTATGTAAATGGTATGTATATGTATGTATGTATGTATATATGTGTGTATACATATGCATATATGTATGTATAAATAAATTCATGTTTGTATACTTATATATCTTCAAAATGTTGGAGTGCTTCAAAATAATGGGTACTTTGGTGGTAGGAAAAATATATGATAGTACCTGGAGAAAACTTATATTGTGAAAAAACATACAAGTATGTAAAATAGTGGCAGGTCATTAATATAACAAACAAAAAAAAATATACCCATAATATATCTTCTTTTCCGGCCTGATTTACTATGATAGCTTACAAATGTCGTCTTTCCTTCTGTCTGTTTTGACTCTCTCTAAACTGTTATAATCCTATACATTTTTTCTATGGATATTGGTAAAAGATGTCATCCATAATAATAATATAAAAAAAGATATCACCCATAATAAAATTAAAAAAAAAACCTTCACTAATTTCTCATCTTAACAGAAAAATTTCCAAAGTTCTAGATGCACTCTAAGAAGATAGAAGCTCTCACTCTTCAACTTTCTCATCAATCTTCTTTTTCTTCACATTTCTTTTGTTTTTTATGCATTATTTTATAGTATAGACTTCTTCATTGTTCATGCAAGAGACAAAGTTCATTGTACTTCAGAGTTTCCACACAGGATGTTCCCTTTTACTAAAGTGTTTTTCCCAAATACACACATTGGTCTCTGCTCACATATCACTTTTCTATGAGGCTGTATCTAATTTCCTCATTTAAAATAAATCTTTTCTCCTAATCTTTTCATAACCATAATCATCCTGTGGGATCACTATTCAACTTTCACAACCAGTCCATTAAAGCAAAAGCAAGAAAAAAGACTTTAAATAGATGATAGATAGATAGATATTGCTTGCAATATACATTTTAAATCACTTTTGAAATATATTATTTGTTTTTCTTTCTGCTAGAAGAACTGTAGTTCTGCTTTTAGGTCATAAGCTATCCCAAATTGGACATTGTCCATTCTGGAGCTGAGACTGGTATTAGTCAGCTAATAATGGTTTCTTGTTAATATGAAATTAAATCTTTTTTAAACTGTTATTCTCTAATTTTTTTCCAATTCTCATTATGTAATTAATATTAATAACAAGAAACTCTGAAATCTTAAATCATATTTTTGGAGAAATACTTATCTCTTACCATTATGAAAGGACTTTTGTCTGTTCTATGTGTGGGTTATATTAATCTCCCCTTTAAAAAAAAAAACTTATTTTGATAAGGGCAACCACTATGTAAAGTATGTATCAATATTAATAGTATGTAGACATGCACAATCATTAAATTAAGAATTTATTGTGTTCAAATATTAACTAACTTCCTATTATTAAACACTGTGGACATTATAAATCTGAAGGTAATTTATCTTCTTCATTTCTGATTTCAACATATACTTTAGTTCCTCAAAGGCACATTAAATTCCAGTTGTAATTTCTGCCACATAGTGTGTTTGACCTGCAAAAATATATTAAGATATACAGAAGATTGCAAAAATCTAGGATTTATTGCTAGGACAAGGGATGATGGTACATTGAGCAATTTAAGATATATATGCCCATGGCATGGCCTAGTTAAAAATTATACTAGGAAAACAAGTTGCAGTCTTACAAGGAATAAAATATAAAATTTTGCCCTGATTTAATAATGTTCTGATAATCAGTAGATACAAAAAGTACAGCACTGTGCTGTACTTAAAGATATATGTCAAATTAACACCAATACTTTTCCATAAAATATGTTAGAAATAAACCATCTAATCATTTCATATTTTAAAGATATGTTAATGAAAAGAAGCAGCAGCAAGAAATTAACATATATTTGACTCTGAAAGTACAGGAGGAGCTCCATGGAAAATAGAAAGAATTATGGAGAACCAAGGAGGAGGGAATTTTAGTTTTATAAAATATGTAAAAATATGCCAAGAGCTTCTTTAATATAGAGCATGTAACTTTTCCTCTGGCTAGCTTACCAATATCATAAAAAATTGGAGTAAAAATATTCAACTTTTCCTTATATCTTGTAGCTGTTGCTTTTTCTGAACTGAACTACAATAATAAGACTCTAGATGTCACAACCCATCATCTGGTGACCTTTTAATGTCAATTACCTGGTGTAGTATTTTCATCTTTGTATGAGTGTCTCCTCAGCTAATCTTTTTAGACCTTTCTCTTAGCAGCTTGAATGAGATAAAATTAAGTAGGGACAGAGAAAGGTCACAAATCTGAATCAATAGTATAAAACAATAGTCTTCAAAGTACAATCCTTAGAACAATGGGAATTCCTAAGATTCAACACATCTAAAAGTCAAAAATAATATTCACTTATTTCATTGACAAGTACATGGTAGGACAAAAGCAATCTTGTGTTAAATTTTTGGCATATCAGCACAAATTAAATCATGGCAACTAATTGTACTGATCGCATTTATAGTCTGCAGTGAAGGAAATGCCAGTTTCAATGAAGAATAGCTTGAGGAAACATTACAAAAAGTGACTTCTATTAAATCTTGGTACTTAGGCTCATGCTTTTTAATATTTTGTACAATGAGATGTGATGAACCCCCAAACATTTCATTTTAGTCCAAAGCACGACAATTTCAACTGTAAGTACTGTGATTTTTATGATTGGTGAGTTGAGCTAATCACATTTTTCATAGAACATTTTTTTCTTGCATCAATGACTGACACACAAACTGGTAATGGGATTTTTACATATATTGAAATAAAAATGAAATTTGGTAATTTTAAGGAAAATAATGGATAATATTCCATGTTAACAATTACATTCAACTTTTCAAAGAGAAATCTGAGCTTTAGAAAACTTGTATCTAATTTACCGTGATAGCTTACTAATACTTAAATAATTTTTTGAGGGAAATATATGTAGTGATAAAATCAGATAATTAGTGATGATATTAACAAATATGTCTTTATACGCATAATAAAATCTGTCAACTTTAGGAAGATACACAAAACTCAATGAATCAGTAATTTTCCAAATGGCCAATACATGATAACACAAAACCATACATACTTAAACTAACAATTTGGACACATTTTCAGTACAACCGCATAAAATGTTCCTCACTTTCACCAGAAGGAACATCTATGTACAAAGAAATCTCTTCCTGGCAACTTAAACTCTCTCATATGCTTCAAAAACCCTGTCAAATTTTACCCATGCCTTACTAAAGGCATTCATGGATTTATCATTATGCTTCAACTACTCCTTTTTGATATGCCACAATATGTATCAATCATGTATTTCTGAGTAACAAATCATCACAAATTGAACATTTTAAAGTAATACCCATTTCTTTGAGTTCTGAGTTTAAACACAGATTAAGTTCATGGTTCTCTGCTATGGGGGATCTCACAGACTATCACCAAGTGGTTTGAAAAGACTAAGATCTCACCCAAATGTCTTTTGGGGAAGGTTATACCTTTAAGTGCTAGAATTGATAGCAGGATTTTTTACTTGCAGATTGTTGGAATGAGTGTCTTTGTGCTTTGCCAGAGGCCATCTTCAATTCATTGTGATTTGAGTCTCTTGAAAATGGTTGTAGCTTCTTCAAAACATACATGTGAATTAGGAATAGAGCTATTCTTTAGCAAGATGGAGGTAACAATGTAGATAACCTAATCACCAAAATGAAGTCTTATCCCCTTCCTCATAATCTTTTGATCAGAAGCAACTAACATGCTGAAGATCAGAGGTAATACAAGAAAGTAAAGTCCAGGAATAAGGAATATTGGGAACTAGCACAGAAATCTGCTGGTCACGTTATTAAGGCAAATAGGATGTGTATCAAAAATATTTTTGTATTCCTTTTGTGGTTGACTTTTGCATTTTCTTTATAGCCCTTAACTTAACTTGATTGTTATCATATCAAAATGCTGTAATTAACTTTGTTGGATCTGAACATTAAGAAGGAGCTTTTCATCAAAATCAAAGTAATGTTGTATTCTATTTTGCCCTTGACTGTAAGACACTCTGAATCCTATTTGATGTTTAATCTCAGATTCTGTGTTAATTCTGAGAGTTAGCCTATTTGCTTTTTCCTCTTTCCTATGTTTCTGTTTAATAATACTTGAATACTAAAATTTGAAGGTTGTAACTACTCCAGTATATAATTTTTATTGACATTTTCTTCATTTCTGGGTTGAAAGCATATCTATATCTTTATGTATGTGTGTGTCTTACCAGTATAGATTTGATAAATAACAATATTCAATAGATTTTCTTTAAAACTCCCCATAATTAGTGTGTGTACTCTTTAATTTTATAGATTCTTAGCCTGTAACTGTTCTCTATTACTTTATTCTTTATACATATGATAGCTTGGCTGTGCATTTTTTCACAGTGTTCAGCTGTAGAGGAATATGTCATATTTTGGAAAGTTGTCTTGAAAATTATCTGAGATGCCTAAATTTAACAAAATAGGTCTGAAGATAAATTACATATGCCAGGGCATTCTCTTTGAATTTAACTTTGAATATGAGAGTTCCAAAGTACACTTTTTTTCTGTATGACACACACACACACACATATAGAGGGAGAGATTTGAGGACAAATGCTATCATATCTCTAACTTCCTGATTAATTGCTTGACATGTGCCATGATAGAAGACAAGTACCTCCCTTTTGAATATCTCTTAAGAGTTTTCACAAACATGAGGAAAAACATTTAATCTGACATGATTCAGAAGAGCTATTTTGAGCACTAGAAAAACACAACTGAAAATCAGATTGGTTTCATTGACTTTATCAGTCAAGTTTCTGCTGAGAATTTACACAATTTTGGAGGTTGCAGTCTGAAATTTGTAAGGCAGGTTGAAAGACTATTCAAGCTGAGTTGAAATACTAGTTTTAAGACAAAATTTCTTCTCTGAGAAAACTTAATTTTTATTCTTAAGACTTATATCCATTTTATAGTAATTGAATGGAATGCACACATTTCAAGTTGATATTCTTAAAGTCAACTTATAGATGTTAATCATATCTATACAACAGTTTCACAGTAACATCTAGACTAACATTTTGTCAAGTAACTGGAAGCCATATTCTAGCTAAATAAAAATAAAATGTAACCATCACACTGACATATAATTTTGAAATTGGTCATGTATATTGTTGCAGACAAGGTGAGAGTTTTCCTGATGACTGGGATTTTAGATCCCTGCCAGTTAAGTGTTGTTGCTAGTTTATGCTAAAACTCTTAACATTACAACTAACAGCAATTTCTCAAAGTTTAATTAGAGTGCTGGGATGGGGTGATCCATTTGCACTTCTAGTCACATAACTTGCTGCAACCAGCCTTCTCACATGAAAGCTGGTCAAACAGACTGACGTGCAGTAACTGGATTTCAGTCTCTGAAAGTCCCATTAGTTCCTGGTCACACTTGTTTTTTTTTTTTTCAGGAAGACTTTTTATATATTATAGAAAGTTTGCTTAGCTTTAAATTTAGTTTTTCCAACAAGGGAATGTGTTTTCCTCTTTAGACTTTACCATGAAATATTTTCTCAGCCTAAAGAATAATCTATCCCTTTCATCCTGTCTTTCCTTTGTTTACATTTCATATGTCTCTGAACTGTTGCTTTACCATGAAAGGCTTTGCTAGTTTAAGGCAGACTCTTCTCTCCACACTTAACACTTTATACTATCCTATTCTCATGCACTTCTTACTGATAACTTTTTTTTTGTTGTTGTTATTGTGTTGTTTTGTTGTTGTTGTTAGGTCATGATTTCTTCAGCATTTGTGTTTTGTGTCCATTAATATGTTAGAGTCCAGTAACAAGAGTCTTTACGTGGTTTAGCGATTCCATTGTGGTTATCCATTATATCACTTTCTCTTCCTAAGGTTGAAGTGCCTGTGGGGTAAGAAGACTCTGTCTATATTTTGCCATTTTCTTGTTCTCTGACCACACTTTGGGCATTCTTAGAATTCCTTGCTCAAATTATCACAAAGCCTTCCCTCCTGAAAGTGGAGCCCCCAGATATGATAAATGTCTAAAGGGAAGTATGGATACGATTGCACTTGAAAATGTGATTTGGAATATCTACATATGGGCAATAAATAAGCATAATAGCACTGGGGAAAAAAAGGAAGATTTAGGGTAGAGAAAGTGGAATTTTGTGTATCAGGAAGCTTAAAAGTGGGGGCTTGGGACAAGGGATGATCCCACCTACACACTTACTAGAACTCTAAGAAATCTAAATTCCAACCTAGCCTACCTCCCTCATGCTGTGAAGGTATATTTGGCAAAATAAAAGGATAGAACGTGTTGTATTTAAAAGTGATTTATATATTTTAAGTATTTTGGCATTTGGTAGATTGCTTTAAGTATGGTAGCTCATGTGCTTATTGAGAGAAGGAACTTCTTTATATTGTTTGCTTTGCTTCCCAGTCATGTTACCTGCCATATAGTCAAGATTTGCTTTTAAAAATTCAAGAACAAAGTTCTAGATTATAAATGCAAAATGCCTCTATATCTCTATTTGGCTTTATAAAAATTATTTGGTCTTTGTTTTTAACTGTAAAATGTAAGATTTAAATTTGACTACTGCTCACATGTAAAGTAATAAAATTCATTATAGAAGTTTCTAATAATATTCATTGAAGTATATTTAACAAAGAAAAATGGGGACCAGGGAGAAAATAATTGGATTTAAAAACAAAGAAATACTCAAGATTTGAACATTCATCTCTATAGTATCTTGTATATCTCTGCTCTGTTCAGATTTTAATTGCTATTTCTCCAAAGATCCTCAGGAAAGAAGGCAAGTCATGTTTATTTCTCCCATTTACAGATGAGAAAGCAAAGCAAGAAAAAATACATTGATGGTCACTTACCCTTAACAGAAAAACAAACACTGGTTTTGCTGTTAGACTAGGTTCTTCTGGGAATCCATCCCAGGTTATGAGTTGGGCTGCTCCCCAGAGCTGGGACTGAAAGGAGAGCTTGCAAATGTAAGCTTTACATATTACTGACTCGTCCCTCATCCTGTTCATGCTTAAGTCACTTTGGAGGGTTATTTAACAAAATTTTGTACAAAAATCTTTTACAAAAATATCTTTTTTTTTAAAGATTTATTTATTTGTGCATACAGAACTGGGGTAGAGGCCAGAGTCTCAGGGGCGGTGAGAGGCTTCACCAGAGACAGAGTGGGGAACAGAACAGACAGATCGACGAAGTACACTGCTGAGAGGAGCAGCGGGCGGGTCAGGAGAGGTCTGCCACACCATGTGGTCACCTCCGGGGCAGGCAGGAATCGAACTCATGCAGAAGCGACCCTAGATTCTCAGTGCTGTGCTTTAACCCGCTGCACCACCAGGGAGGGCCTACAAAAATATCTTTTACTTTATGTAAATCATGCTAAACTCTCTGCTCGGCTTCACATACGTGTTCAAATATATTCATGTAGGTAATAGATTAGCTACTTATAACCACAAGTTTATACCTTTGTACAATGTAAATTATCTCTTGATCTAGTTATTTCTCTCCTTACAGTTCCAAAGCAAAAAGAAATATTTTACAGAAAAAAAAAACTATTCTGTGTTCATAAATATGTGGATACCTGCTTAGCCATATATTTTTTTTTATCTTTTTTGAGGTTTTTCTCTTTTTGTGTTATTTTTGTCCAAAAAAATATGAGTATCACTGAGGTCTAGCAATGTTGTACTATTTATTTCATATATTAAAATTTACAGGAAATATTTATAAATATTACTACATTTTAGCTTTTCTAATTGGTCATGAAATTGTGTTAGGCATTTAAAACGTTTTATAGTGATGGATTTGTAATGTTGAGTAGGCCTTTCAACCCAGATAAGCACTTGAATTTGAACCAGGTGAAAGAAAAACAGAGGTCTGAGGATATAAATGAAATTGCAGGTCTATTCAAACTAGTATTTCATTATATTAATAGATACTTCAATCACAAATAGGTATTACATTTTTACTACATACAGTAACCTAAGATAAAAAATATAAATATAAACAAAAATTGCTCCAAATGTCTAGAAAAGCTGCAATATATATTATCTGGGGACAATATGAATTGCCCATTTTCTATCAAAGTTCAGGTATTGATTAAGATTTTTTTTCTAAATTTATGGCTAAATATATTTTCATATCTATAATAGCAATGATTTCTCATTGACATATAGTTACATTTATATGAGAGAGAAAAAGAGAAGAAAAAGTCAAATTAAGGAAATAGTGATTCAAAATTCAGAGTGTAATATTTAACAGTGAGCAGAAATAGCCAATACAGTCTTTCCTTGAAATTATCAGTAGCTCCACTAATAGACTTATTTTTAATTAGTTTGCATGACTCCATAGCTAAATGAACCAATTCGGCTTTAAAAAAATGAAGCTTAGAGACTATTTCTCATTCCATCTTGGAATTCTCTTCAAATGTCAAAAGCAAAATTATGGAACCAAATTATATGTACTTTCCTACTTTATGTAATTCTAGTATAATCTGGTAGTAATAAAAGAAACTGATAGATTTCCTTTGCTCCTTTCAATTTTATCTCTTATTCAGCTTACCAGCCTACCCATCTGTTAATTTTCAGAATCACTTACCTTTAAAGAAAATATATCTGATAGTGATTAGGAATAGAAATAGGGGGAGAGGTTCTTGTGGTCCATGTTGTAGGTGAAATACGCAAGAAAGAAGTTCACAATAAATATGATCTGCTATTAAACTCTAAACTTATTTTCTGACAAAATGATTTATTTGCCAATTAACTTAAAAAGTGGGTCCCTCCCTGGTGGCATAGCAGGTTAAAGCACAGCACTAGGAAGCCAAAGCCACTTCAGCATGGGTTCGATCCCCAGCTCTGGAGGTGACCACATGGGGCAGCAGACCTCTCCTGACACCCCCCACACACACACACACTGCTCCCCTCAGCAGTGTACTGTGTCAGTTGGCCTGTTCTGCTCCCCACTCTGTCGCTGGTGAATCCTTTCACCGCCCCTGCACATCTGGACGGTACCCCAATTCTGTATGCATAAATAAATAAGTCTTAAAAAAAAAAGTGAGGAACAGATATGTTACTTTTTTTGTTAACAGAATTTCAAGTACATGAGAAAGACAAATTTACAGTACTTTGGCTACAAGATACACATTACAATTTCATTTATTGTAACAAATAAAAGGAACCTTTAGAAAATACTAGTATTTAAACCAGAATTTTATTTTTAATTTTCTAATTGTTATCATGAAAAGGTAATCTGCTGTGGAACTGGGCAATGAACTAAGAAACTAAAGCAACATTGTTCTACCTAAAGTTTTATTGTTGGGTCCAGAGAACTATTTCTTTCTTGGGAAGTTCAAATTTTCTTACTGAACCTACTAACTTTTGTGTTCTATATAGATGTTATTCATTTATTAAACTTTTTATATGTGCTGATCATTGACCCAGTGTTTGATTAGATAATATATTAGGCATTATTTCCATTTACTTAAACATCAGTTGCTTGGTTGAAAATGCAACCAGCACTTTTGGACATTACTAGAGACTTTATGGCAACGGATAAAAGAAACTATATATATACACATACATACATACATA